>NC_071261.1:14066575-14666575 GCF_023375685.1 Ictalurus furcatus
TGAATTAACTTTTCTGAACTTTAACAGCCTTTGGACATAAAAAGGTATTTTTTTACTTGACAGAAAAAAAACCCTTACCCATAACTACATGACATTTAGATTTATGATTTTCCTTGTGTTTAAACATGAATCCTTTGTCAAAGTAGCCTACAATCTCGCAATGTTTTATTATTATTATTATTATTTACTTACTTACTTACTTACTTAATTAATTAATTGCGTTTTTATTTATTCATTTATTTATTGTTATTATTATTATTATCATCATCATTATTATTATTATTATTATTATTATTATTATTATCATCATCATCATTATTATTATTATTATTATTATTATTATTATTATTATTATTAATTTTTTTTAAAAAAACTTTAGTTTTAAGGTATTAACGCTTATCACTGGGGTGAAACCCTCAAAGACCAAATGACTGTACCATCACTTTCAGGGAAAATAGTATTAACAGAACCTTGTCTTGTCACTAGTGTGGTAGCCTCAAGGGTACATCTGTTTGACTTTATACTTTTAGTGTGTATCTGTTACATGGTAATGTAAGTTTTCCTTTATGATGATTTAACATACATGACTGGCCCTTAATGACCACTCTTGTAATTTTACTTAGCTTTTATTTGTTTGTTTGTTTGTTTGTTTGTTTGTTTGTTTTAGAGTACTTTCCACTACATATACTTTCCAGGTAAAAGATACACCCTAAAAGTACAAAAGATGCCGTGACTAGGAATGGTAGAGGTTCTTTCTAAGACCATCGAACTTTGGGCCAGTGTAGGCTACAACACACTTCTCACAAGACAATGAATTTCACAGATGCGTAAGATTCCACGATATTTCCTGCAGTCGTGAAGATGTCAACCGAAACTACTAACATTATTGTATTCACGCTGAGCCTCTCGCTGTCATTAACTAACTCCATTAGCGGCCTGCGCTCGTGTTCACGCGCACATGTGGATTCCGTACTTCTGCAGCAGCGCAGCTTTACACTGAAAAAACGCATCACTTATGAGTGTAAACACACATTAGGCCACTAGAGGAATGTGTATTGGTGTGCTGTCATTTCGCTCCTTTTAGATGCAAATTGATACATCATAAGAAGTGTATTCACATTTGGGAAGTGTATAAGGTAAGGATGTAAATATGTTTGGTTGATTGCATTATCGATACGACACTCCACTTAGACTATCTCCCAAACATGTGTGTGAGTGTATATATATATATATATATATATATATATATATATATATATATATATATATATATATATATATATATATATATATATATATATATATATACGCGCGCGCATGTGTGTATGTTGGAAAAGCACACAAATAGGCATACTGCACCACGGAATAATCAAATTAAGGAGTACAACAAGAACTATATACAGCAAGGCTATATCGAAGCAAGCAATTATTAACTAATTATTTCATGCGCCTTCTATCCCACCAAAAAAACAACAAAAAAAGATTTAAAACTATATATTTAGACTATAGATTACTGTAGATAGATGATAGATTTTAGCTTGTGAAATAATAAAAAAAAGCAACCCAAGGCTTTGATCATCCCAAATCTCTTCTTGTTGTGGCGGCTGTCTAATGTAGTTACGTGGTCTTTGCAGTGTTTTCTCATTTCATCATCGCTTGCGCAAGATCAAATTAGTCTCCAATTCACAAATACTCAATCATCCTGGGTCTCGTGACCTCCATGATAAATAAATAAATAAAAAAAGCACGAGGCGGTCCACTTCAATTCGATTACCCGCGGTATCATTAGACTGTCTAACATGTATTATTCCTAAATTGTATCGATTAACGGACGCTCGTCTCTGCTTTGTGAGGAGGGGAAACAGGTTTCATTGCAGACATGAGCCAGACCATACAGATAAAAATCTAAACCTTGATCACTGGCCTCATTGAATTAACTGAGAGGCCATTTCTGAATGGATGACTCTGTGTTTGATCAAGGTGTCAACGCGATTCTGTCCATGATTATATTATGGCTGCTGAAGCTCGGAGGTATTAACAGGGAATTGAAGTCGCTCTCTCTCTCTCTCTCTCTCTCTCTCTCTCTCTCTCTCACACACACACACACACACACACACACACACACACAGACACAGCAGCAGGTGCATTAATCAAACCCGAGACAGCAGCACTCATCTCTCCGGCTGGTGCTCTGTGTGTATTAGAGCTGAAAGATAAAAACTCAATGCAGCAAAACTTTAAAAAAGTGAAAGAATGAATTTGATCAGGTAAATAAAAGAGATATAACTGCAGTATACACCATGACACATATTAACAGAGTAATATTAAGAGTATTAAGTATTAAGTATTAAGAGAGTATAGCAATAATTCCCAATACATTTTCCCTTCATATATACCATGATTTAATTTGGTGATTAACAAAAATTAAAAATCACTTGCAATTTTCGAGTTTTGAATATCGAGAGGAAATTTTCAAATTACAAATTACAGCCTTTAGAAAGCTCCCTTATACAGAAATGCCTTGAGTCTCCATGATCCTCATGCTATTGCAAATATCTGAGGGTGTAAGAATACTCCCAAGCTAAAGTCATGACAGAGTGGTGTTAGTGGGCTACAGTGAGGTTTTCTTTGACTTAGGGGAAGTTCATTCCACCACCTGTGTGCCAGCACAAAGAAAATTATACAATTATATAACTAAATGGTTATATTGCTGCATTCGAGATGTCTTGCACACCAAAGGTGTCTTGTACACCAAAATACATTACAGAACTGACTGTTAACCTGCATGATGTGGAGGAAAATGAATTCGTTTCTTGCATTGTGTCATTTGATTCAGACACATTTATGACTAAGGTTGGTCAGTATGCGTAAAGTATGCAATAATAAGTATTTTATGAGATGGAAAATATGCAGTATTTTAAATAATTATATACAACATACAATGTCAGAAAAAAGGTGCTCTCTGGTTAATAATAATAATAATAATAATAATAATAATAATAATAATATTTATATATATATATATATATATATATATATATATATATATATATATATATATATATATATATATATATATATACACACACACATACACAGTGACCACTTTTAGGTTCAGTTATGCACCCTAAAAAACGATAAACCTAATCTTCCACTTGACACTTTTTTATACAATAAAATACAAGCTATTGTTTAATGCTTCTGCGCTTCACTTGTCGTTGGAAAGCTCGATGGACTAAAGATAGACACATTAAAGCAATTGCAAGGCTTAACTAAAATAAATACAGAACTTTGTTTTCATAAAAGATATTGACATTTCGGGTAAGAAAAAGCCGCCCTTGGTTAATCCCACAGGGAGCTCTGTCAGGGAGTTTTGATGGCCGGGATTTTTCCCGCAGGGAAAATGAAGTGCGCACGGCTCGTTGCGCTCCTGCACCACTCCAAGGCCACGTTTCCTTCCTACAGTTACAGGTTTCCGTGCGCGAATCTTATCGTTCCCAAAAACCTGAGGCTTAGCAAAATAGCCTTCACACATGCTCTTTCAAGTCCCAACTCAGCCAATGTCTCACGCACGTCTGTCGATACCTACCTTTATAATAGCACATATACATGTCATCATCTGGATCCTATGACTACAGTATGTACAGACACTGCCAATGTACTGTACATTATAGGGACTGGGTATGTTATAGCTTGGAACATAGAAATCTCTGACGCGGTGGCATTGTGAGGATGCCCTGAACGTGAACTCTTTCTTTACTGCAGGCCTGGCAAATATTTAAACATGTTCAAGTCAGCACATACACAGTACTTGATCTTGACTAACACGAGTGTCTGTGAAGTCTAAGGGAGAAACGTAAAACATGATTATGATTTGCAAATTAGACAATTTACACTAGTTAGAACTTAATGGAGTTTCAAATACTATACAATACATTGCCAGTTTTCTTTTAAACACATTAATAAAAACATAGTTAATAAATAATATAGGCTACAAAATGTAAATAATTCGAGGTCATTAGCTACAATTGCTGTACTTGTTTTAGTACATGAATCCTACACGATTGGTGTCAAAATAAATATGTTTATTTACAGTAATAAACATATATAGCTTTATTTTCGTGCTTGAAGATTTCCTTTTATTATTATTATTATTATTATTATTATTATTATTATTATTATTATTATTATTAATCTAACTCAGAGCCTTGGAGTTCTCACTTAGGTGGGAAACCTGTGGAGGCTCACACCTTTAATCCACTCCTCTGTGCGCCCATTGGTCCGCGCTCCGCTTAAAGTCCGACTGGATCTCTGGGATTGACATGAACAGGCTGAAGAAGTCTTAAAGACAGTCATGTACTTTGACAGAATGTTTCCCTCTATGGACATGGGCTCCATGCAAGAAATGCTGGAGAGCGAGCAGCGCTGTTACGCACCGACTGAGCAGCCCGAGGTTCCTGTCTCAGGGCCTTCAAGCCCGGCCTCGGCTGAGTCGGAGCTCAGCTGCTCCAGTCCGGAAACCAAACCGACACCGGAAACTCGCGTGAGGAGACCTCTGAACGCTTTCATCATTTGGACCAAAGAGGAACGCAGACGTCTTGCTCAGCTCAACCCAGATCTGGAAAACACCGACCTGAGTAAAATACTTGGTAAGTGAAACATCAAAAAGTGCCTGTTTCTTTTCTCTTTAACACTTCAGGTATCCAATATATTTGTAACACAGTATGCACAGCTAAAGCACATAAACTAATGTATGCAATATATCCAGGCCATCAATTATATCAAGCTGTCAGATTCCAGTCCAGTAGGGCTATCCATAAAGAGCTCAGTGTTTTCCCTATTCTAACACCAAGTTTAGCTCATGAAGGCCTTTCTAATCAGCTGATTGATTGAATCAGGAATGCCATTGCCAGAACTGGAATTGGACACTACTGATTGCTATAAGCTTTCTGATCATATTTCTAATCTATACTCATTTTCTTTCACTTGCTCTGTAGGTAAGACCTGGAAAGCCATGTCTCTGGCAGAGAAACGTCCGTACATGCAGGAGGCAGAAAGACTGAGGGTCCAACACACTATTGACCACCCCAACTACAAATACCGTCCCCGTCGGCGCAAGACCAACAAGCGTGCTGCCAAGATGCCCACGAATGAAACCAATGTCACACCCAACTTCCACCTCAGCTATATGCTCCAGAACCAAGCTCTTCAATATCCATACACACACTCACACACACTAGCTAACTCATACACACACCCTTATGGTCACAGTTTCCAGCATCATCCAGTCCCATCACAGAATGGGGCAACAATTTCAAATGGAGGGGTAACGTTTTCAGATGGAGCAGTACTCCTGAACTCGTCTTTAGCATGCCCGCAGCAGTCTGTGTACTCAGCAGAAGCCCAGCTATACTACACCTCCCAGCATGCAGTGCAGCAGAGAGGAGAGCAGTGGGACCGGCAGGGTTCAGAAGTATGTGCTTGTGTCCTGTGCTCAGGTGGACCGTCACTAGAATTTTACCTGGAACAGGTACGAGTGGACATGCTTGACCAGCTGGATCGCAGTGAGTTTGACCAGTATCTCTATCCTGTCCAGCCTAAAGACCAACATTTCCAGTGAACACTAAGTGACCACACATTAGTGTTCTAAGCCAAGAGACTCTGCAGTAGGTCAAAGCACAGAGTGGCCTGTTTGGTACAATATATCTTCTGTTACTGTTGCTCCTAAAAATAGATTTTTTTAATGATTTGACTGTGTATATAAATATTTGTATTTATTTATTATAAATTTAGTGGTGCCTGAAAACAGAATAACCTTTCTCAGGATTAAATCTCACAGATGTTGCATCCGCTTCACTTTAAATTGGTCAGTTGTTGCTGCTCTGCTGTCTCAGAGATTTATAAGCTTAGCATAATTCAATGTTCTTTTGGAATGTGTATTTATTACTTGTTGACTTGTGGGAAAGTCCAATTACAGATTCTATAATTAAAACATTTAAATACAATTGTGTGATTTTCATCTCTGAAAAATTTTGAATGATGTTAAAAGGCTTGGGTCTATTTCCTCATATTCTAGAAATGTCCTCAAAGTTCATGTGAGGTCAGGATAGAGAGCTCCTGCTATTCTTTCATTGTTCTTCATTTAGACCTATTTGTCTGAGTGGTTGATCTTGTCAAGAGCATGATGCTGATTGGATCTTGGACATATCTCCACTGCTTATCTTCCTCATCAGTTTAGGTTTTTCCACATGTCTGTATTTTTATATTGCAGATCCAACGTTCACATTTCAGAATTTTTGAAGGGAAGCATTTATAATGACACTGTAGGTCTGTTTGTATACCATTGGGCTTGAAGGTATGTTTGTATACCATTTGGTTTTAAACCATTTGGAGTCCTCCTAACTAACACATACCACTCAAATGTTTACATTCTGGGTGGAGTCGCAGTGCCTGATGTCAGTCAAAGAACAGCACTAACAAATATGCAAATTACATCAACTCAGGACAGAACAGAATTTTCATTCAGAATGAATAAGTAACGTAATATTGGAATAAGCCAAATTATGTAAATAGATTCATTCATTTGTCATATGGCTTTATCTGAAATAAGCCCATATAAAACTCAATCATTTATATGAGCAAGGTTGATCAGGGGATTTCAAGAGGCTTGGAATTTGATCTCACAGTATTACTAGTTACAAGCACAGAACTTTAAGCACTATGCTACCATTGCTCATGTAAAGAGTTCAAAGTAAAACACGCATAAATAACACTGAAAGGAATGATCATACTGACTAAATTCTGAACAAAGTAACCTAAGATGCACAGATTGTCTGGTATGAATGCTAGTCCAATTTTGCATACATAATTTTTATAGCAGAAAAGTTCTCCAGCAAGCAGCTCAAACATTGTATTGTAATGTTTGTACCATTTCCTGTTAGGGAGCTTCACTTATTTCATCTATGACAATTATCTGGGGAATTTAAGGCATTCGGAGAATGTAATTTATTTTCTATTTGAGAGAACAAAATTCAAATCAGTTTCCAAACATCACAAAATTTGGGAATGTGAAAGATTGATTTTTACAAGATGTGTTTTAGAAATAATTAAACTTTACTTCATTGTTCACATTTGCCCAATATTACACACTGCTCAGAGTTATGTGCTAAAAGGAAATAACCCTCATTAGAACAAGAGTACTGAATATTTCCTGTTGGAAAAGCAGAGTGGGCTTTAAGCTATGTGTAGCTGTGTGAATCAATGCTCAGGCTTGAACTCTCCTGTCGCAAATGTTCCAGCAATGCTTTGTAAACGCTTTTGGGGGGGGGGGGTGTTGTTAAGGGAGAAGAGAACAGTAAGTGGAACATATTAGATGAGATTTCAGCAGATGTTCAATTGAGGCAGGAAAATGGAAGTAGGGCAACAAAGTGGACCAGCAACACATGAAGTGGAACATTAGGAACTTTATAAAGTCAGAAAGTGAGATCTAAAGACAAAAAGGAAAGAAATATCTCAAACTCCATCAAAAATAGATACATACAATATAATAATAAATAAAACAGTATATATACTGTACAGTATCTTTCTTAAAAGTCCTTAAAATTCAGATATTCATCCGAATACATAATAATTCATTGGTTACGATGAATTATTCAGCAGTGACACATGTATGAAAGGTATATACACGCTTAGGAAAAGGGTGCTTTAAAGTTTCATTGAATAATTAAGGGTTCTTCTGATAGGAAAATACTCTATTGTAGGATTATACAGTACTGTGCAGAAATCTTGGGCACATGTAAAGAAATTCTGTAAAGCAAAGATGCCTTAAAAATAATGAAATTACACATTTTCTGCATTAGAAAATGTATATAAAAAGAGCAGTAAACAGCAATAAACTAAATCAAGTTAATATATTTGGCATGATAGCTCTTAAAATGCATCAGTAGTCTCAAGTATATTTTGTGGAGTTTTATAAGGAATGTTATAGGAAAGGTAAGTTTTTTTAAGCATCTTGGAGAATCTGCCACAGCTTGCAGGATTTGACGGTCACATTTGCTTTTGTTTTTGCAATTAATCCCTGCAGTTAATCCCTAGCATTCAGTTTTTGTTTGAAAAGTGGTCTATTGCATAATATGTTACCTTTTTCCATCCACCCATTTTCTGTACCGCTTATCCTTACTAGGCCGCAGGGAACCTGGAGTCTATCCCAGGGGGCATGGGGTATAAGGCGAGGGACACCCTGGATGTATGCTACCTTCTTGTTACATATAGATATTTTTCTACAACATTTAATTTTGGTTAGAAAAGTAATGTTTGAAAAAAAAAATTTTTAAAACATCTAAAGTTTTTTTTTCTACTGACTCAATATTAGTCATAGACAAGTCATAAAAAAACATTAAAAGTATATAAAAATAGGGTGTCCAATACTTCTGCACGGGAACAAAAGCCTGAATGCACTTACAGCTTAGGAGAGTTTAATGCAGTTTAAAGTGCTTTGCAGTCACAAGCAAAACTTCATATAAAATAAAGACATAAAACACAAACAAAATGCAAAAAGAAAGAGGAAGTCACAGACAATAAACTAAATGGTGTTACAATAATTATTAGTTAAAAAAAAGTGTGATAAGTGAAAGTGTTTGCAATGAAAAAGTGTTTATGGGAGGATGTATGTTAAAAAGTGATTCAGTGAAAATCTCAAAAGTCAGATTATAGAACCGTAAAAATATGTATATAAAGTGTAGTTATACATTTTTTGTTTTGTTAAAGAAAAAAGATCTAGGTTCTGAAAGAAAATAAATTTTTACCTTTTATATTAAAAATGATCATTTGATCGAGAGACCTTCTTATATTGGTGTAGCTTTATCAGTCTGAGTTAATAAGTGATGTGTCTAGGCAGAGCTTCAGTAGCTACAGGAGTGTGATCAGCCCATGTTTACTGAACCTCTGAACATCGAACATCGATTCCTCCTCTGTGTGTATGAGCTTGTGTCAAGTCTTTGATGTATTTTTATACCCCAAGACACCAGAAACTTGAATGTGAATCCACACGTGTGTATGTCTATGTAAGTGCTTGTGTGAAGGATGGAGAGCAACAGAAGGACAGAGAGAAAGACTTTACATTTCCATACAATGGTAATGATAGAGACCCTGTGCAATGCCACAAATAAATAGCTCTCCTTTCTTTGGTAAATAATTGCATCCTCCATTAGATAGTCTTGTCTTTGTTTGTGTGTTAGAAAAAGATAGAGTAAGAAGGTGAAGTGTGAAATCACGCTTCGTTATCGTGTTGGTATATTTACATATGAGTCTGAGTATGTGTGTGTGATATTAGGCTGAATATAATGACTCAAAAGTATGACCTGCTTAACACACAGGTTATTTTAACAAACACATGTTGAAGGTTCAGAAACTTTAAGGAATCATTGTGTGAAAGGACACAACAGGTCAGATCTCAGAGTGATAGGATGTCTTGTAATATTCTTTCAAAAAATTTGCTCTCATGTATCTCATGTATCAGTCAGATCTCCTGATGGACAGATGCCAACAGATCAGATGATGAAAGACGCAGTAAGTGGTAAAATATATACTGTGTGTGTGCGTGTGTGTGTGTATGTGTGTTTGAAAAGCTTGATCCTCAGGTGTTCCATGAGTCACCATGCAAGGGAGCTATCAAGTCCCAGATAAGACTGTGTCAAAAGAGGATAAGAGAGAATCAGCAATGGCATCAATTGCACACCAAATTGCAATATCTATGAAACATTGAAATAGCTGGTTAGGCTACATGCTACAATTGCACTGTAAACTGATTGTCATAACTAAATCCCTTGGACATGTTTTTGTTTAAATGAGAGTCTAAAAAGATTTTTTACTTTCCATGATGCCTTTCCCATTTCCAAAATGCAAGAAATTAACCTTATTACATAAGTTTGGCAGGGATGTGTTTTAACTGAATTATTTATAAACGGTAAATTTTTCAAAAGCAAATCTTGGCCTATTTTCTGCTCAGTGTCTAACCATATAGAATTTTTTTTATTATTTGTCCATTATTGAATCCAGTGTTGTTGATAAGAGAGAAAATAGCAATACAAATCTGGAGCATTGACTCTACCAATGGAATTTGATTTCTGAAGCATGGCCAATTTGGGGAAAATTCTGGGAATGGGAAGTGTTGGTTTTTTTTGACGAATGTACTTTTTGAATATATTACTTGCTTTAACCCTTAAATGCCTCAGCCACTAGTGACCCATTGTCTCATCTACCCTCTCTACCTCATTGTCTTTAATCCTCCACCACTAGGTGGTGAAGGCATTATGTCTTGTGGTTGTCTGTGCATCTGTCTGAGATTCTCTTTAGCGCAACAGCTCAAGAACGAGTGGAGTGATTAAATATTTGCAGGATTTATATTGAATTGTATCCAGCAGATGAACTGATTAGATTTTGGAATTGATCCCAAGGTCAAGGTCAAATGTCTGAAATAGTTGTTCTTTTATAAGGAATAGCTTCCTTCATGTTTTAAATATATTTTTAAGGGTATTAGTAACAAGAAGGACTAGACTTCTTGTCAGTGGAGCACATTGATGCCATCGGTGTCAAGGTCCACTTGTTGTTTCATATACACCCCCATCATTTGTGAGCAGTAATGTGTAACATGTAGCTCAGTGTGTTCTTAATATGTTGTAGTGCTTGACAAAATATTAGTCCATAAGTAGTTATGAACATATTCTGTCATTTGTAACAAAATACTAAAATAAAGCAAAACGGTGGTCCTTGAAAGTTTGTGAACCCTTTAGAAATTTCTACATTTCTGTATAAATATGACCTAACACATCATCAGATTTTCACACAAGTATTAAACGTAGACAAAGAGAACCCATTTAAACAAATGAGACAAGAATATTATACTTGGTCATTTATTTATTGAGGAAAATGATCCAAAATTACATATCTGTGAGTGGCAAAAGTATGTGAACCTTTGGTTTCCGTATCTGATGTGACCCCCTTGTGCAGCAATAACTGCAACTAAAAGTTTCCAGTAACTGTTGATCAGTCCTGCACATCAGCTTGGAGGAAGTTTAGCCAATTCCTCAGTACAGAACAGCTTCAACTCTGGGATGTTGGTGGGTTTCCTGAACTGCTTGCTACAGGTCTTTTCACAACATTTTTATTGGATTAAGGTCAGGACTTTGACTTGGCCATTCCAGAACATTAATGTGAGAGAGGCCTTTAGTTGCTTAGAGGTTACCCTGGGTTCCTTTGTGACCTTGTGAACTATTACACATTTTGCTCTTGGAGTGATCTTTGTTGGTCGACCACTCCTGGGGAGGGTAACAATGGTCTTGAATTTCCTCCATTTGTACGCAATCTGTCTGACTGTGGATTGGTGAAGTCCAAAACTATTTACAGATTAATTATTTGCCTTTTCCAACTTGATGAGCTCTTTATCTGAGGTCCTCAGAAATCTCCTTGGTTTCTGCCATGATATAGTTCAACAAACATGTGTTATGAAGATCAGACTCTGATAGATTCCTGTTCTTTAAATAAAACAGGATGGTTTTCTCACACCTGATTATCATCCCATTGGTTGAAAACACCTGACCCTAATTTCACCGTCAAATAAACTGCTAATTCTAGAAATTCACATACTTTCACCACTCACAGAAATGTAATATTGGAACATTTTCCTCAATAAATAAATGACCAAGTGTAATATTTTTGTCTCATTTGTTTAACTGGGTTCTCTTTGTCTTCTTTTAGGACTTGTGTGAAAATCTGATGATGTTTTAGATCATATTTATACAGAAACATAGAAAGTAAAGGGTTAACAAACTTTCAAGAACCACTGCATATATTATGCTTCCTAGATGTTGAAAATATCTTGGCAGTTTTACACTATTCTATAAGAATTTGGATTCAATACAAGTCCTGATACTGTATGTATGAACTCGTGCATTTAAGATTTAACGTGTAACTTAAAATATGTGGATAGTTTCTGTGTAGTTAGCATGTAGGAATTGCCAAATTTCAGAGTGGTGTTTATCCATCTGAGTCTGTTAGCATGTTTCAAATCATATCTTTCATTTGCCTGAGCATCACCTCTAACATAATCACGCAAAGAAATGTGTCTTTGTGCACGTCATTATATGTGTGGGTGTCAGTGTGTGAGCTTTGAGCAATGATCTCAGAGACACGTTCAAACTTTCTGAATAGGTGTTGATTTGTGATTGCACTCTGAGTTGCCAAAATAGCTTATTTTAGCCAGCTGCTAGCATTAGCAAAGAAGATTATTAACATCTGTTTATGGCTGGCTAGCATTATTAGCAAGGTTTTTGACATCTAGGTATATGACTGTCTAGGAAAATCTCATAAATTCTGTCAGGTTAGCTCATGGTAGCAAGCTGACAAACAAAGACTGTTAAAATACAGGTACATATGTGAATGTCTGTCTTCTTACTTGAAGACAGCCTTATATGGACTTACATACACTACCAAATTTCCATACAGTATATGGACTACATGATACTGTTCATTTTGAGAAAGGAACAGCATGCCCACATCTCCATATATCGAATAATCACTGACGGCAATGCTGGTAATAAACCAGGGAAGAAAGACGGTGAAGTCTGTGACAGTAAGCTACAAGTAGTCTATAAACAAAACTGAGAACTGACATTTCGCTCACACTGTTTGGACTATGTGAAAAGAAAAATCCAGCGGTTAAGGCTCTGGGTTGCTGATCAGACAGTTGGGGGTTCAAGCCCCAGCACCACCAAGCTGTCATTGTTGGGCCCTTGAGCAAGGCCCTTAACCCTCTCCACTTCAGGTGCACTGTATCATGTCAGACCCCAGCTTCCTAAAAAGCTGGGATATGTGAACAAAAGTAATGTATATGTGACAAATAAAGGCTTCTTCTTCACTGACTATCTATCTATGCCTATTACAACATTTTTTTTAAAAGAAATTTGATTTGAAAACAATTTAAATGTCAGCCTTTTTGCTCATGGGGGGAGGGGATTTGAGGGGTTTGAATGGTTTTCTTCATCAATGCTGCCTGCTCAAAGTGATGGTCAGGCGACCACATACTTCTGGCCAAATAATGTATGATTTTCATTTTTAAATAACATTTTAAATCCATTTTATTTGTCTTTGTCTCAAAACGATGTGAATGAAAAAATATTGGTTTCTAGAGTTTTAATATAAACCTGTGCTTTTCCTTGCAGTGGCCATTTCTGTTAGAGCAGTGAGCTTATAGAAATTTACAGTCAACACCTTAATCAACACTCAATAATCAACACCTTCTGACCAATCAAAAGAATTCAACAGTGCTGTGGCTTTCATTTGCATTAAATAATCCACACAGAATCAGTATTCAGTGGTGGCTGTTTGACCTACATGATTATAAACAGCAGAGCATACAAAGCTGTGACTCTGCAAATTAATTTTGGTGAAAGGCTTTATGTGAGCATTTAAGAGTGTGTGTGTGTGTGTGTGTGTGTGTGTGTGTGTGTGTGTGTGTGTGAGAGAGAGAGAGAGAGAGAGAGAGAGAGAGAGAGAGTTTGGATAGGTTGGATAGGCTTATTTACCTCTGCTGCTAGAGATTAACCCAAACCCAGATTAAACGATCAGAATAACAAAATTCATTTTTAAGGGATAGCATGATAAGAAGAAAATATGAGTGTGTACATATCCTGGATATGACCAGAGCTGGCTAGGTACTTCCTTTGAGCCGCCTACATACAGTACCCGTCAAAAGTTTAGACACACTCATTCCTTATTCCCCCGACACACACACACATTTTAGACACATTTTAGAATAATAATAAAGTCTTGAAAACTCTGGAATGATGCAAATGGAACAATGGGAATTATGTTGTGATAAAAAAAAATCCAAAATAATTTAATATTTTAGAATCTTACTCTAAATCTTAATCTTACTGAAGCATTTTACGCTCAGAGCTATTGTGAGTAAATGTCAAATAATAAATTAATCAAAATATTAAAGCTTTCTCTAAGTTACGTCTTGTAAGTTATCTGGTAATCATGTACTGAGCTAATAAGTAATGTTCTACTTTATAATGGGTGTTTATGTATGTGTGTGTATGGGGGACACCTTCAGGCTCATGCATGGTGGTGGTGGTGGTGGTGGGTGAGGAGGTTGTATGTTGTCTTGGGAATGCCTGGGTTTGAGAGAATAGCTGTTGTGATGTATTTATTGTTGTTGTAGGGTCAGGTTGCCAGATTGAGCCTGTGCTCCGCTGATAGCGCCTGTGTTATTGTAAGGCCACAAGGCCATCTGATAAGCATTTACTGTGGCGATAAGGCCTGTTTAGGATGGTGCTCAGCCAGAGCCCTCATAAAACCCACGAGAGTTCAGGGCCCACATACTTGCATACACAACCATTATCCCATAAAGAAGGAATTATATGCACCACTGACATATTACAGTAAGAGAGAGAGAGAGAGAGAGAGAGAGAGAGAGAGAGAGAGATATGAGTGACAGGCTGATTATCTGCACAGGGATCAGCAAAGGGAAGCTGCTCATCTGACCCAGTCAGGGAAGTTAGTGTAAGAGGCTAAAGCATGAAATGACGTCTCTTCTGTGTGTGTGTGTGTGAATGTTATAATATACAGTAAATCTATTTAAAGACAGGAAGTGGACAAAACTAAGGAACTCAGCTGATCATTATGGCTTATTCAAAAGAAATGACAGCTAAAAAACTGAAAATGTTCAAATTAAATGCTTGAACAGCAGTGTAGAACAGGGTTATTAGTCGATAAGTTAAAATGAATTTTTAATTATCTAACTTTTTCTTTCCTTGTAATTGAAATAACGTGGCCGTGAGCGGTTAGTAAGTCATGTTGGATTAAACTGCATTTCACAAAATGCAGTTTTCACAAAATTTCAAATTTTCACAAAAAACTGTTTTTTTGTTTTTTTTTGTTTTGTTTTTTTACTAATCTCATTTCTATGAATTTCACATATTTTCCGAGTTTAGTATTATTTTAATTTTTATTACTGATTGTACTCATTCATAACAGTCTCATGTGCCGTTCAAAAGTGGGCTGCGTGTTGAATAGCCATGCTGTAAGATATTACAGATTGTTAATTAGTGAATGTCAGGTAAGAAGTAACACCCTTATAAACCCCATGTAACACTTATGAGTAATCAGCCCTAGGCCATATGGAGTTCATTTAAAATTAATAACAGTTTGTGTGTGTGTGTGTGTGTGTGTGTGTGTGTGTGTGTGTGTGTGTGAGTGTGTGTGTGTGTGTATGCTGAAGGGAGGAAGCAGTCATATACACATTCATGCTATGCATTTCCTCTATAAAAACTACAGCTGTGAGAACCAACACACTTCTCTCTCCTCACCTTCTGTGTCTGTGTGTGTGTGTGTGTGTGTGAAAGAAGAGAGCA
This sequence comes from Ictalurus furcatus, assembly GCF_023375685.1. Classification (NCBI taxonomy): domain Eukaryota; kingdom Metazoa; phylum Chordata; class Actinopteri; order Siluriformes; family Ictaluridae; genus Ictalurus; species Ictalurus furcatus. The sequence continues at coordinate 14,081,989 of NC_071261.1, forward strand.
CAAGGTTCTATCTCCCATTCATTCTTAACCCTGAGAGAAACGTACACCTTCAGCCACTTTTTGAAAAAGTAACAACATTTTGGTGTGACTGTGATGAGTTTAATGCAGTCTTGTAAGCCAGAGCTCTAGATTCTCGAAGAAACACCTACTTTTACAAAACAAGGGCATTTCACTGATATGGCAGCTGACCAATCACAGACCAAAATTGTGTGATTATCTCATTTACTCATCACTAAGTCTTTCAACTTTGAAAAAGGCAGGATTCCATCACTGCACAAAATGACAGCAAGTGGAAATACCTCGGAAATAGTCAAATTTATCTAGTATTTTCTATGATAAGATTATAATAAATAAAATATAAGATTTTAAAACCTATTTCAAGCCTTTTGTACTCATTTCAAGCTTGAAACAATCTTGTTCTATTGGCAGATTATAAACATTTATTTCTAGAAAGAAGCAAAGTTCTCTGTGCATGAAATAAGAAAACTACAAGCTTAAAATGAGTAATAATGTCCAGAAATAGGTTTAATAATCTTGTATTTGGTTAATTGTAATCTTAAATAAGAAACACTAGATAAATTTGACTATATTCAATATATTTTCACTTGATGAGATGACTTAGTCTTTAGTCCTGTGGAGAGCCAATCAGATTGCACCCTTCAAAATCCTGAAGCTTATGGCCAGAAAAGTGTACAGAATATATAATACATCCTGTAGCAATTTCACCTTTAATAAGAGCTTGTGTTTTAGCTGTAGAGATAATGTAAAAAGCTAGCACCTTCTTTGTCTCTGTACTATTCCAATCCCTCAGAGAGTTGTTCACCAGTTCTGCAGTGTATTTTTCCTTGATCTGTGAAATCAGAGTTCAGCACGGAATTAGAGTTACCTAGCTGGTATAACCTGTTTTTCTGTGAAATAGTTGCTCTGCTCTCTGATGGCCTTTATGCAGCTCTGATGCTAAAGTAGTGAGCTAGTCAGCTAATTTTAGGACAGCAAAAATTACCACAATGGCATGGAAAAGAGAAACAAATCTGGATGTTTCTGGTGCGCATTTTCCTTCTCTGATTTGTGTTATCAAACCATGTTTGGAGCATGATGACATATGACATGGCTCTTTATGTGTGTGTGTGTGTGTGTGTACAACTTCAGACTTTTATCTCCACCCTTCTAAACCTTTTAACACATAACTGGTGAAACAACACACCTGACACTGGAGAAGGTGTGTGAGAGATCGATTGACACATGTACCCGCACACACACACAGAGATGATGATTAACTTCTATTTAAACTTGTATAACTCTGAATCAAAGGAACTCAATACAGTCTGAATCAATATAAAGTCTCTTGTGCTCTTGTGTGTGCAATGCATGTGTGTGTGTGTTTCTGTGTGTGAGCGTGTGTGTGTGTGTGTGTGCGTGTGTGCACTTGTTCTTTGGTCTATAATATTTTACTCTGATGTTTTTGTCTGAGAGATCAAACTCAGGTTAATGTTGATAGGCTATCCTATCTTCATGCAGAAAAACAATGGGCAAGTTCAAGCACTATACACTCTCCCTCTGTATATCACTCTCACTGATTTTATTCAACTCTTCTGTGTATGCATCTCTCTGTCTCTCTCTCTCTCTCTCTCTCTCTCTCTCTCTCTCGGACTCTCTCACAGTCATTCACATCCTTGTCACAGGATGTTGGCTATTCGTCTTCTGTCTTTGGACAAATGCTCATAAAAATGATAAACTGTTGCAATAATCAGTGTCAACCAGTCATCTTGTGTGTGTGTGTGTGTGTGTGTGTGTGTGTGTGTTTTAGTCTAGGCCAGGAAAGTGAAAGGGTGAAAACGGACTGAGATCCTAATCTTTGGGAATTATTTCTGAAACCATCACGCCTATTTAAATCCAACAGTGAATTCAAGATAATGTATTACACTGTTTGTGTGTGTGTGTGTGTGTGTGTGTGTGTGGGTGGGTGTGTGCGTGTAAGGTGTAAAATTTAATATTGGCAACAAGTTCATTTTATTTAGTATTGGCAACACATTTAATGTGACACCAGTTTTCTCTCATTGAAAGGGAAAATCTACAGTGTCTACAGGATTTGTAGCATGTGACTGCCAAAGGCAGTAACAGTTTGAGAAAAGGACAGAAAAGCTGTTTACTGGAAACTCACATACACTGGGACTCTAAGGGCAGTAGTTGGAGCAGTCACTAACCGCTTATGTAAAACATAGAACTTTTATAACATACTTTAATACTTTCTTTGATTAATACATTTGAAAGCTCTAAACATGTATAATTTTTCATAGCGAAGAATTTGTGTTCATGTGTATCTGATATACTTGTGGGGGCTGATTGTGTATTGATATAAAACCTAGAGAAAGTGTATGTAACCTGAAAGTTTGTACTGTATTGTTCCAGTGATCGATTGTTGCCTAGAAATGCTGTAGGTTAGAAAATTATTCAGACCCTGTCACTTTTTTACACACTTTATTATATTATAGATTTAATTTTGAATCGGTTAAATAAAATTTTGGGCTAATGACAACATGTTTTTAAAAAGCAATAACGTGTTTAGAAATTTTTTGCAAATGTATCAATTATTACAAATTTAAATACTGTCTCATTTTAATAAGATTTCAGACCCTTGCCTAAGACACTAAGGTGTGTCCTGTTTGCTTTGATTATCTTGAGATGTCTCTAGAACTTGCCTGGAGTCCATCTGTAGCATATTAAATTGATTAGACATTAGTTAGAAAGGCACACACCTGTGTGTATAAGGTCCCACAATTCACAGTGCGTGTCAAACTAAAATCCAAACCATGAAATTCAAGGAACTCTCCATAAACCTCTGCAATCAAATTGAGCCAAGATGTAGATGTGGGCAGGGGTATAAAAACATTTTTAAGTTTGAGCTTTTTTTTTTACCAGAGTACACTGGGCTCCCATCATTCTTAAAACGGAAGAAGTTTGGAACCACTATGACTCTTCCTTGAGCTGGTGATCCGTCCAAACTCAGTAACTGGGCTAGAAGTGCTTTGATTGGGGAGCTTCATTACTCCTCTGCATAGATGTAAGAAGCTGCCAGAAGGACAACCATCTCAGAAATACTCCATCAATCAGGCCTTTATGGTAGAATGGCTAGACAGAAGCCACTCCTGAGTAAAAGGCATTTGGCAGGCACTTAACGGACTCTGAGATAATGAGGGAAAAGGATTCTCTGGTTTGATTAACAAACATTAAACTCCAGATCTGAAGTTTTGGTGAAAACCAAGTACTGCTCATCACCTGGCCAATACCATGCCTTCCATGAAGTATGGTAGTGGCTGCATTGTACTATGTCCTTAAGTGGCCCGGCCAAATTCCAGGCACGAATCTTATTGAACATCTGTGGAGAGACCTGAAGATGGCAGTTCAGATGCTTTCCATCCAATCTGATTGAGCTTCAGTGGATCTGCCAAGAAGCATAGGAGAAACTGCCCAAATCCTGGTGTGCAAGCTTATAGAGATTTACAGAAGAAGACTTCAAGCTATAATTACTGCCAAAGGTGCTAATGGCTAAAAGGTACATTTAATCTATTTTAAATTAAATATATGACACAATAAACTATGCAAAAACTGAAGAAGTTTGAATGTTGAATATTGTTAACCTACTGTACATAAGAACATTTTCTGAGGTCTGTCTCATCCTAAGATCTTTATTAACCTGACTCGGTCATGCAGGTTTCTGCTTTACAACAACAGTACGATCCAGCCATCTCTATCCACAGAGGTCACTCCATGCTTGTCATCTTGAGATTGGACTACCGCAACCTGCTCCTGGCAGATCTGTCTCACACACCATCCAACGCTAGCAACTAATCCAGAATGCAACTGCAAGAATTGTTTCAACATCCCCACATTCTCCCACAACAGTGAAGTGCTACTGGATTCCTGTAGCTGCCTGAATCAAATTAAAAACACTGATGCATGCCTACAAAGCCAAAAATGGACAAGTGGCCACCTACATTAAGGCACTTGTCACAACTTTCCCTGCACCATGCTCTTTTTAGTCCTCTAACATGACTTGACCTACCATCCCTCAAGGTACAAGGAAAACTCTTCTGTGTCTTGGCACTCAGGTAGTGGAATGAACTTCCCCTGGCGGTCTTCAAACAAACAGTAAAGATCTACCGCTTCACCAAGCACTTTTTTTAATCACTTGGGTTTTTAGGCTATGCCTTAATCCAGTGACCTGAACTAGCATATCTTATTTTTTCTTTTTATAGAGACTAAAAATCAGTTCTCTAAGTTTCTCTGTATAAGGCCATCTGCTAAATGCTGTAAGTGCAAATGTTTATTGCTATACTGTAACTGTGAATATTAATAACAACATATTAATTTGATAATGTTATTATTATTATTAATAGTGTTAACAAACTGATAATATCAATATGATAATATAAGATCATTCATGTTAATATTAATATGTTAATGTAAAACACTAGTTTTATTAACCATTTCACTTTCAATATCATATAGACAAGTGAAACAACAAGTGAAAAAACAAGTGGTCAAGTGTTGAGGTCAGTGCTGTGCCACAGTCAAACTCTGAGCAGGCCATAACTGCCCCATCTAAACCACTGTTCATTTTTTTCTGTCACTCTCAGTTCAGTAGTCTAAACATACTCAATCCCACTCTCTTTCTGTCTCCCTTAGACGTGCACACACACACACACACACACACACACACACACACACACACACACACACACTACTGTGGCCCCTCAGCTTACAACCTAAATCATGTCCTTTAACACTACTGTAAGATGTTACTGCATTGTCAAATTTGTTAGCTTGTTTTGGTTAAAATAATCAGTTCACCTTCTGCTAAACATCCAAGTCTGCATGCAATTGATTCCACATCTCAGACATCTTATTTTCAGCTGTCCCGTTAAAAGGCAACAGATTAATTGTTCAATTTACAAATAATGTAGAATATAATTCAATCACGGTTAATGGTGAATGTTAATTAAAATCTTAACTAGAACAATACGGATGTCCAAAATCCCACAAATCGTATAGTGGCATTTTTAAAAAAAATAAAAATAAAAATTTTGTGCATTTTCTTGGACTAAATCTATTTCCGGGAAGGTAAGAATAATAGTAAAGTATTACTTTTGCTGTGAATAGAGTTTTGTGTGTGTGTGTGTGTGTGTGTGTGTGTGTGTGTGTGTGTGTGTGTGTGGTCAGATAAATCAGATAAGGAAACTCTGGCAATAATAAATACAGTCTGACCGTTGGCATCCTCTGATGAGAGACTTGATTTGAGCAACATCATTATATCAGGTGAACTCCTTGTGTAAAACTGAAACTTCAAACAACCTTCTACAGCCAATATAAGAAATATTTCTTGATGCAACATGGTGTATTATTTAGTTAGAATTAGATGTTATTTTTGCCTGATAGTTGAAGTTTCACACAGTATTTTCTTGCTATAAAAAGCCTTCCCAGAAGTGTGGATGTTATTATAACAACAAAAAGGGTACTAAATCTAGAATGAGTTGTTCCACAAGCACATATGGACGTGAATGTTAAGGTGTCCGCATACTTTTGAGCAAGTGTTGTACATCTCTAATTACTTTTACTAGTTATACTGCCTTAAAGTGTACAAATCTGAGGTGTTCCTAAATTGGCTTTCAGAATGAACTCTCATTTAACTAATATCTAGTAACATAATAATAGCTTATAACGTTTGTGAGCAGACTCATGGAGACTTCTGGAGACAACTGTTGCCTGTACTATATTTAACAGATATCACAATTCTTGAAAACTTTCTTAGTGTCCATGCGTGTTGATTTTTCATAGCAAGTTTTTTTTTCTACATAAAGAAATATTAATTGTCTATATTAATTTTTCAATCCTGCATGCACTTACAGTGGTGCTTGAAGGATTTTGAACCATTTAGAATGGAAAACAAAGGTTCACATACTTTTGCCGATCACAGACCTGTAATATTGGATCATTTTACTCAATAAATAAATAACCAAGTATAATATTTTTGTCTCATTTGTTTAATTTGGTTCTCTTTATCTATTTTTAGGACTTGTGGAATAATCTGATTATGTTTTAGGTTATATTTATGCAGATACAATACACAGACAATTTTAACAAGTTCACAAAGTTTCAAGCACCACCAATGCTTGGGAATGAAAATATACATACAAACTATTTGAAATATAGGCAGCAAATGGTGCAGTTCAATCATCCAAGTTCAATCCTGAGATCAGGCTCTCCATATGTCTGTGTGGTTCTTCTGGGTTCTTAGGTTTCCTCCCACTTCCCAGAAACATGCCAGTATGTGGCCTGACTATGATAAATTGCTAGTTGTGAATGAGTGTAAAAATATGTGTGTATGATGCCTTGTGATAGACTGGCATCCCATCCACGGTGTGTTCTCGCCTCATCCCAGTATCCCCAGTATCACCTCTGGATCCACCATGACCCTGAACAGGATGAAGCAGTTACTAAGAGTGATAGAGTGAGTGTTTGAAATATCGTCTCCTCATAAACTAAAGAGGCAGTCAAAAAATGCAAAGATTACTCTTTCACAAGAGGACTACTGATAACCATGCTCAGTTAAAAAAAATCTTAGGTTATATTTTATAGATATTTTATTACTGATGACGCATTCTTATCGGTGGACATAGCTGACATGCAGGAGACACAAGCTCATTACCGAGCTGATAACCTACATGAACTGAAATGACTACTATTAACTACTATTCATACTAAAATAATACAGACACTTAAGTCAGGCTCAGCAGCTACAGTTAGTTCTAAAAATGCTCTATTGTTTCAAATGCCACAAGAATATAAAAAGCAAGATTGAATCTGAACTGCTGAGTATTTGGATGGCCTGACCGATATATAAGCTGGGTCAACACAAGGGTAGTGCTGTGCTTGTTTTGTGACCTAGCCGAGATTCTATCTTAATGGATAAACAATCTGTTTTGACTATTAATCACTGACACTTTCACTGACTGTCCCTTTCAGGTCTGTTAGGTCATTTTAACACTTTTAGCATTTCCAACAGTTGCAGGGTGGGTAAGCAGGTCTGTATGGCACCAGCGTGGCCTAGGGGAGTCTGGGGTGGAGTGAGGTGTGTGTGTATGAGGGAGCAGTCTCTCATTCTTATCTAAGCTACTGCTTCAGCGTGCATTTCCTGTCCCCCACAAACTGCTTCCTGTCCTTGGCGCAGGAGCACACACTGTCCGCCTTCAGACACACACACACACACACACATGCATACACTCGCACACACTCCCACATGCACACACAGACTGTCGCCAGGCGAGCCTTTCTGGGGAATTACACAATAGCATTGGCTCCTGAGTGTTGCTTTTTACATGAGTCAAGCGGAAGCTGTATATGTGTTAGCACCACACACACACACACATACAACATATTCAGTCTCTGGTAGTAAAATAGATGATGACAGTAATACCGAACCAGCACTCCCTCTGTGCCCTTACTCAGGGGGACAATAGAGATGTGTAGAGGTCCAAATATACTGTGTGGGTGTGGGTGTGGGTGAGTGTGTGTGATGGTGGGAGAGTTGATGAGGTGTTTCTGTGTGCCTGAGTGTGAAGTTTGAAGCTGGAATTTGCCTGTACTTTAAAATACTCAGACTTTTCTCTTGTACCTAATCATCATATTTATATCATTAAAATTAAGAGGAAAGTACGCAGACAGACTGTTTTCTCTCATCGCAGATACTCACACACACACACACACACACACACACACACACACACACACACACACATGCATGCACACAGAATAAGGTTGTTGGAAAAATAGGATGTGGTTTAGGTGAGGTTCCCAGTTCTTCTCGGAACAGCATACGCATAAGGTGTACTAACTTCTCATAATACACCGTCTGCTAAACAACTCCAGTAGATGAAACGGTTCTGTGAAATAGAAAATGTACTTGTTTTTTATTTAAACTGATATCAAATGATATTCATTTATGTTCATACCATTCCTAAATCTCTCTTCTTCCCACACTACATTAAGACACAGACATAGCTTATTTTATCATTCCTCTGTTCATATATTGCAAATAATTTCTATAATTTACATTTAAGTAGGCTATTGTACTGCTTAAAATTCAATCACGGCCTTTATCCTACTAATGAGTGTAACGGTGCAGAGCATGTAGTATGACATAAATTTTTCAGTGAGTAATCAGTATAAGTATAGCTAAATGAAATTCATTTGTAAATGAAATGCTTAAGTGAGTCCTCTGCATTTAACATAAAGAAATGTCTTTCTTTTTTGATTGGGAGATTCAATATTTCTGTGCAAGTAACTACATATCAACCAAACAAGCCTGTATTTATTGAAACATTTTTCATATTGGTTAGATAGTGTCCAGATGAAATGATGTAGATCTACTGCTATATGTCTGGATGGTGAAGAATATGAACAGTTTATTTTATTATTAACAGTCAGACACTCGGAAATACCTAGGTCATAATAAGAAGTTTTTCGTAAATTTGTGGGAATCGTTCAAATCACAGATCCCCTTTTACGACAAACTGTGAAAAATCCGAGCAGAAGCTCCCGTTAAACACACCTGCACTGTAATCCCACTAACGCCACTTCCTCCCGGAACAGACCTGAACCCGGTTAACCTGGCCAGGTTCACACACACACACATACACACACACACGCGCGCGCGCAAGCATTTCAACTTTTTGTTAAATTAAAACATAACTATCGCACAAATTAAACAGCGTTACTTTGACGTGTTTACATGTGCTGAGTTGCCACGTGGATTATAGTGACGTCAGCATGTTAAGGCAACCAGGTTAACGTGTACAATAAGAAGCAGCACTGGAAATATGTATATAATCGGTCTAATCTTTCAAGCTCTGTTTTCCGAGTCACTATCTTCTCTGCTTTCTCTCTGCTTTCTCTCTCTCTCTCTCTAACCACTGTTTGCAAATGTAGCCACACATAACACACACACACACACACACACAGGCACAGACACAAAGAGAGAGAGAGGGGGGGAGAGAGAGAGAGAGAGAGAGAGAGATATTTGAGTAATAAACAAATCACAGTGTATTTTTCTTCTTTTCTTCTTCTTCTTACCGTTATTTTATCAAACTGTTTTTTAACCAATTGTGTGTACATGTGTATGTCTCTAATTTAATGTTACCAATAGCCTCCTTTGTCAGTGTAAAGCCTTTTACCATGCAGATAAAGCTACTTGAATCTAAATCTGAATCTCAGTGAGAGAGAGAGAGAGAGAGAGAGAGAGAGAGAGAGAATCGTCCCATGTTTATCCTGTGTGCATATATATATATATATATATATATATATATATATATATATATATATATATATATATATATATATATATGGGAAGGTGTGGAAAACTCTCTTCAGCCATCACTCTCAGTGATGATGGGAAAAGTGTGCATGCATTTTAGACTTCATTACTCTTAAATCTAATGAATATGATAAGAGCCCCGGAATTAGATATCAAGCGGTTTTTTTTTTTCATTTTTTATTAAGGAAACGTGTTAGAACCCAATCATAGGCTTAATTTCGAGGTGGAGTTATTCCAACTGTGATCTCTCCAACGTCCCGGGGGGCAAAGCGGTTATGAGTAAGTCTCACTTGGCTGATGAACCCTAATCTCCCATCTTCCTCGGCGGCGTTGCGCGAGCCCTCCCACCGCACACGCCATTGGTTGCCGCTGCGCTTTTAAAGCCCGCGGCATCCCTCCGAGTTATTCCGACTTTTTTCAGTGTCCCGGAGCGGGTCACTCGCATCTTCTTTTTGCTCCAGCGGAGAAGCGCAAACGCACCTGCACCAGATCCAACTTTTCTGTCCACCCTCGCGCGCGTCAAGTTTACTAGGCTCCAGTAAAGTTTAGCAAAATAAATAAATAAATAAATATAAAAAGAAGAGCAGCGATCCTTGACCCCGCGGTTATCGGGGGTGCTGGTTAACGCGAGATGAGCAGTCCTGATGCGGGCTACGCCAGCGACGATCCGAGCCAGGCCCGCGGGACCAGCTCAGCCATGATGGCCGGCGCGGCTCAGTGCGCGTGGCCGGAGTCGCTCAGCCCACGCGCGCACGCCAAAGCCAAGAGCGAAGCGTGCGCGGCGGCGCGCGGGAAAGGCGAAGCGCGCATCCGCCGGCCGATGAATGCTTTCATGGTTTGGGCCAAAGACGAGCGCAAGAGATTGGCACAGCAAAACCCCGACCTGCACAACGCCGAGCTCAGCAAAATGCTCGGTGAGTGGCGGCACTTCATGCGCAACATCATTATTTCATCTGTGAATAATTTGACTTTGTCTTAAAACGCTTTCGAAAAATCTAACACTTTCATTTACCTTAATTTCTGTTCACCTTATTTTGCTTTTCTTGGCCTTAATCAAGACAAGTCGACTTACTTTATAAACTGATCACCTTACTTGTTGAATGAAATCCTCAACAGACATTGGGTTTTAGAACCCAATCATAGGCTTAATTTCTAGGTGGGGTTATTCCAACTGTGGTCTCTCCAACGTCCCCGGGGTCTACTGAACTGTTATATAACCTTAATTAATTTAGAAACAAAAAAATCCTTTCAGCAGAGATTAATTCCATAAGGCTTTCATTTATTGATAGGCGGAAGATCCCTTACCCTGTTTTAAATGGAACAAACCGTATTCACGATTAAGTGTTTTTAGTTTATTTGTCACACTTTATTTAGCAAAAACTTCATGCTTTTTTTTTTTTTACGAAACATTTATAATTGCAACTTTCTCATTATAATGTTTTATAATTATATATAATTACAACGAATTATAGGTATACAGCACTGTTTGTTCTACGTACTACCATACTGTCACTGTGGTGCTTCAGTATACTGATATAGCAATCAGGAGTATTTCATAATAATAATAATAATAATAATAATAATAATTATTATTATTATTATTATTATTATTATTATTATTATTAATTACTATTCCAAGTGTAACTCTTTGTTTCGATCAGCACTATATAATTTTTAATGCTTTGCATTTTGCAGACCTTAATTTTTACAATACAAACCTTATTTGTTTAGATTGTTTAGATCACCCTTAAACATTTAGTCTCTTCCCCAAGGGGTTATTGTTTTAAAATTCATTCTAGTTTGCAAAAATATTTAATGCAGATTTGTTTATTCATAACATAAGAGAGAATGAAATTGTACCCAGCATGGTTATGTGTTAACTAACTTCATAAATGGATTTCCTAAGGGATTTGGGCATTGTTAGAATGAATATTTCCTCAATAACACAGCTAGCAGATGGGAATCTGCTGGGAATCAAAAGGTCATCGGTCTGATTGTAACTGATAACAGCCTGCTACAGCCATTATGCCCTTGAGGCACTTAACCTGCTCATGAGAGGTCTCTGCAATAGACGTCTCAAGACCTGACAAAAAATCACTTAAATATTAGAGTAAAAAGATTGTTGTACATAATAATTAGTGTAGCCTATATGAAATGTATTCCTAGCTGTATTCATTATATTACATTTATGAATAATACTTGAAAAATATTTACTGTAGTGTCCACTGTGTGCTCTATTTTATGCTGTTTTATAAAAAAATATTAATTAATCTATTTTTTTAGGAATGCATAATTTGTTATTATTTACCATTGACAACACCTGGTGCAATGTTAGAACAGTGTTCCAAATCAAAATCTCTTAAAAGACAAATACAATATTTCTCATTAATACATACATGCATGGCTATAATCTTGACAATAATTTAATTAGTATTGTCACACCAGCAGTAAGTTGCTTTAGTGATATGGAGTTCATTTCACATATTCATTTGCTTTTATATCTTGGAGTTGTGGGGTCAATATAACGTTGCAGAAACTTTGCTAGGAATGATTTTCTCTCTTTTACTGGCCAAAATATACCAAGGAAGTCTTCTCCAGTTACAACTTGATACATATTGGACATGGTGTTCAACTTTTTAAGATAAACATTTTACACATTTGATGTTTTGAATTTTTAATTTGAGCTAAATTAACCATATCTCTGTATTATGTTAGGTAAGTCATGGAAAGCCCTGTCCATGTTGGATAAGCGACCGTTTGTGGAGGAGGCAGAACGACTGCGTGTGCAGCACATGCAGGATCATCCAAATTACAAGTATCGGCCTCGTCGTCGCAAACAGGTGAAGAGAATCAAGCGTCTGGACTCTGGCTTCCTGATGCCTGGGGTAAGTGATCCCCAGGGTTCTCTGAATATGGAGAACATTGAGGTGGGCTACTCCCTTGCCCCTGGGGGTTTGTCTCAGGCCGGTCTGTCTCAGTACTGCGATGCCCAGGGCTTGTTTGAGCACTACAGCCTTCCCACTCCTGACTCTTCCCCGATGGATGCGATGGGGACGGAGAGTGTATTCTTGACTGACCATTCTCAGGAGGACAGCTCTCACATGGCCTACAGCTACCATCATCAACAAGAGTACACACCTCTAGGGCACCAGCACCCCCTCAGTAGTACACAGGGTCAAGGCAGAGTACGAAATGACACACACTCGCATGCCACGACGCATGCGCAGGTCCACACACATGCCACCTCCAACCTACATTTAGTACACGCTCACAGCAACACACAAGTCAATCTGATGAGCAGCTCACACTCTCAGGAACTCGGTAATGCAAATGGCAGCACACATCACAATATCAGCCACAATATCAATCCTCACCATGCGCATTCATTATCTCATGCCCTTTTTAACAGGAGCCTGTCACCTGGCTCCCATCAGGCCCCACCCGCTGCATACCTGGGCTGCCCATCTACTCTAGGTGTTTTTTACAACCCTGCCTCTCAGTTGAAACGCCCGCTCGAGCAGCAGTCACCTCCACAAGAAGGGCACACGCATTCACACCCTCCTTCTGAACAACACTCCCATACACATACAGAGACATGTCGGCATGCTCCTGAGATGCTAAGTGATATGGCTTGTGGTGACTTTGAGCAGTACCTGTCATATGGGCTTCCTCATGCACCCATGCAGGGGTCTGACCTCATCTCTACTGTACTGTCTGATGCTAGCACTGCTGTGTACTACCCTAACTATAACAACACCTGAAGCTCCTGTATCACAGCAAACACTCCTGAGCCACCAATAATGATTTCTGAATGACATAACATGTCTGAACACACTGGTGCCACATCTTGCAGAGACATCCAAATATATATTTGTATATATTTGTAAAACATGATGAAGGGAGTTATAAACTTATAAATGTTTAGAATTGTATGAACTGTAATTCACTGAAACGTCCTTAATTAATCATTTTAAATTGTTTTTAAAGAAGACACAGTAATGCTGAAAAACCCTGTACATAAGTCCTTTTATAAAATGAAATGTCATTAATGTATTAAAATGTAATTTCATACTTTTTTGCACTTTTTGGAAATAAACATCTCAGTGATAAACATTTTTGTCATTGCTTTTATTAAGGTTGGGTTTTCTTTTTTTTTTTTTTTAATTACTACTAGCTTTTCTACCTCTCCTAATATTTGCATTATGTACTTCTGTCCCGTTTTTCCTCCCCTTTATGTGTTTTTGTGTGCGTGTGGTTATTCAGTGTGTGTTTGTGCTGCAGGAACTGTGATTAACACACTTCTTCCTGTTTATTGCAGCTCTGTTGGCTTTGATGACTTAAATATGATCGCAATCTCTTCACCTTCACCAAACAAAGTCCATCATTAACATCAATAAGGACCTGAGCAACAAACCCCCCAACCCACCTCTCCACACACACTCACACCTTCCTACGCACAAACAAAGGCTTGTGAGAGCCTGAGAATGAAAAACCAGGCCAATGGAGGAACCACGTATTGCGCTTTGTCCCATAATAGAAACAATTAGACTGTGTCGATCAATGTGTTGTTCAGAGTGTGGAGTATGAGTGCGTTCATTTTCTGTTCGAAAAAGGAAGAGGCTTTTTCAGAGGAGGTCACTGACACTGACCCCATGTCCCTTTTTAGCCTACTGACGGAAACATGCAGCAGCGACAGGTTTTTTTTTTGCACGAACACCTCCAGATTCCCACACACAGACAGTGTGGACCACTTCGTAAGGGCACGTGTGCATTTTGTTTTGTGAGCCTAGGGCCAAACAATAGGCCGGGTCTCCATCTTGAAACACCTGTATTGGCCTGTTTGTGCATGTAAGAGATAGTGAGTTGTATGTGATGGGGGCTAGGGTTACCTGGAAAGCATGTAACTAATTAACAGGCAACTAATGCAAATTGACTGCAGGCACAGAAAGACAAAAGAGCCTTGCACATACCTTCATACTCAGAACAACATTGGAAAGAAAAATAAACATATTGTTTTTGTGTATGTGTGTACAGGCATATTGTCCACCACAGACAGTTGGTATTGACAAGTGCTCCTCACATATAGCCTAAAACAATATGGAAATAAGAGGGTCATGAGTGTGTACAGTCTGAGTGTGTACGCACAAGCTCTGTAAGCACAGAAGGGCACATCAGAGGAGGCAGCTGCAATAGCCTGGGCGTCTCCTGTCTGAAACGGAATGTGTGTGTGTGTGTGTGTGTGTGTGTGTGTGTGTGTGTGTGTGTGTGTGTGTGTGTGTGGGTGTGTGTGTGTAAGAGAGAGAGTGCATGTGTACTTCAACGTATGTGTGTTTGTCACATGCGTGAGTGGGGCTGAGTGACTCGGTTTTTAATCCTTGGAATATGAGTCTCCTCCCTGGCCTTATCACATTCATAGGCATGGCTTTCCCAAACCAAAACCGGTTCAGTTGTACATTTCTAAATATAAACTCACACTTGATCAGTGCTCCTAGCTCTGACACAATAAGCTATTTTTAATGTTTTGACCCTTAGGAATATATATGAGTCTCAATCACACTTTTATACACACAGTTTTAAACATGTTCCAGTGAGGCAAGAGTTTTAGTTTTGAAGGTTTGCTATAATAGAAACTTGTGTATGAATTGCCTGAAAATTAAAAATAAACTTGTTTTTAAACGTTCCCATTGTTGTATAGTACAGTGAGCAGTGAGTGATGTAATTCAACATGTGTTTCTAAATGAGCTGTTCTGAAGTCTTTGCCATCCTGGCTTTCACACAAAGTCTGTTGTAACGCACAAATGTAGTGCTGTTGTTTTGTTACATGAGCTTCAAAGCAAGAGGCCAAAGGGAGAAAGGGCAACCATACTGGCTCAAATGACCATTTTCAATACATTTAACTTGTATTATTAACAGAAATATTGTTTTTTTTATTTTTAATGATTAAAATTCAACAGGCATTTTTACACTCCTCTTAAAAAATGTAAATCATGCAGGTTCTTTGCTCTGCCTGAAGCAGATCTTTCAGGGATAGTAATATAGGACAATTGTAGGGGTTTCCTGTGCAGCTGAGCCTTATGTCTTTACTAACAGTATAAACTATGTCACACATGAGGCATTAGGTGCTTATTTGCTTTCTTAATTATGGTATATTTTACTGCTCTACCCAGTAAACAGCATCAGGAATTATCCAGCAATTTCGCATTACATTGTTCCATATGTTTTTTTGTTGTTTTGAGCTACTTTAATACAGCATGACTATTAAATGTGCAAATCAGCACTGTAATTATTTTAATTTGTAATTCATAGGCTATAAAATATTTTTAATATAGTCATTTTAACATCTTAAAAATAGGTCATGTTTCAGAAGCTGTCTTTGATGAATTTCTGAACAAAAAGATGAATGTGCTTCATTGTGTTTAATATTGGAGCACTTGTGGAGGTTTTTCAAGAGCGACCGTCTGCACTTCCTTGACTCAGATATTGTCTCGGCTACTTAACAGGTGAAAGATGAGCTGGGAACATCCTCAGCTGTGCAGGAAACAAAGTTCCCCAAAATTGACAGTACTTCCCTACTCTGGGAAAGAGAGAAGGATTTCCTCCTAAATAAAAATACATCAAAATAAAACTAAATAAAGAAGAAAGGTCAAAACATAACACAGGCCAGACACATTTGTCAGGGTCAGACGTCTGTGTGTGTGTGTGTGTGTGTGTGTGTGTGTGTGTGTGTGTGTGTTTCCCACGCATATTCCAGAGTGGGGGTCACAGCAATGTTCCTGTTTATCACTGAAGTTCTACATTCACACCTGAGCAGAACAGGAACAGACCAAACCAGATGCAGATAATGAATGTCGTTTGTACAGGCTTTCTGTAAGGGAACCATCGTTTGATATAGTTTTACACGGGAAAATCATCAGAAAATCATTTAATAATGCCTCTATTAGTTTCTTTAGTCTGAAAACTGTATACTGTTAGTTAAACTAAAATAGATGTGTACTTTGTAACTCTTTGTAGCCAAGGATCCTTTTAACTGAAAAAACCCCTTCCTTGTATTTTATGCACATAATATAAACATAATATAACACTAACTATTGTAAATATTAACCTAATTATTTAAATGTGTGCAATAATATTTTGTCTGTTTATTGAAACCATCAAAATTTTTATTCTTGAACATTCACTGACACTCACAGTAACAAAAAGAATATATATATATATATATATATATATATATATATATATATATATATATATATATATATATATATATATATTCTTTTTGAATATGTAAAATATAAAAATTATCATTACATTAAAATATCTATAGAACAAATTTATTTTAGGTCTTGAGGTTTGGATTAAACCCATTCAATGTTATTATACATTATAAATAGACTGGTATAAAAGTTACCAGTCAACCTGTTAACACCAATACAAATTCATAAGAAGTAGATGAATAACATTTATAAGGTGGGTTACAGTATCCATTACTTTAAGAAAACAAACAAACAAACAAACAAAACTGTGGACCCCACAGTGAAAACCATGGTCTTAGACGGCACATAATCCATAATGCACTCAGAAAAGGCAGTTACCCACCATATAATATAATGTAATATAATATAATATAATATAATATAATATAGTACAATAAAGCATAATGAAGAAAATGAAGAAGGTTTTCACACTATTACCCTGTTAGCATTTCATTAGTAATAAGTTTGAGGTAATTATTCCTGAAGTCTGGGACATGAGTTGCTGTGAAATTGATGTTTTGTGGAGTTAGTGTGTGCAATGTACAGAGACTGTGGCTTGATGTAGGCTATATATGGAGCTCTCAGAGTAAAAATAAGAATGAATAATAATTAATAAAAATGGATTGACTGTCAGTTCAATGATAGGATATAGCCGGATTATAAATCCACAGTTTGGTAAATTTAACGACGTGCGAAAATAAACAACAAAGTTAGTAGGCTTAAATTAAGCCAAGGTCAGGCTCTTGGCTATTAGCCTAAGCTATTAGCTCGCTGAAGAGCCGCGCTGTGTGTTATCCGCTAACAAACTTTTCGTTATGGTTTTTCACTTTTAAAAATCTTGTTAAAGCCTTATGAAGAGCTAAAAATGTCATTTTGAAATAGTCAGTCGCCATGAATCGCGGGGATTTTCCCACCAGAGGGCGCGCGCGCTGCATAAGTCAAGAGAGAAGTACTGAGAGAAGATGGAGGAAAACACAGGCTGAGCTAGATGTTAGAAATAATAATTAAATTCAGCTCCAGTTTTATTTGTATAGCGCTTTTAACAACGGACATTGTCACAAAGCAGCTTTACAGAAATATATCAATTCAGAATATACATTTTGACTGTGGTGAGTAAATCTCCCTGACACGATATCAGGAAGAAACCTTGAGATGAACCAGACTCAAAGGGGAACCCATTTTCATCTGGGTGACTGGATAGTGCAATTATAAATAATTCCCATCTGTAACTGTGCACTACACGGTCGAAAAGTGCAGTTGTGTAACCAGGAAATTCCTAACCAGAAAACATGAGTATAGAACTGTTCATGGCAATTGCAGTTCAACGCCATCTTCATGGCTTTTAAGTCCTCAATAATCTTACTGATCTTTAGACCGTCCATGTGGGGCCATCCGCAGCAACTGCGAGTGCTTTCCAAGTGAATTTAATAGAGTTTAGTTTAATTTGTATGTTTAATTGAATTATTATGAACTTGAAACACTTAAAGTGTTTATGTACAGATTACAAATTAGCAAAGCAAATCCTACTTGGTCTGATCAGCTACCAGGCCAAGCTGGTGAAGTATTGGTAGGAAGGAATTTTATGAATTTTTATGAATTAACACTAATAATACTTCATGAAGTTGTTTTTAAGTAAATAACACACGTCTAAGGCAATTTGAATATTTCAAATGTTTATTGATGAATTTAGTCAAGTAAGGAATGTGGGAAATAATTTTGACCAGTTATGTCTGTGTTTTTGCAGCTGGATACAGATCAGACTAAGCTGGAGTTTTCAGCACGTAGGGCAAATGATTCTAATTAGAAATGAAGCATGTTTGGATTTAAGTTGAAATAGTATAATTTGTAATATTTTTGGAAAAAACAGATTAATGAACTGTGTGTGTGTGTGTGTGTGTGTGTGTGTGTGTAGGTTAAATTTATGGACAGCAGGTTAAAGGTGAGGCTATTGTTCTGTTGTAATCTCCTCTGATAGCTATTTCCTTATGACATAAAAATGGGTGTATCAGAAGTTTTATATAGCATTTCATAAAATAATATCATATAGTGTAGTAATGGTCACTTCAGGCATAACTCAGGGCTACGTATTATCAAATGTGTTAATAGGATGACATACAGTATGTTTCATCTCAAGTGTCTATTGTGTACGGGTTTTTTTTACTTCAGTGTATCTCATATTTATGTGTGCGTGTGCGTGTTAACAGCAGTTAACTGCGGAAAGACCTGTGTGTAACCTGATTAGATCGTCAGGCTGGCATAGCGGGAGGTTGTAGGGCAGCACAGGGAATTCCAGTGGAAGATCGGTCAGGACCTGGAGAAGCAGGGAGCCGGAGCAACACAATCCTCTGCTTCCTCCCAAAAGCACTCTGCCAGAAGAAAAAAAAACTGGAATTATCTCAATGTGTCAAACTGAGTTTCAATTTCCAACCGTGCTTTTTATAGGGGGTCATCAACTTGAAGGGTCATCAGGAGTGCAGGTGAAAGGGACAGACAAAATGAGGTTGGCACTGGCAGGTAGGGCTAGATAAGGCCATTTGCTGTTGTGTGTCTGTGTACACGCATACACACACACACACACATACACGTCATACAAGTTTCACATATCAAACATATCCCTAATTTCATCCTAAATGTGTCGCAAATAGTTTCCCACTGAAAGAGGGCTCAGGGATCTGGAGCCGGCGCCGAGACTGAAGCGAAGTGTTAAATATAGATACACACACATTCCATCCACACATCTAAATACTGCAGCGCTTAGATCTAAAAGGGACGAGACCTCAGTTTGCCTTTGTGTGTGTGTGTGTGTGTGTGTGTGTGTGTGTGTATGTAAGTGTGTGTGAGAGAGAGAAAGTGAGAATAGTATAGTACAGCAGGATTTCATGCTGATTAAGCAATGAATAAGCACAATTCTGATATTTCTGTCATGAGACACTATTCTGCCACAAACTCTCTTATCAGTAGCAGGAAAAGGCTTTCTTTTGGTGGATGTTTGACATTCCTCCTCTCACTTTTGTCTGGGAAATAGGACACACTCAACAGGAGACCACACCGGCATTCCACACTTCTTCAGTTCCTTCACATCTAACATTCCTCCCTGTCTATACACACATTGTGGAAAAAGGGTATATTGCCAGTGATAAATTATCTTTTCTTCAACTTATTCCAACTTCTTATGCGTCTCCATGGGTTGTATGTAATGTTTAGTAAGTATGTGTACTGACTACATTTTTTCAAAATAGAGTTAAAATAGAGCTTTGATTGTTTTTTGATGTCAGAAAGAGACCTTTACTACGTGAATTAATTTCGAGTGCTTCATTGCCATGACAAACAATGGTACATTTGTATCACCAGTGTTGGGAGAATGTATTCTAAAATCAGTGGAATGTTATATATAAATTATTTGGTGTTGATTTGTTGATGTAATTATTTGACCTTGTTTTTTTCTCATTCTGTTGGTAGTTTCTTTAATAATTCTATAAAAATTGACAAATTAAGATAATGTAAATATTGTCCTATATCATATATTCTGATCAGTATGGTTATCAACCTGATTTGCCATCTCTCTCACTCTTGTAGACACACACACACACACACACACACACACACACACACACACACACACACACACAAAGAGTGCTGGTGTTATCCTTTTAAAGAGCATACAAATGAGATTAAGCACAGAACCTGTGGCCATCTGGAGTTAAAACAGAAACACAGAGTTGGGTCAGTGTGACAGGAGCAATTATATTTGTTATATTTACTTTATTGGTTTATATTGTACTTATATAATTGTGCCTAGTGCACATAACTTTTTAAATATATTTTAAATGAAATCTGAGTTATTTATTCAGAGCGTAGGCCACACACGCTGCTGCAAATTGTACTTAAACTCCCCGTGTATTGTTCAGTTATTTATCTTAGATCATATTATTTGGCACCTTCTTTAGTTATTCAGAAACTACAGTGAAGTAATGGGAAATGTATGTAGTTACAAAAGTGAGGCATGTAGTTCATGACCTGATGATGGCCACTAGCAGTATATATTACATAAGGGCTTAAAATTGTGAGTTTAAGCTCATATTTCTTGGGAACTCTTTCCGTACTTGGGCACAAAGATACACACTCACATGTAAACACCCACAAACACACATGCACACACCCTTCTGTGATGTGTTTTCTCCTCCATGTAACTGGGATTAGCAGTGAGCAAAGATTAAGCAAATTAATGGTGAAGGCACGGCCCAAAATAACTCTGTCTCCACCGACCAACATGAGAGAGCAGTTTAACACCTTTCAGCTCAATATGGGAAGATTGGTAAGTGTGGAAATCCTTTTTCAGTGTGTTTTATTAATTGATAATTATGCTGTATTAGTCTGCTGGCTTTTCTAAACACTTGTTTGCAGAGTTTATAGAATAGTAGCCTTCCTGTCGCTGTGTGCACTAATATTTTTTGTTTTGTTTTGTTTTGTTTTTAGTGGGCAAATTTGAAAGTAGGTAAAAAAAATATTGGTGAAGAATGGTTAATGTTAAATGACATATATTATAACCTTTACCAAAGATTTGTAGTCTCTAAATAGAAATATTTAAAATGTTTTGACTGTTGGGGGAGATGAAAATATTAATAAAACATTCCAATTACTATAACTACTGAAAGAAATATATACTATAGAAATATATATTTTAATACAACATTTATCTATAACTGTTAATGTTCTTTTTCTATAACTATTTTTTTTTCTTTGCTACCTAAATGCTGGTTGTCAGTTATTATAGAGTTGGATCATTTTGCTTTCCTTTGCTTAACTTAACTTTACTGTTGCTTTAGATGCAGTGTGGTTCTGATTAATATTGTTTTGTGGTTCTGAAGACTATTTTTAAAGTAGTTGGTAGACACTATTTCTCATTATTCATACAAATGCTTTAGTCAGATGAATTTGTACAATATGAATAACTTAAGCGTGTGTCCTTATCAGAAAGAATGACATGACCACCGATAAAATGTTGTGATATTTATATGGAAGGTTTTACTATAACTCTTGTATAGACTATTTGATAGGCATTTTTACATAGATGTCATGAAAAAACAGCAATAAACTGTTCATATATAAATCAGATTTAATTGAGCTACTGTGCACATTCTTGTGTTTGCCTCCTGGATGTTGATTACCGTTAATGAGATAAAGAGATATTCATTACTCTGACGCATTCTGAATTCAGTCATAGAAATTAGAGATGGCATGGTATCACTTTTTCTTTTCCAGTACTGATACTGAAACCTTCAGTATCCATCAAGTCTCTTTATATGTTAACATTACAAGTTCCAAAAAAATCCTTTTTTCAAACCCAATACCAATCTTTTTCATTCGTCACAGGATGGAATCAAATTCATTCTTTTTTTTCTCTGATCCACCATTTTTTGCTGGTATCGGCCCAATACAGATCCTGGATATCAGACTGGTACAACCTATAATAAAAATGATAACAGTTCTAAACAATTTATATTAGCCTACTTGATTGAATTACTTGAATTATTCTCAGACAGACCTGACTATTTTAAACAAATTAAGAATTATAAAACTAATTTAAATTTGAACAGCGCTTGATAATAAATATTATACCAAGAAAACTAACTGGGATCATACAACAAAAAGAGAGAATTTTGATTCTGGCTCATTTAGGTTTTCTTCAAGAATCAAGACTCTGCCATAGACTTGACGATTGTTGTTGATAATTCACTGTGGAACTCTTTTCTAATATCGTTTAGTGCCACTTCATCATCATATACTGCTTAGACCTCTAAACAGTTCTCTACTATTTATCCATGCTTCTGGCAGTCATTGCGTAGGCTCCAATATTTTTCCTATTTTTGGAAAGGGGCAGGGGTACTTTTCTTATGTGACAGGTCTATGTCATGTCGATTGTTAAACAAAGCTGAACCTTCGTTGTGATTCTGGATTTGAATAAGCTTGACAGACCTAATCCTAGGACTTTCCTGCTGGCACATGTGAGATCAGGTTTTATTATCTAAGTATTAGCAAGAACAAAGCCACTTCTATGCTGTCATATTTATTATGTGCACTCAGTTCTGATTTTTGAGTTTGTATCTCTCTCTCTTTCTCTTTATCCCTCATAGGCTGCCTTTACAGTGAGATTATGAATGACGCTTCAGCATTGCAGAAGGTTGCACTACAGGAACAGTCCCCTGGCAGTGGCCATACCTTGGTACCATTACGCCAGCCATATATGAGTGAGCCTTTTGCCTCAAGGCGTGTGTGCTTCTATAAAAGTGGAGATGCCCAGTTTAGTGGTTTGCCTGTGGTCATCAACAACCGCACCTTCAAGACCTTTGAGGCACTGTTAGACAGCCTGTCCAAGCGTGTTCCACTGCCATTTGGAGTCCGCACTATTACAACACCACGTGGCCATACAGCAGTCCGTTCTCTTGCTCAGCTTCACCATGGCCATTCATACATCTGCTCGGATAAACGCACCGTCAAGCCCATCAACTTGGAGCAAGCACGGCGCAAACCACCACGATGGTACCATGCCAGGCCTGTCAGCAGCAGGCAGCTCAGAAAGAGGCAGAGTCCTGGACAACGCAATACGAGAAGAAACGAGCATGCTGCCCTACTGCACACCCCAAAGAGGCTGGTGGTTTTCCGCAACGGAGATCCAGAAGTCAAGCATACACTTCTGCTGCAGAAGAGGACCACACATTCTTTAGAAGCACTGCTTGATCATATATCTGAGGTCATGTGCTTCCCTGTGCGCAGGTTGCACACACCAGATGGAAGGAGGGTGAGAACTCACTCAATGTTTCATCTTTTTTTTTTTTTTTTTTTTTTTTTTTTACCCCTTTGAGGGTTTTTTTTCATTCTTTTTCATTCTTTTCACCTTATTTCGTCACCTACAGTTCAGTTTAGCAAGTGATCTGCTGTTGAAAGGAATTGCTGATGAAACAGGGTGTTTTCTAATCTGTGAATATATGCCAACTGCGATGTGAAGGTTTACATGAATGTTTCTGTGATTCGCTATAAAATGAAAAGACAAAACCTAAATAGACTATGAAGGTAATTTTAGTTAAACAATTAACAAATTCAATTCAGTTCAATTAACAAATAGACTTTCAATTAACAGCAATTAACAATAACTGATAATGAAATTCTTTATCTAGACATTTTAATGAATTTATTGATCATTTAAATAAACAACAATAAAAAAACAGACTCAGACGTAAATATTTATTACTGTTATTTAACAGAACTGTCTAATTTTTAAACTCTTGGGACTCAGAATATGGGCCTTACAATAATTAGTAATTATGTTTATTTAAATAATAATAATAATAATAATAAATAGTATAGCATGTAATTAGTATGGCAATAAATGTCACGTGAAGACGACCTTAATACTTCAGGTGCTTCGATCTCTGTACACATTTATGAATACACTAAGGCACATGTGGATTGTTTTGGACTGATGAATACAAGCTCTGCCAGCCAGAACATTCCTTTTCAGAACAGGTTGGTGTTTCTTTATGATTTTACTTTGGTTGGAATCAGTTTTTTCTTCTCTCTGCCTAAGTTACTTAGTTCACTAACACTGTCTAAAGTAACTACTAAAACATTATTTTTGGGGACTGAGCGCTAGCTGGTTAGGTTAGCTTGTTAGCTTGTTAGCTTGCTAATTTTGTCTAACTAGTGCTACAGACACACCTGATCAAACACACAGGCAAATAATATTACTTGTCTTGCCTTTGTTAGAGAAGAAAAAAATAATACTGATGATTCTTATGAAAACAACTCTTGTGGACTCTTTCACCAGCATCATAATCTGGATTTTTACATTTTCTGACCTTCTGAGCTAATTGCCACACTTTCTCATATTTATGCAGGTCATAATGACTTAGATGGATTAATTAACTATTCTGTATATAACACTGTCAAAGTGTAAACTTATAAATATCTATGTAAAAATGTGATTTTGCCTTCATTGTCCTAATATAGAATTATTTATTTTTTAAAATAATTCAGCAGATGCATTTTCTACATTAACCCTGACAAGGGAACCATAGCTTAAGAAAAAAAATGAAAAAGAAGCAGTCTTCTATGAAGCCAACAGTTGTAAATTCTCTTTGCAAATCTGGCAAATTTTGACTTTGATGGAGGAGAGTGTAATGCAAGCATAAAAATGAGCACATCCACCATGACGTGTCCTCAGTGCTTGACTTCCCCAGAGTTCTGATTCCATGTCCTTCAGTTTAGCTTTAGTTTAATTTTCTCTACCGTCTTTCTGTTCATTAGTTTTCTTCCTTACATTTATCATTAACACCTGTGTCCAGTTAGTGAGTGTGTATATATTTCTGCTTTGTGTTTAGGTTCTGCTTTGTGTTTGTTTCTGTTGGTTTCATGGTCGTACACATTTATTTGTTTTCCCAAATGTATTTGTCATGTTTCTTTTAGGTTATTAAAGCCTTTGTGCACTTGTTGTCTCACCATTTTTTATTTGTTAAATGCTGTTACAATAGTATTGTGTTTGTATCCTTTTGTTTAAAATGGTTAAAGTTTACTGATCAGATCACAAGCTTTATCTAACAATTTTTAGGTTATATTTTTATTTTTTTTAGGAATTTTTTACAATGGCTCTTTAGTCGAAACATTTAGTGCTGGATAATCTTTTTTTTTTTTTTTTTAAGATTATCTAAATCAAATTTACAACATATTAAATTACTTTAATTTAATTTAATACGTTATGTTAGGTATAAGATTCAGAACCAAATGTGCAATGTAAACTAAACTGTACAACTTTTTAATTGTTGCTTCCATAAAAAAAAAACCCTCAAGACCGTGGTAAAAAAAAAAAGCCAACAGTTTGTGGAAATCTATTTTCATGGGATTTTTGGTTGCTAAATATGCTTATAGATTTTTCTGGAAGCTTTGACCATGTAACCATAGTGGTGTATGGTGATGTTTTTCACACACTATGGGCTTGTCTACGGTTGCTATGAGCATAAATAACATGGTTAAAGACGACCCATCACCTTGCAGCATTAAGCTTCTTTACCATTTCATCCTATTATGCTGGCCTGGATCCTGGGACAAAGCCTGGGACAAAGTGGGAATGTGTTGAATACTCTGTAGTCTAGACATCTAACAACTGAATACTACTGCAAATGTATTCAGATAGACATTTTATTAAATCAAATTCAATCACATTAACAATTGCAATTGTGGCCAAAATGTGTCAGTGGACACTAGCAATGTGAAAGAAACAATGCTGGTTACAGAACAATTGCAGTCACATAACATATATACATGTAAACACAACATGTTTAATTAATGAGTTTTAATTCACTTTAAATATCTTGGTAATTATTGGTGGCACTGTGTAAATATTAAGTGGACATTGACATTAGAGATAATATTGCTTGCTGTCAATTTTATAATTTGTTTTACCTAGTGTGTAGAGTGCAATTGGCATGTCACTTAGGGACATAGTTCCATAACTAACCATCATGAAAATATGTTTTGCTGTATTACAGGTGGATTCACTTCCTGCTCTGATATTATGTTCGGGTGTATTGGTAGCTGCTGGCCGTGAGCCTTTCAGAAAAGGAAACTATGATGTTCAAAAGCCCTTTGCGCCAACTTGGCTGCCAGCAAAAACTGTAGGAAGGCAGCATCCTGTAACTAGTAAGTCTACCACTCTTTGTCCACTTTAAATAGTGAATACAGCCAGACTATTTCAGAAATTTTAATCACCATCACACACTCTTGTTAAAATTGCAGGTTTTTGTGATGAAACCAAGACTAATCATACCAGATCTTTTCCACCTTTAATGTGATATAGCAACCAACAAAATTCAAGTGAAAAACAGAAAAAAAGAAAACTCTACAATGCCTTGGTTATGTAAATGTGCACACCCTTTTATAATGGGCATGTGACTGTGCTCAAAATGAACCAATCACATTCAAACTCACATTGAAAATTAATTATCATACACCTGTTATCAATGAAGTGATTCTGATTAACCCCAAATAAAGATTGGCTAGGATTTTCTCGACATCTTCTTGGTTTCCTTCCACTGCTGAAACCAAGGTCCACAAAGAGCTTACAAAAAAAAGAAAAATCTCATTTTCAAAAGGTATTGATCAGGGGAAGGGTACAAAAGAATTTTCCAAAACATTAAATGTACTCTGGACCACTTAATCTTGATGATTACTGACAAAATCCAGTATCTCAAAATATTAGAATAAAGAATTTACAATACTGAAATGTCATCCTGAGAAGAACTCTAATCAGATAGTTAACTCCAAACACCTGCAAAGGTTTCCTGAGTCTTTAATCTCTCGGTCTGGTTCAGAACACACAACCACAATCATGGGGAAGATGAAAGTAAATTTTGCATTTCATTTGGAAATCAAGGTCCCAGAGTCTGGAGGAAGAGTGGAGAAGTACAGAATCCAAGTTGCTTGAAGTCCAGCGTAAACTTTCCACAGTCAGTTATGATTTGTGGTGCTATGTCATCTGCTGGTTTTGGTCCACTGTGTTTTCTCAAGTCGAGAGGCAATGCAGCATCTACCAGGAGATTTTATATAGTGGAAAAAATGAACTTTTCCATGATATTCACATTTTTTGAGATGCACCTGTATTCTGGTATAAAGTGGAGTTCATCATTGTCTCAGTGACTGCAAGTTCCCTAGGTCCTGTGGCTGCAAAACAAGCCCCTCCACCACCAGGCTTGACAGTTGGTATGAGGTGTTTGTGATGATATGTTGTGTGTGCTTTTTGACAAACATGGCACTGTGCATAATCACCAAATATCTCCACTCTGGGCTTAGTCCAAAGGATTTTTTTTTTTGGTTTGTTCAGATGCACTTTTGCAAATCTACGTGCTCTGTATTATTTTTGGACAGAAGGGGCTTTTTCCTATCCACTCTTCCATGAAGCCACTCAGCCATTCTGTCTTTTTCCGACTGTGCTGTCATGAACATAGACATTCAATGGGCTTACAGAGGCCTGAATGTCACATGATGTAGCTCCTGGGTTTTTCTTTACATCTCTGAGCATAAATTGGCCTGACCTTGAACTGAATTTGCTGGAATGGCCTCAACTGGAAGGCAACTGTCTTGAAAGTTCTTTATTTGTAAACAATCCTTTTCAGTGTAGAATGGTGAATTTAAAATTGTTGTAGATGGCCTTATGACCCTTCCCAGATTGATGAGCAGCAACAATTGCTTCTCTGAGGTCATGGCTGATGTCTTTTCTTCTTGGTATTATGTAGACACACACCTGAGTGCTCCAGAATATCAAATCACCCAAAGTTTTGCTTTTATAGAGGTAGTCACATTTCTTGTTGATTAAAGAATGTTGTGCGTTTCATTAGTAACTCCTGACTGCTAATTACGCTAATGATTGTGGATATTGGAAGGGTGTATTTATTTTTCCCAACTGGTTTCTGAATGTTGCTTTATTTTTTTGGGGAAAATGAATATATATTGCTACCTGTTTTTGTTGTCACCTGAGGTTATTTGTTTGTTTTGAAAAGTTTTAAAGACCACGCAATTGTTCTTTAGGCCCTGATAAAAATGTAAAGAGGTCATTATCAGCATGATAATTATCAGCATGATAATGACCCAAAGTACAAATCCAAGTCAACAGATTAATGGCTTTAGAAGAAGATCAATGTTGTGGATTGGCAAAGTCAGAGCCCAGGTCTAAATTCTATTGAAAACCTGTGGAATGACTTAAAGAGGACCATGCACAGGAGATTCTCTTGTAGTTTGATAGAACTGGATCATTTTTGCAAGAAAGAGAAAATCAAATCAAAAATCAAAATGTGCTAAGTTGATAGACATTTACCCAAAAAGATTGAGTGCTGTATTACAAGCAAAATGTGCTGTAACAAAGTATAAGATAAGGGTGTACACACTTATGGATTCAGGTTATTGTATTTTTTTTTTTCCTAAAACATTTCAATTTGTTTTTCACTTTAATTTTGTTGGTTGCATTCCATTAAAGGTGGGTAAAGATATGATTATCTTGGTTTCATTTACATCACAAAAACCTACCATCAACTGTACAAAGCACATTTTGTGGGAGCAATGTGAGATATAAATCCAACATTATTTGTTTCCGAGCATTAAAGCAAAGAAAATATACTGCAAATTGCCTGCAACTGTTTTAATTTATTGTAATTAAAATGGTCTATGGTCTGCGGATGAGATTATCTGAGAAGTGCTGAGGCATTGGTATTTGCTGTGTTAACCAGCTTGACCTATATCATGCAACATGCATCATAACTCGCTCACATCATTGCTGGTTCTAATCCCAGTCTCTTCCCTTTTTCTCCCTGTTAATGCTTTCATTGTGGTCTGGCCTGGATAATCACACTGATACCTGATATCTTCCTGACGCATCTACTTCTTCCATGTCTGTGATTTCTGGTAAAATACTGACCTGTTTTTTTTCTTCTGCTGCTTTGTTTATGATAATCCAATTAATCATAATTTACTTCTAAAGGAAAAAAGAAATCTATGACTAGCAGCACCAAATCTCGACCTTTCTCACCATCTTCAGAGCGCTATATTGTAAATCAGTTACACAACAGTTTTGCAGAAAGTGCATATGACCCCGCTGGTTCTGTGGAAATGGAGACTGGTCAGCTACTAGAATCTGTTGCGGAGACGGATACAGTCACCTGCATAGATGGGGAGCCTAATGAATGCATCTCCATGCCCACTGATGATGACGTTGAGAAATCTTTTCGAGTCAATCAAGATGGCAGCATGACTGTAGAGATGAGGGTGCGCTTGACTATTAAAGAGGAGGAAACTGTTCATTGGACGACGACACTCAGTCGGCAAAGTGTTACAAGTGTAATGAAATCTGACTTGGATTCACATTCTGATCTGGGTTCAGCTTTAGCAAACAAGATTGCCCCTGATGTTGGCAGTGATGGCTCAGCAATCCAAAGGTGTCCTGAAGAATATAGCAATGTCTCTACTAATAAATGTCTTAAAGAACTTTATGAAGAGATGACTGAAGGTAGGACAGAGGAAAGCATCACAGTAAAAGAGCCTCTGCAGCCACTTCCAGAACAGAAACAAATATCTGTTGAAACCAAGAGCCAAGATACTGTGCAAAGACTGGACACCTCTAGGGAAGAGGCAAGCAATGAGCAGGAGCACTGCCTGGTAAGGCAGTGCAATAAACACCCAGTACCTAAGCCTCGTAGCACAGGCATATCACAATTGCAGGCTAGTTTGTATAAATCTGCAGAGAATCTGCAACTACAGGATAGTGGGCAGGAGACAGTGCTTCACATCTATGAGCAGCAAACTTGTCAGAAGGGTTTCCTTGCCAATACACAATTCTATGACCAGGGGATATGCACTTGTGGTACTGTATTTTCTGCACCCCCTGACATGGTTCCCACTTCTAGTAAAGACTTGGGGACTGAGCCCAGACCTACTACTGTTTATGGGTCTCTCCAAAGACAAGAAACATTCTTCCCCTCATTGGAGCTGCAAAAATCATGTGAACAAAACACCTCTCCAGAGATCAAAAACAAAATGTCAAAAATGCATACTCCTCTAACTGAATATTCTAAAACATCAGCTCCTAGAATGATCCCAACAGCAGATACTAGCAAGAAAAGAAAGAAAGTAAGAGTTATTATGAAAAAGAGTCATATTTTCCATATTGCCACTCATGAACATAGGAGAAAAGATAACAAAATTGACATTCTGAAAGAGATCAAGAAGATAAGAGCTGCTATCTTTAACCAAGCTGGAGTTATGAGAGGTGTGACTGAACAGTACAGAGCCAAATCTGTGAAGAAATTATTAAAAATTAAAAGAACCAATCTACCTATTACTCATAAACGTGCTTCTTCCACATTACACCAGAATTTTCAGATGCAAATTCAAAGTCCAAATGAATTATCTGCAAAAGAACACCATACCAATGACAAGAATCCTGACAAAGCTGACATATACCAGGGGAAACTAAGTGAAAGTTTTAGCTCACGGAATAAACATTTGCTTAATGTATCAACCAATAAATGTACCCTAACACAGCAAACATCAATGCAAGAAGAGCAACTGACACAGGAGCAAGAGACACAAGAGCTTAAAGAAAGCATCTACCTTCCTGCTCTGCATTACTCTTCACCAGTCTTAAATGAATATGTAGAACTCTGGCTCCAAAAGAGTGAATCAGAACCATCTAATGACCAAGAACAGGTGACACCAGCCAACTCTTCACAGGATTTAGAGATAACTTGTGAGTCTCCAGGTGTTAGACTAGCATCAGAAAAGAATTTAACATCTCCTATTCCACTAGATAGTACTCCCAGCAATATGCAAAAGTTGTCAATGAAAGAGCTATTCAGTTCCTCCCCAAAAAGAATCATATTGGCCAGAGGTTCTGCCCAAGAGCGCTCATCCCTATCCCAAATGAACATGTTGAAAGGAGACACAAAGTCACCTCAAAGTAGTACAGTGAACATACCTCTACCAATGGCTCTCTCTCAGAGAGATAATCACTGGAAAAGAATGTCTTCAGAAGAGAATTCATCACTAAATGACAATTCGTTGAGCAAAACTATTGTCCATAATGTTTCACAAGAAAATATGCATTTGCCAAGAAATAGGTCTTTAAATAATGCAAAGATGACTAGTTATGCTGTTTTAGATAATAATTTAGCCACATGTGTAAAATTTTCTTCAAAAGAAGAAATAATGCAACTTCCCCAATATGTGAAAAAAGATGAAAACACAGATGAGATCTTGGGTAATACATACAGTTGTGCAAACAGCCATGTAAAACCAACATCTCTTACTAGAGATCCTTCTTCAGAAAAGACTCTATCCAGCCAACACTCCATTGAACAAATACCCAAAAACAACACTTTGTCCAAGGCATCACTATTCAGCAGTCAAGGTGTGGAGAAAACAGTCTTTTCTAAGAATGCAACATTTTACGAAAAGCCAAAACCTGGACATTCAGGTATTATCATGGAATCTAAATCTACAATCACACAGGGATTGGTAGGCTTATGTGAAAATGATATACGTACATCTTTAACTCCACTGTCAGAGAAAAAAATGCCAGTTTTCTCAGCAGAAAAATCATCTACAGTCAAAATGGCAGTAAGGCCTGATATGAGGCATGTTCTAGATGAGCTCTGCCATTTTATTAATTCACTCCGTGAAGCAACACAGCACAGGCAGCGGTCCTGTTTGGAGAAATCTAATAGCATGCCCAACTTTTCCTCACACTTGGCCTCTACTTTTGGTTCCTCTTCACGAGTGCTCCTAGCATTCCTTTCAGTCATGACGTTGAGGGATGGTCTGGAGAACCTGAATGCACTCCGCCAAGATGAGAACAGCCTGAGTTGCTCGGAGGCTTTGCTCATGCTTCAGTCTCTTAAGGAGATAGCAGCTATTGAGGATGAGAGCCAGCTGAGAGCCAACTTAGATGCTCTGCAGAAATCAGCATCTAATCAGTTGTTGCAGAGCTGGAAAGGTTTCCAACAACTGAGCAATATGTCCATGAGTTCCAGTGTCACACCAGAGTGCAATAGGATTGGGTCTTACAGTGTGTCATGCTCTGAGGAGGAGGCAATTCAAGGGCTTATGGAAGAACTAGGTGTTCCAGACAGAGTTCGAGAAGAGTTGGCTGCTCTCCACACCCAAGAAAGGGAGAGCATCAGGGGTAATCAGGTTGAGAGATCAGAAGAGCTGTGTGAGTCACCTGAGAAAAAGGTAAATAGATATACAGAATCAGGCTTAAAGGAAGAAACGGTCAGGTTCCCTGACTGTGTGCTTGAAGATATAAACACATATGTTAAATTTGTCATTGATAAAGCTGTTTATGCACATAGCAGTTCAGAGGTCACTATGGCACATTCATTGCTTGGCACTGAAAAAGAAATCAAAGTGGTAACTTGTGAACAGGAAAGAAATTCCTGTCTCATGGAGAGAATACAACAGGCTGACTACGTACTAGACTCTAACGTCTGTGAAAACATCTTGGAAGAAAAGCAACAAAGAACTGAAGAGAAAAATATAAGGCATAAAGGGAAACAGGAAATTTATGCAAAGCAGGAAATAAATATAAAAGAGATCAAAGACAGTACAGTGTTTGAACAGAGTGGAGTGACACAAGGAAGAACTATAGCTAAGGATGACAGTGTAGAAGAAGATTACATTATGGAGACTGATCCTAAATATTCTCAGCCACTACATCGCAATGAAGAAACGGAGGAAGTGAAAAACCTGAGGGATACAAATGAAATGGATAATGGCAAAATGACTGAAATGTATCCCAAATTATCAGCGTCAAGTAAGAGTAAAGAAGGCCTGACCACCTCTGAAGAGGAGAAATCCAGCTTAGAAGAAGAAAGCTGTGATGAAGAACATATGAGCTTTTCTGAAGATCAGGTCAGTGATAATGAAGAGAATCTTCAAATAAATCCAGCAAGTGGTTTACAACAGAAATATTCCATTATTGAGCCCCAAGCAAAATGCCAAAGTGAAGGACTGGTGAGTCAAGCACACATGCAGTTATACAGTAAAACAGAGAGTGTGAAGAAGAACACTGGACAACCTGAAATGCAAACTACTTTGCTTGCTGTTTGTCTGGATCATGAAAGAATACATCAAACAGAGAAGATTCATTCTGAGGAGAAGCAAGTGGTTGTAGAGGTACCAGGATGCTACACAGTTCATCAAGGAAATATTGATAATCAAAAGGAATGTAGCCCCCAAAAAGCTGTCATATGTGAGAGAAAGACAGTACAGGCTAAAAAGAAGAATAGTTCAGTAGCAGAGCTCATTAGTAACCTGGAAACATGTGCACAAAGGCCTAGCAGTAACCCTGAGAAGTTGGTGCACAGATTTGTGGGTCACACTGAAGTATCAGGCCCAGATAACTTAAATAATGTTGCTTTAACAGATAAATTCATAGACACAACCTCAGAAGCAAACTCATCTTCATTAGCATTTAGCTATGATTCTCGAAGCAGCTCTTTGGCACAAGAGCCAGAAAGAAGCATTCAGTCTAACAGAGTGAAGTTCATCAGGGATATGTTTCTTGCTAAGAGCCAAACTAGAACCCAGAATGGGCAGAGACAACATAGTCCGAATTCTGATCTGTCTGATTCCCAGCCAGAATCCCCAGACAGTGGGGGAAACTGGTCACAGGAGGCATCCAGTGGGGAGGATGACACAAACCAATTAGTCATTGCCAAGGGTTTTGTCAGGAGAACCAT
Source organism: Ictalurus furcatus (assembly GCF_023375685.1). Classification (NCBI taxonomy): domain Eukaryota; kingdom Metazoa; phylum Chordata; class Actinopteri; order Siluriformes; family Ictaluridae; genus Ictalurus; species Ictalurus furcatus. The sequence goes on from NC_071261.1 coordinate 14,115,891, forward strand.
TGAGAGGCTCTATGGAAGAGGTAATTCAAATAGTGTGGGTGCAGATACTATGAGATCCCCATCTGCCATGAAGGCCAAGAAAAGAGAAGGTCCTGGAAAAACCAATGTATCTAGTCTGGCCTGCTACCATGAAGCTCGCACTCAAGAAATGACTGACTTATCATACTTCAGTGCCACAAACGCATCTGATATCTTTAATGCACCAACTGATTGCGTTACACTGAATGAACAGTTGGGAGCTGGAGATGCTCATCTAATTGACAAAGGGCACTGGTTACTTGCAGAGAAGCAAACTCGTGAATCCTCTCCAGAGCTCCAGGAAGGTCACAGAAAAGGGAAAAACAACAAAAACATATCAGTTGAGCCTGAGCAACATTCTGGGCAGAAAGATTCTCTTCATGAGACTCTGCCTTCCACTAAGCTCAAGAAGTCATCAGGATCAAAATTTACTTATTTCAACCTTCCAAATGCAAGTGACTCTGAGCTGGAGCCAGAAGAAAAAGGGGAGGTTAAAGTGTCCCCTGCAACCCAGGTATATAAAGCCATTGCTGCGAGAAACAGCTTTCTACCTGCCTTTAGCCCACCAGTCTTAAAGAAAGCAGATAATAAGGTGCACCCAGTGATAGAGGATACAATGCTTAATGTGGTTACCCAGCCCGTCAAAGGACAGAGTGCACAAACAGGGGTCATAAAGCAATCTGCAGAACCTGATGCCCTGGAGATGCTGTTTGTATTTTGTGGGCAACACTGCCCAATACTGTAAACTGCATATTTAGCAATTCACATTGCTGCAGTAGTAATACTTGAATATATACAGTAACATACTCCAATACTCATGATGACCTAAGCTGCCTTACGTTCCTTGTTAGCATAATGGCTTTTTGAAAGGCAACAGTTCCTGGAGGTGCTGAAAATAATCTTGTGCACCACCTCGATTTGATTTATGAAGCACATCTGTTGGTTACTGATTAGCACTTAAGGTGAAAGAACATGAATAATTTAGTGCCTAATCTCTCTTCACATCACTGAACTGTCAATTGTTCAGTGCTTGTGTTCATACCTTTTATAATAAAAAAAAGAAAAGAATTGTAATTAATTCAATACATGGGGAAAAAAAAATATGTTTTATATGTCTCCCTTATGGACATTTGCCCTGTGACTTGTTGGTGATGCTAAAGAGATGTAACCTGAGCATGTTTGTTTACATCACCTCCATCTGAGGCAGGGTAAAGGAAAGCTTGTTTGGCAACTTGAATGCTACCCTGTGCATTATGGTAATCTCATTTTGACCAAATACTTTAAAGTATCAGAGACATTAGTTCTAGCTCCCAAGATGAGACACAGATGTGAATGATAGAAAACAATAACAAATAGAAAACATTCCTTTGTGTACAGTCAGTGTATATGCTGCATTTATGGTTAGACACCTTTGGACAATTGGTTAATGTGTTTTCAAAATACTGTATTTTCTAATCAATAAACTTTATATGTACATATATCCTGAGATATATCCTGCAATAAAATACTGAACAGTAAGTTGGAAAAAGACACCAAAAACAGTTCTTCCAAAGTCTAAATTCAACCTTGCATGGTCAATGGCAGCTGCCTTTTTTTTTTCTTTTTTCCTTTTTTTTTGTCTTAGCTGTGGTAGAAATATATTTAATTAAAGGCTTAATGTTTATTCTTATCAGTCCTAGATATTTGTGCCACTAGATGGCAGCATTAAACTTCTAATTACTTACACATTGACAGATAGCACATTTTGCTACACTGTAAATAAACTCAAACTCACTTCCTCAGAGCCTGAGGCCTCCCCTTCCTTAGACTCTGTGAATCATTCCTTCGCTTCTATCACTCAGTCTTTTTTTGTTCCAACATACCTCTGATTTTTCTGTACACTTTCCCAATATGATCCCCATTTGCCCATCACTCATCAGGGAGTTCATAAAAAAATGCAGCACAACATCATGCCAGCTTGATTCTGCCTGTCTAATTCCTGCCTAATATCTCTGCTCCTATTTCTCTCTTCATCCATGCTTTGGGCATTGTACCATTAGATCTAAAAAGGTGAAGTTACTTAAGAAATTTGGTTTCTGAATAATTGCCCATCAATCTCTAATTTGCAATTTGCTGCTAATAAACTGCTTCCCAACTGAAGTCCACCTAGTAATAAATTCCAAACAATTCCAATCTAATATATATCCCCTCCACAGCACTGAGACTGCACTTGACACAGTCTCTCATGCTATTAAGGTTTGTATGGATTTATTTATTTATTTGTCCTTGTTTTATCACCTCTTTTAATTCTGATTCATGTATGCTTCATCTCTGATTCATGTTTGTTATATTTATTTGATTTTATGCATTATGGAAAACGGCTTAGTGGTTAGTACATTAGCCTCACACCTCCAGAGCTGGAGGTTTGACTCCTGCCATCGCCCTGTGTGGGTGGAGTTTGGATGTTCTTCCCATACTGCTGCGGGGGTTCCTCTGAGTACTCACGTTTCCTCCCCCAGTCCAAAGACATGCATGGTAGGCTGATTGGCATGTCCAAAGTGTCCGTAGTGTATGAATGGGTGTGTGAATGTGAATGTGTATGTGAGTGTGCCCTGTGATGGATTGGCCCCCTGTCCAGGGTGTACCTCACTTTGTACCCCATGCTCCCTGGTATAGGCTCCAGGTTGGATGGATGGATGGATAATGGAAAGCAAAAGTTTGTGAAAAAAGAAGGTGCTATATAAATAAAATTGTGTTCTTATTTTTATTCTTCATTCATTTTTCAAGTCCTACATCTTTAGTAACTGCATTATCCTGGTCAGTAAGTGTGGTGGATCTGGAGCCTATCCCAGGAACACTGGGCACAAGGCAGGAGAATTCACCCTGGAGAAGACACACACATTAGCAATTTACCATAGCCAATCCACCTATCTGCATGTTTTTGGGCGGAGGGAGGAAACCAGAGAACCTGAAGAAAACCCACAAGGACACAGAGAGAACATGCCAAACTCCACACAGACAGGAGCCCAAGCGCAGGCTTGAACTTTGGACCCTGGAGCTTTGGGGCAGCAATGATAACCACTACACCACTTTATTTGTTTGTTTGTTTGTTTGTTTGTGTGTTTGTTTCTTTTACATTTATTTATTTGACTTTAACTTTTTTTTTTATTAATGTGGTATGGGGACACACATGAGCATGCATAGTTCCTCTAATAAAATTTCATAGCACAGCTTCAAATGTGTACTGTGTTGAAATTGCCATTAAAAAATAAAAATGGCAAAATATTAAGGACAATTAGTATATCGCTTAAAGAGGTGTGAATGTTATGGTATATATCATGTTTACAATGACTCTGGAGTGACACTGAAGTTACTACTTAATACCTGTGGCCAACTATGTCACAGAAGATGACATAACAGCAGAGCCTTTTGAAATAAACAAACAAACAAATGTATATATATATATATATATAGCATATCTGTTGGTTTGGTGTGTAAAGTACAGTGTCTATATAGAAATGAACTTACACACACTGTTTACATGGTGGACGATTTTTAGAATATACCTGTACACATAAGTGCACTGTGTAATGCACATACTTATAACTGTTCAGTTAAAAAGGAAGCACAACTGTATGGAGTCTGCTATACAGATATGAACTCATACTTAACCAACAACAAACACAAACATTTTACTTATCACATATCAGTGCCTACTTGACTTGACATTCTATATATTTTTATGAAGAGGTCAAACTGGAAGAAGCATGGATTCATGAAAGTAGACAGAGAAATTTTAACTGAGTAACTGAGTCTGGATCAGCCTACACACTCTGGCACATTGCCAGTGCTTTTTATGGCTCTTTATGCAAATGACGTTAGCAGTCGATGTGGTTTTTGAATGCCAAAAGTTTCAACAACTAGATATAACCAAAGTTAAGAGAACCTACCTAGTGAAGCAAAAACCTGTGATATATCATCATCATCTTGGAGCAAGAGTGAATTCTGAACATTGACTGAACTTTAAAGAATTAGGTGAGTAATCTGAAGCAGTGTTTAACATCATTTTGAGTTGATGCCATTTGATGGAACTTTCCATTCACTGAACACATTAGGTTCATTTTTACATTATTTATAGGCAACTTGTTTTGGGGTTGTATAGAGGTTTAGATTTAACATTCAACTCAGTCAAAAAATATAATAACCTAATAATGGTATGTTGGTGATTTCCTACAAAGTTTTTAAATTACTACCCCTCTGGCTATGGTTCATGTCCTTCTTATACTTCACTTCAAGTACCACAGCCTCAGAAGCACAAACTGTAAATGCGCTTTATGGAACCTTTTTTTTCTGAGTGTAGAACTAGTGTTATCTGGTTACACCTGAATTTTGTTCAGCTCAAAATGACTTGGGTGAATTATCAACAGTAATGTCCAGAAACAGAAATGCTCAACAGTACTACATATTTACATATTTCCATATCATTTAGAAGACGCTTTTATCCAAAGCGACTTACAAATGAGGAAATACAAGCAAAGTGATATATCAAGTGGAGAACAATACAAGTAGTGCTACTATACAAGATTTTTAATTGAGTTCTAGAGCAGCAAAGTGCGCAGAGTAAAGGTGTAAGAGCCAATGTAAGTGCACAATGTTTTATCTTTTTTGTTAAAAATATGGGGGGGGGGGGGGGGTGACAAGTTGGGGGAGGGGCAACTAACAATTACATTTTGAATGTGAAGCTTTATACTTCACTAATGAACATGAATAATCATTTAGTCATTATTTATACATGTGGAGGTTCCTTGCTTTTCCCTTTAGGGGAACTCTTACAGAGAGTTAGGTTCTACATAGAATCTTCCGAAAGAGGATTTGCTTTCAGCAAGGATTCCAACTCTTTTAGGTAACTAAGAGATCAGGCTCATTCTAACCCAAATGTAAGGTGCAATAAAAAGTTTAAAATAGCTCTTGTTTGTAAATCTGATATAAAAGTGTTATTTTAGTCCCTGTCACATTCTTTCCAGCTCTAATTTACACTCATACCTGAGCACATTACACCTGCCTTCAGAGGGATCAATAAGCATGTGAAGAGGCTTTGGAGCTCCATTTCCATCAGTATTGCTTACATATTATTGATTGTTGGGAGGAAGAGAATATAGATTGGGGACTATGGTTTTCAAATTGGCAGTTGGTATAATCTCTCTCTCTCTCTCTCTCTCTCTCTCTCTCTCTCAATCAATCAATCAATCTCCGCTGGTAGTATGGGATGTGTGAGCTCTAGGGAAAAGGGTGGTGGTGTGAAACAAAGGCAGAATCCCCGACCCCCAGAAGTCAAAAGATACATCACTGACCCAACTCAGGTAAAATCAAATGCAATTTTTTTTAAAAATTTTTTTACATTAGGTTTTATCACTGCACATGAATCTGTTAAAAAATTTCTATGCATATGGAGCAAATGGAATGTTTTCAAGTTGAATTTATCATTAATATTTATTTCTTTTCAACTGCCTCTGAATCATTCAGACAGATACTTCACAGATTCATTAACTTTATGTTCACATCACAAAATAAATTAAAATAGTTACTGTCATTGTTGAGAAGGTAGAAAATGGCAAAATATATTTTTCAGAGAATGTATCAAATAATTATTTAAAAATCTTAAAAGTACAGGTTCCATTCTGATTTCCATATATTTTGTAAATAAAAAATTTTTTTTACAGCTAAAAAACCTATAAACGTAAATGGTTGTATGTGTCATGAACATGACACAAACAGTAGTAAAATAAAATTCAAATTTTATGCAAATTTAAATAATCTGTTGAAAACAATATTTGCATGTCAGAGTTTCCACTGTACACCCTAACTCACTCTAGTGTTTCTGTCTCTAGAATTCATCATCACTGTTGCCTGGGCAGGTTCTGCAGAATGTGGATGGTATGCCATAACATGCAAACACACACACACACACACACACACACACACACACACACACACGGGCAAATGTAAGGATCTGAGCAACTTGTGGATCTGAGGATCTGAGTGACTGTGATGGCTAGATGACTGGGTCAGTGCATCTCCAAAACAGCAGGTCTTGTGGGGTGTTCCTAGTATGCTGTGGTTAGTACGTACACAACGTGGTCCAGTGAAGGACAACTGGTGGTAAACAGTAAATGGTTTGCATTATAAAGCGCTTTTATCCAAAGCACTTTACACTGTGTCTCATTCACCCATTCACACATACTCACACACTAATGGTAGCAGAGGTGCCATGCAAGGCGTTAACTTGCCATCGGGAGCAACTTGGGGTTCAGTGTCTTGCCCAAGGACACTTCAGTATGTGGAGTCATGTGGGCCGGGAATAAACCGCTAACCCTACAATTAGCGGACAACCCACTCTACCTGAGCCACAGCCGCCCCATGGTGAACTGGCAACAAGGTCATGCACACCCAAGGCTCATTGATGGACATGGGGACCAAAGGCTAGAACGTCTGTTCCGATCCCACAGTGATATCTTCACCGCAGGGATGAAGGTATCACAACCCACCATTCGAAGAAGACTTTGTGAGCTGCAATATATAGTCATTTCAAGCAATGGATATGCAACCAAATATTAAGTGTTCTTTACTGATTTTTTTTAACTTAAAGGTTTCATGTTCTAAGTTGTTTAACACCTCTCTATGTAAATATCATATAGATATTTAGATGGTAATGTTATTTATTGAAGCAAAAATGTTATCCAATACCAACTGGGCGTGTGTGAAAATGTATTTGCCCTCATAATTACTAATTCCCCAAATCTGTGAAACTGCATTCATAATGGGGTTCAGCTGGACTAGACAAAACCAGGCCTGATTACTGCAAACCCTGTCAATCAAATCAACACTTAAATAGAACTTTTTCAACAGCATTAAGTTGGTTAGAAGGGCTTACCCAGTAATACACTATGCCAAAATTGAAAGAAATTCCAGAAGAAGGTGATTGAAATACATCAGTCTGTGAAGGGTTACAAAGCTATTTCAAAGGCTCTGGGACTATAAAGGACCACAGTGAGAGACATTATCTCCCAATGGAATAACTCCAACCTTCCAAATTCCTCCAAGAGCACAGCAACTACTCATCCAGCAAGTCACAAAAGAGCCAAGGACAACAACAAGGGAACTACAAAAGGTCACTGTTCATGACTCCACAATAAGAAACACACTGGGCAAAAATGTCATCCATGGAAGAGTGGCAATCCAAAAACCACTGCTAACCCAGAAGAAACTTAAGGCTCATCTGAAGTTTGCCAAAACACACCTAGATGATCCTCAAACCTTTTGGGAAAATGTTCTGTGGATTGATGAGTCAAAAATGGAACTGTTTGGAAGACAGGGGTCCCGTTACATCTGGTGTAAACCAAACAAAGAATTCCACAGAAGGAAGATCATACCTACAGTCAAGTATGGTGGTGGAAGTGTGATGGTGTGGGGATGCTTTGCTGCTTCAGGGCCTGGGCAATTTACAAAAATTGAGGGAAATGTGAATTCTGCTCTCTACCAAAAAATCCTAAAGGAGAAGGTCTGGTTTTCAGTCTGTAAGTTGAAACTCAAGCGCATTTGGATTATGCAGCATGACAATGATCCAAAGCATAGGAGTAAGTCTTAGTGAAAGACTGATCTCTAGTTATAGGAAGTGTTTTGTTGCAGCATTTGTGGCATGGATTCTACAAGATATTGGAAACATTCCTGTGGGATTCTGGTCCATGATGACATGATTGCATCACACAATTCCTGAAGATTTTTCAGGTGCACTTTTCATGCTGTGAATCTCCCATTCTATTGGATTCAGATGCGGTGACTGCGAAGGCCACTGAAAACACAACTCATTGTTTTGTTCATGAAACCAGTTTGAGATGACATTTGCTTTGTGAAATTGTACATTATCATGCTGGAAGTAGCCATTTGAACATGGATAAATTGTGCCCATGAAGGGATGCACATGCTCAACAACAATAGACAAATAGGCTGAGGCATGTGGCAAATAGGCACGTGATGACTGATTGGTATTAACGGGTCTAAAGTGTGCCAAGAAAACATTCCCCACACCATTACACCACCTCCACTAGCCTGGACTGTTGACACAAAGCAGGTTGGATCCATGAATTCATGCTGTTGGTGCCAAATTATCTGTGCGCCTCAGCAGAAATCAAGATTCATCAGACCAGGCTACATTTTCCAGTCTCCATCTGTCCAGTTTTGGTGAGCCTGTGCCCGCTGCAGCTCAGAATTCTGTTCTAGGCTGACAGAAGTGGAACACGACGTGGTCTTCTACTATTGTAGCCCATCCGCCTTAAGGTTAGATGGGTTGTGCATTCTGGGATGCTTTTCTGATCACCAGAATTGAGTGTTTATCTGAGTTACTGTCAGCTCAAACCAGTCTGGCCATTCTCCATTAATCTCTCTTATCAACAAGCCATTTTCTTCCACAGAACTGCTGCTCACTGGATGTTTTTTTTCTTTATTGCACCATTTTGAGTAAACTCTAGAGACTGTTGTGTGTGAAAATCCCAACAGATTTGGGACATTTCTGACATCAAAGACATTTGGTTTTGAGATCATAACGTGGATATGAGACGAGAGTTTAGGATTTCATCTTTTATTTCCTGGTATTTACATTTAGATGTATTAAACAACATAAAACATAGAACCTTTTGTATCAGACTACCCATTTTTAGGTGAGCAAAAGTAAAGGAAAAGATAAGCCTTGAAGTAAATTAAAGCAAGTAACACTTATTATTTGGTTGCATATCCCTTGCTTGTAATAATAGCATCAAGCCTGTAGCCTCTTTCAGATGTGGTTTGTTTTGGGGGGTTTCCTCCATTCACTTTCCTCTTCAGGAAGGCCGACCCATTCTGTGTCTGTTGCTCAGTACACCAGTGGTTTCTTTCTTATTCACATATTTTTTTCTCAGCTTCAAAGTCTAACAGGACAATCTAACAGGACACACCGGGGTAACAAGAAACACCTGCCATTCCAATAGTATCAGATAAAAATATCATTCCATAGGGCTCTAAAGTGCTAATGAGTGTAGGCAAATTCATTCTGATTCATTTCATTGCTGTTAGCAAACAATTAGAAATGCAAACAGAGCTGTTACACACATTGCATTTGAAATGTCTCACCACTGCAAAGGAGAAATCGTCTGATGGTGCAAAACTGCTCAAAAATACAATGAGCTAATCTCCTCTTGGGTTCTCATTTGCACACTTGATTGCATCTCTTTCAGGAGCTTAAATAAACAACTCTGCTTGTGGTGCATGAAAAATTTGACCCCTTAAGGCTTGTGATTTTGATTCAGTACTAACAAATTTACATCTAGGACATCTTATAAGGTTGTATTCCTTAGTACCATAGCGATAGAATATGGCAGATTGTTTATTTCACTCATGAAAAGGATGGGTTTGTTGTTTTCCATCCTCTCTGAAGAGGATTTAGAATTTTTATTCTATAATTTGAGCCATTGTTTTATTAGTGGGATGATATATGAACACCGAAGGAATTCTCTCTGTCTTAGCAGTGCATTTGTCACTGTATCAGTTTGGTGATACAAGTCATGGCAAACCACACATTTCTTTACTTTTATGGAGGAATTTGTTGTTCTTGCAATTCTCAGTAGCTGTGAAATAGTAATGAATTATTTGCAGTGCTTGGGATGTTGTAGTGTACAGTTTTGCAGTACTTGTGATGCTGCACTGTAGAGGTATATTATAAGTAAGAATAAAGGTCTGCAGGTTTATAACAAATGGCAGTTATCAATGAGTACAACACAAAGAGATTTGCATAAGAAGGTCCTACTTCAGAGCCCATACTGATGTTAAATGTCTTAGAGTAAAACATTAATAGTTAGAGCTAAAAAAAAAAAAAAAAAAGTCATGAATAGAGAAAATGTTTCAAGCTCTCAATCTAAAGTTTAAAAAATAATGTTAAAATGTAATCTAGAAACAAGGGTATTATGGAAAGTTATGTACAAGGAAATATCAAATGAAAGCTATAATTTTAGTACCTGCTCATGCAACCAGAAGAATTTTGTCTAAAGCTAGCCAGATGCTCATCAGGTGTGGAACACTTGCATTGATCAAAACAAAACGGAGAGTATGCAGAAAGGTGATACACTTTTGTGACACTTATTTGCAATAAACAATTCAAACAATGCAGAGCGGTAATACTGGCATGGTAGTGTGTGAGGCACTGGCATGAGAGGTGTATCAGGCGTATCAGGCACAGCAGCAATATTGGTTTTGTTTTAACACTGTGTACACTGTATAATTGGTCCACCTTATACAGTATGTGTTTAGTTAGAGTCTGTAGTTAATCCTTTCCATGCACAATTTGTGTTCACCCTTTACTCGTACATCAGCATCAAATTCCAGAAACTACACCCTGTCAGTGTCAGTGCTATGCTGAGAGTATAACCATAAAGCAATGATTCTACTGTCCCTTTTATTTGATAGACACAGTGAAGCTTAGATGACAATTTGTTCATAGCAACTAAGCTTTCTAGCAGCTTTATGTTTATACTGGATAAAAACTGTGTTCATATTTCCACAGCTGTATCCACAGACAGCAAGATGGTCATTGCTATATTCTCATATGACGCCGAGAATAAGAATGAGCTAGCTTTCAAAAAAGGAGACAAACTTGTAATATTGGATGAGTGAGTATAAATTACACACAGTATATCAATATATGCAACTTGCTCATCCACTCTAAGAACACACACACTGAATGTGTATCTAATCTCTTTTCATCTAAGATAATCAATGTGGTCACTGCTATGTGTGTTTTGTCTGTGCATTAGGAATGGCGAGTGGTGGAAAGCAAAGTCACTTTCCTCAGGCAAAGTAGGATTAATACCTTCCAATTACATAAAGCTAGAAGAGAGCATGGACAACAAAGAGTAAGTCATTTTTCAGGCCTTTTTTTATTATTATTATTTTTACCATCTAAAGGGTTTATATGAAATACTGGTCACACTTTATGAAAATTAGACATGGAAATATGAGGAGATGAAACATAATGCTATATTGTGGGATATAAGTGAAAGGTTTTAATTTGTCAAGAGAGGCTGTGTCAAAAGCCATGAACACACACTTCTCTACATGTATGTGACTTGCTTTAAGGAATCTTATATCATATATTCTTCATGATGTCAGTCAAGTTCTTTGAGAAATGAAGCGGTTCTAATGAGTAGCCCTGTTATAAATAGCTTTGTGAAGTTCGCCAGTTTTAGTTGTTTCTGGGTCACATGCATTTTGTTCAGGTTTGGCCTGATTTTAAAACAGGTCCCTTTAACTAATCAAACAATTTGATCGTTTTTGTGATCAATACACATGTAGTTATGACACTGTCTATGTAGCCTCTATGTAAGCCCTTGCCTTATTGCATTGGAAAGCTATAGGCATGAAATCCTGATATTTATATTTTATAACTGACAGTGTAATTTGCATTCATTTTAATGACTGATCATTTCATTAGGATTTGGTTATTTTCATGTGAGGTTTCACTTTCTTTTCTCTGTTCCAGATATTAATTAATATTTTAATAAGTAGTGCAAGTTATCATTGCATCCATATCTTTACTATTCCTTATATCTTTTAGAGTATGAAGACAAATATACACTCTTTCCACTCTCTCTCTCTCTCTCTCTCTCTCTCTCTCTCTCTTTCTCTCTTCCACACACACATACTCTGTGTTCTCAACTTTTTGTTTTTCATAGCTGGTACTTTAAGAACATCAGCAGAATAACAGCTGAGAGAAACCTGCTGGCTCCTGCCAATAAACCAGGTGCCTTCCTCATACGCCAGAGTGAGACAACCGCAGGTCTGCAGTGTACATACACCCCACTCGCCCCAACCACACACACACACACACACACACACGCACACACACACACTAAAAGGAATCAATGTCATTTTAACTACCCAGAGAACATACCCTCAATCAAACTTAAATAACTTTATTAATTGTGATTCAAGTTTATTCATATTCGGTCTTCCTCATAAATTTAAATTTATGCAGATTTGTTACAGATGTGTGTGTTTGCATGTAAACATATCTTTTGTTGTGTGCAGGAAGTTACTCCATGTCAGTGAGAGACGTGGGTCCTAATCGCTCAGCTGTGGTAAAGCATTATAAGATTCGTCTACTGGAAAATGGAGGATTTTACATCTCTCCAAGAATCACCTTCCAAACAATAGATGACCTCATTGCGTACTATCAGAGTATGTAAACGCATAGAAAACACAGAGTATCTCCCTTGAGCCAGAAGTGATATTCAGAAAACTTATATATCTTCTTTATATTAGTAGTTTGCCAAAAACAGCATTTTATGAATACTGAAATATAGGCCATATTTCTTTAGAAATCTTTAAAAAGGTCAAAATGCTTGTCCTTGGTTTGTTTGTTTGGTTTTTTTTTTTGGTTTTTTTTTGCATTTGTTTTTCAAGTTCAATTTAAACTAGAAAGGTAAAGTTCATCATGACAAACTTTGATGTTGGCTTGACAAAACAAGTCTGAACGATAGATAGAGTGCCAATAGTTGTAGAGTTGATTAGATAAACAGACAGACAGACAGACAGACAGACAGATAGATAGATAGATAGATAGATAGATAGATAGATAGATAGTGTCAATGTAAGTGAATCTGAGTTCTGGGGATTTTTGATTGTCGTTACGGGAATACCGGGAGTCCCGTCAGTTAGGAAAAATAGAGCATGACCATTCTGATCAGCTCAAGAAGTTGAAGCAGAACAGGCTGAAGGTCTGTGGCAAGTTTGGTGCATGTAGCTTGAAAGCTCTGGGAGGAGTAGCGTTTAGAAATTTTGGGTTTCAGAATAATAATAATAATAATAAAATAATAATAATAATAATATGCTTATAAAGCAGAACAGTATGTTGGCTTTGTCAAGCCAACATAATGAAAGAAGCATCACAGGCAACACAGGGGAAAACTCCTCCAAACAAATCATTCACATCCAATAATAGTCATTGCATTTTGGGATTTTTATTTCAATATATGATCAAACTTGTAAAATATGAACATTTCCTTGCACAATCCATATGGAATCACTTTTTTTACTGCTCACTAAAAATAATAAGCCAATCCTCCATATGATTTTCAATTCAGGGTGTCTAATACTCCAAACGTTCAGCCTCTATTAACCTCAAATATCTCAGACATCTGATAAACATATAAATGAATTGGGCTTTCATGACTGTTCTGGTGCTTACACACTTGTGTATCTGTTTGTAGAACAGGCCAATGGTTTATGTCAGCGATTAGGCAAAGCCTGTGTGAAGCCTAAAAATGCCGTCCAGTGGGATGAAGATGCTTGGGAAATTCCCAAAGAATCTCTTCATATGACGAAGAGGCTTGGAGCTGGTCAGTTTGGTGAGGTCTGGCTAGGTGAGTGTGTATGATTCTGAGGCCATTATTACTTCCTTTTTCTTTTTAAAATAACTCATCAGAACTTCCTGTTTCCTACCAAACCTGCTGTTTTCTTCCATGCTGTATGCTTCCATTTTACTCTTACGGTAATGTAGTGCTAAGAAAAAAGGTCTCCTTCTAGTACACATTTCCACTTGGTGAACAATTTTACCATTGACATCAACTGATGGGCTAAACAGTACGCTTTCCACTCTTAGTTTTCAAAGTTTATTTGAATATTAATAAACTATTTGAATATTCAGAGCACATCAACTGCTCTCTCTCTCTCTCTCTCTCTCTCTCTCTCTCTCTCCCCCTCCCTCTCCCTCTCTCTCTATCTCTCTCTCTCTCTCTAGCAACGTATAACAACACAACTAAAGTGGCAGTGAAGACCCTGAAGCCAGGCAGTATGTCAGTTGAGGCATTTCTGCAGGAGGCCAACTTGATGAAAACTCTACGGCATGAACGCCTTGTCCGCCTTTACGCCGTGGTCACCAAATCACAGCCCCTCTACATCATCACTGAATTCATGTCTAATGGTACACACTAGGGGTGTAACACAGTGCAATTATCTGTATCTGTATCTGTTTAGTGCTCAAAATATTATTATTCATTTTCATGTTCTAATTTAAAATGGGATTAGGTGTAGACTATACCGGAAGCTTTTTTTTTTTTTAAATAATAATAATTTTATTTATTTATTTATTTAGTTTACCCTATACCACTATGCCCTGGAAACATCAGAAAACATTGAAAATACAGGGATGATGGAGAAAAGAAGGCATTTTCATTCATAAATTCTAACAACAAACGCAACTGCAGAACATGACTTTATTCAACTCCTCAACCAGACATCCTGTGGAACTTTCTGGCAAGCTTTCCACTCTCTAATGTGGCTGTGTAAACACACAAGCTGTTTCAAAGCAATGATGTCCTTCCCAAATCAGAAAACTGTTATTATTGCTACAATTAACAACAATAGCCACCTAATAAAGGTCAGCAAATTATAATAATGCCCAAATGATATTCCAAGAAGATTTTCTTTTAATAGTGATTGAGAATGATCATCTAAGAACAACAGTTCCAAGTATTGCAGATATTTATGGCAAATCAGAAATAGACACCACTGTTCATTTGTTCCCAGAAAAAAAACTGAAAAAAACAGAAAAATGTGCCCACTATTTCCTATACTTTATTGGGCAAGTTTTATGTCTTTTTGTGTGGTTTTTGTATTGTAGTTGGGGTGGGGCTTTTTCTGAAACCTGGCAATCTTGTTTAAAGCTTTCTTTAAAAAAAAAAAAAAGAAAAAAAAAAAAGAATCACCTAGTGTATTTGTATTTGTTTAGGATTCATTTTCTATTCAATGTGAATAATTTATTTATATTTGGTTAGACCCCTAGTACACATATTTACACAGTCATACACAAAAATCTGTAGTACACATGTGCATCTGCATCTTGTTGGCCATTAATATGAGCTTTAGAATGTTTCTGATGTGCAGCTTTCTTTAGGTTTGCATAAACACACTAACACTATTTGCATTCTCTGTTCCTGGCTGTTAGGGAGCTTGTTGGACTTTCTGAAAAGTCCACCAGGCAGAAAAATACAGTTTCCTAAACTGGTCGACTTTGGAGCTCAAGTACGTATTCACACACGTCTGTACACAGTCAAATGACATCAAATAGCCATATACTATGTAGTGCTGTTTATAACAGGTGTTTGATATTCTCAGAATCACATAAATATTTTAAGAGAACTGAGACTTTCTGTGGAGCGTGGTGTGTGTAATCAGGCAAAAGCAGAACTTCGGTGTTCAGCATCACTAAGAGTGATATATAATGGAAACTGGTTTGTTGTTTTTGTGCATCAGATTGCAGAAGGCATGGCATACATTGAAAAGAAGAACTACATTCATAGAGACTTGAGAGCTGCAAACGTCCTTGTCAGTGAGAGCCTGCTCTGTAAGATTGCTGACTTTGGCCTGGCTAGGGTCATTGAGGAGAATGAATATTCAGCCAGAGAAGGTATAGGGAGATAGAACCAATTTATATCCCATTTCATCCCACTACAATGGCTATGGGTCAATGGGTCACATTGCTGCCTCATAACTCCACTGTGTGTGTTGAATTTCTCATGTTCTCCCTGTGTCTATGTGGGTTTCCTCTGGTTCTCCAAGAGGAGGATTGGCTGCACTAATTTGCACCCTAGGGGGGGAAATGAATGAATGAATGAATGAATGAGCACACACAATGGCATTGTTTGATAGCAGCCAGTTTAATTAAAGTTTAGTCATTTGTATAAAAAATTGAAAAGCCCTTTACTTTCTAATACTAACACAATTTAAAACATGTTTTCACCCTTCATTTCTGACTATTGTTTTCTCTTATTTAGGTGCTAAATTCCCCATTAAGTGGACTGCACCAGAAGCTATAAACTATGGTTCATTCACTATCAAATCAGATATGTGGTCATTTGGCATCCTTCTCTATGAGATCGTCACCTATGGGAAACTCCCCTATACAGGTTAGTGTGACCTTACAGTATCATTCCCTAATAATTTCCCTAATCCACTCATAACAAAAATATAATAATTTCACAATGTATATGCTGAAATCAACTTGTGATACCAGACACAATTTAATTTTCACCTACAAGAGGATGTAAAGGACTTTGTATGCAGTATTGTTTGGTCCATAGGTTTCCTATACTGGTCTTGGACTGCCTCCTGCAATACTAATTTTCCTACTAGTTTTCCCTGCTCTAACACACCCATTCCAACTCAACAAGGACTGTTAATTAGCTGATTATTTGAACCAGATGTGTTAGGAGCAGAAAACACTTAAATGTGCAGGACAGGGCCAGGCCCTGGGTTAGGAAACTGTGCTCAAATGAAAAGAATGGTGTTTGCTGCCCTCTATTGGCAGAAACAATTATGCTTAATTGTTAAGTATACATATTCAGACTACCATGTTGAAATTATGGGTCACTAAGCAAAATTTGAACGTGAGAAAATGTCAGGATAGAAAAAAAAACACACATTACGGAACTATGCAAAGAATCACAAAACCCATTTTACAATAGTGTAAAGACTTCATCCTATTTTACCACCCAACAACAGGTCTAAGCAACAGTGAAGTGATGGCACGAGTGCAGCGTGGCTATCGCATGCAGTGTCCTGATAACTGCCCATCTGAACTGTATGAAATCATGACTTCATGCTGGAAAGCCAAACCAGAGGAGCGGCCCACGTTTGACTTCATGCAGAGTGTGCTGGAGGACTATTACACAGCCACAGAGGGCCAGTACCAGAGCCAGCCATGATAACATGCCAGATTCAAAACAGTCAAGAACATCATATAGAATTTCATTTTTTACAGCCACCCAGTAAGCTGGTTGAGTTCAACATTGTCAAGGATATACTCCCTAGAATTGCACAAATAATTAAGAAACCATGAAACCTTGAAAAGCACAAGGAAATAAGGAACTAAGGCTCAGCAGGTGGAGTCTGTCCTCCTCTGTGCTGAAGGAAAGCTGGTTGATCTCATTAAATGCACCCAATGCTCATCAATCAGCAAACAAAGAAGAAAAATAGCTAATTATTTGGCTTTTTTCAGGTTTGTTAATAATTAACATTAAAATTTTTATGAGAATGCTAACAGTAGATCAGTCCACCAACAGACATTACTACCTGGAAAAACATGAAAATCTTCAAACCAAAGTGCTCATAGCTCAGTCCAGGGTACAGATGTGATCCTTTTCCCCCTGCCACCACCATCCCTTTTGGGGGGACCACTGAGACTTTATTTATTTTACTTCATCCATATTTGTGGATGTACTATGCTTCATATTTAAGGGTTAGTATGGGTGAGTGGTGGGTGTAGGACGTAACAGACAGGACAGTTGAGGAGACAAAACAATAGACAAGACAGCGCAATATGCGATATTAATGTTATTTGTTTTCCAGTTTGCTAGTATGGTTTTCTTGGCGATGAAGAACTATTGTGGTTTCCTTTGTGATGCTGATCCCAGCTGTATCTCAGAGTAAGCATAGTGAAGGGCAGAGTGGGGTGGTGCGATTTAGAAAACAAGATATTTTCTTCGTGATTTGTTTCCAGAAGTGCTTAACTGGTGTGCAGTCAGATATGGCATATATGTAATCATCTGGTGTATTTTGTGTGCACCGCATACAGATTTCGGATTCCTTGAAGCCCATTATATACTTCCTACAAGTAGTGAATTCTATGGATTATTTTGTATTGTGTCATGGGCATACTAGTGTTATTAGCTATGTAGGACATGTTCTGAAGGATTTGTGTCCAAAATTCTTCTCTGGGTGTGATTGCAAAGCCTTTTTTTTTCTTTTTTTTTACATGATATGGTAATTTAGAGTTGTAGTTGGATATTATTTTATATATTTTGGTTAAGGTCTTCTGATACTAATGGGGGAAGTTCTAATGTGTTGTCTTTTAGGTTATTTAGAGCATATAATGGATGAGTTGTAGAAATTCACAAAAAATGTTTATTTTCTAGTCCATGCTTCTTGACTGGATATGGAAATGATGTAAAGCTGTTGTTTTGACATGTGTTTAAGGTTCGTAATGCCATTTTTTCTAGCCATATTTCAAGTTTCTTATCTTCTCTGTGTTTGCAAAGTCGGGGCTGTGCTATATGTGCGTGCGTTCATTTAGTTGGAGTGGTGAATTTATAGTTTTAAGATGTTAAAATCGCTGCAATTGTCGGGCTTTTGAAGCAGGGGTGGCGTTTGACTCATCAGCTGTGCTGATGAAGGGTAGATCCAAGATTCTGATTTCTTTGCATAGTGCCTGTTCAGCATCTAGACACAGGTCATTTGTCTGACTTGGTTTTATACATTTGATTATATATTTATTTTTAGTGGTTAGTAAGGTAATGTTGAACATTTGGAGCAGCAAGTCCTCCATGATATTTGGCTCTTTGTTAGGTAGTTAATTTGATTCTGGGAGGTTTGTTTTTCCAATAAAATTTGGTGATACTGGAATCAAGTGATATGAACCAGGAAGGGGGAGGTTGAGCAGGGACAATTTAAAATAAGTAATTTATTTTGGGTAGTATCATCATTTTTATGGATGCTATTCTTCCAATGAGAGCGAGGGCGAGGTTTATCCAGCATTGGAGATCATTATTTATGATGTGCAATAATGGGTTAAAGTTGAGTTTATGCAGGTCTGACAGCTTGGTGGAGAGTTTGACACCAAGATAAGTGATGCAGTCAATGCTTATGGTTATAGATTGTACTGCAGTTTCGAGAAGATTCATGTTGAGAGGGAGCATAGTGGAATTGAGTAATTGGAAATTTTGGAATACTTCACAATTACGTATTCAACCTGCAGGTTTTTGTAAGAAGAGTAAAATGTTGTCAGCATATAAACTGATTGTGTTCCATGGTTGCTGTCTGGTTCGCATTAATGTTTACATTTTGTGTTATTGCTGCCGCTAATGGTACAACACTTTAAAATGTTGTAATGTGATCCAATTTAAAACTACACTCACCAGCCACTTTAATAGGAACACCAGTACCCCTCCCAATTATCCAATCAGCCTATCGTATGGCACCAGTGCAATGTACAAACTCATGCAGATACAGGTCAAAAGCTTCACTTAATGTTTACATTAAACTTGATAATGGGGGAAAACATGATCATATTGGCTTTGACCATGGCCCGGTTGTTGGTGCTAGACAGGCTGGTCACATCTTGGTTCCCGGTCAGACTTGACTAGGAATCTCAGAAAAACTGAATGGTTATGATTGGAAAAACATTGCCATGGTCTTTGACCAGTCTTCAACAATCTTCCTCATATGACACATTGTGCATTCTGAGGTGCTTTTCTGCTCACCATGGTTGTGTTACTGGAACCTTCCTGTCAGCTCAAACCAGCCTGCCCATTCTCCTCTGAAGGCATTTCTGCCTAATATACAGATCCACCAGATAAAATGGCCAGTGAGTATAGTCTGGAAAAGGATTGCCCTCCAAATGATTTACTATTAACTTCTGAAAATAAACCCCTTTGTAAATAGGTCTTAGCTCCGCTCTTAAATGTAAGCATAAGGTGCTTGTTGTACAGGGTGATGTAAAAAATTTTTTTTATAATAATAAAAAGTTAAAACCAAAATGTGTCAGTGGTGCACAAATGGAGATTGTTTGAAGGAATAATGTTACATTTTATATTATAGGTTTATAGCATTATTGCAGGATGTTATACGAACCTTTCAATGCTCAGAATTTTATGCCCAGAATGAGATTGTTTGGGGGTAAAAAGAATTTATTAAATCCATAAAAACAGACATTACAATAAAACCAGACATCTGCTAAACCATACATATAGGACACGGATATGTATATCAGTTGGGCGTTCTCCTCAAGGATGTCGTAGTGCGGACTGATTTTCTGATTGTGCGGCAGAGATTTCCTGAGGATGGGGAGGACATAGACTCTTTGATGTTTACCAGCAGTCCCCGCTTCGGGCGAGATTGTCCTACAGAGTTACGGGTTAGCTTGGCCAGATCCTCCTTCACGCCATGCAGTTCCAGCTCTCTTTCAGCAAGTTCCCTCTGCAAATGCTCACTTTCTTGCTCCTGTTGACAATAAGACAGCAAGGTGTGAACAGATGAGCACAGCTCTGGGTGCATTTGTGTTCAAGGACCACCGTGTTAATATACCTGATAGTTGAGCCTATTCTGTAAATTTTGAACCTCAGCAAGTTTCTCCATGTAGCTCTCTCCAGCTTCCTGAAGAGTCTCGTTCAACTCGCAGATGCGTTTCTCTAGAGATATGATCAACTAGACAGAGAGAAACATTGTTATTATTTTTAAAACTATAAATAATCAGATTGTGTATAATCATTTAATGTTGTGTGCCACATCAGAACTATAGACAGGTGACAAATGGAAAAATCATTGGCCCTTTTATGCTGCATAAGCATTTGGCTGACATGGCGTGTGTCAATTTGTCACCCTAGATATAATACAATTATTCTGACTAACCACCTTCAACTGATGAAGCATTTCCATCCTGATAAGAGTGGCCTCTTCCAGGATAACCCCAGTCCCCTATCCACAGGGCATGAGGGCTGACAATACTTTGAGGAGCATGAAAGTGAAAAAATATCATGTACTACAGTCTTCATGGTCACCAAATTAACATAATTGAACACTGTTGAGATTTGAGTGATGTGTTAAACAGGGCTTCCAATCACCATAACCACCGTCAAAACATCAACTGCAGGAATTTCTTGTGGAAGAATGGTGTTCATCATTCCAGTACAGTTCCACAGTGTTGTAGAATCTAAGACTAGGAGTACTGAAGGGCTTCTGGTGTCTCAACACCTTACATTAGTTTTTCCTTTAATTGGTCACATGTCTATGGTTGGATTATATGGAATACAGCATGGACCCACTGCTCAGGTAAAGGGTGATCAAGCCAATTCATTTACACAAAGCAGTCTGTTATTAAGAGTATGACTCAGGAATCAGAACATATGCACCAGTAATATACTCTACCTCTTGTTTTTCTGCACACACTTGTTCCACAGCACATTTCTCCTTATAGAGAAGTTTGAACCGCTCAGAATCTAAAAGGAAACAAGGGTGACGTCTGATGTTCAGGCATTGAAAATGGGTCAAAGATGTAGCCACACGTATACAATCAACTAACCGATCTCCTCTGTGCTCGGTTGCATCAGGTCAGTCTGTGTCGAGTTTTCCTGCTGAAGAACCGATGCAGAACCACGTTGCTTCCATTCCAATTCATTCACACGCCTCTCGAGCTCCTAATCAAACAGGAAACGTTCAATCAGTGAGCCATAAAGTATGGAATACAAGTCAGTAATTGTATTCCACTGAGTAAAAGTAGGCACCTTGGCTCGGTCCTGCTCAGCAGTGAACTCATCTAGCGGGACGTATTCTTCTTCTAGCCGTTCCAGGGCACACTGGTAGGCATGCTCCTTCAGTGCCTCTTTATACATCTCAAATGTGCTGTCCATTTTCTCCTCATAGCTCTCCTTCAGGTCTGCCATCTGACGACTAATAAGTAAACCAACACTTGTCAACTCACTTTCAGAATTAGGGTCTTACAGTTGGCAAAGAAAGAACAATATAGGTCAGAATATTTTTCTTCTGACCCATTTGAGCAGGACTATATTTGGTAGGTCATGTCACATTTACCAAAGTACCAAATCATAAATAGCCATCTGTTTAAATCCCCTTTTACTCCAACCACAGAAACTGAACTCACTTCTTTCCTGCTCACTCAGCCTCGTTGTGCCCAAGTTAAATTAAAAAAAAAGTTAGCGTTTAAGCTTTAAGTATATAATAGTAATGGTGAGTAATTTTTAAAGTAAAAGGAATCAGAGTGGTTTTCATAATTAAATTGTAGCAAGAGACCTACTGTAGGTTTCTATAAATATACTCAAAATATTTGCTGCCATTTATTTTTTGATTTCTGCAACACTTGAATGTTGGATCCCAGGTTCAAGTTTGTTTTTCATTCAAAAACCTATTTTCAGTGCTTCCAGGATTTTGAAATCGCAGAACGAGTGCCATATCATGATTTTCTAGATTTAGGCCAAGAGTCGTCAAGTGACATCACAATGCACATTCAGCTAAAGTGCTCCATTCTATTTCGCAAGCGTTTAACACGAGTACAGTTGAAAAGGTCTCATTGACCAACAAACATCACTGTGAAAGACAACTCTGTGCAAAAAAAAAAAAAAAAAAAAAAAAAAAAAAAAAAAAAAAAACACAATTTTGTGAAATTGCAATTTTGCCAATTCAAGTATTCCACTAAAAAACTCTGCAAGTAGCATCACAAATGGTGAAAAAGGTTGCAGCAAAATCAAGCTTTTTCTGGCCGCAACAATCGCAAAAAACTCTGTACAGATTGTATTTTGGAAGAGTTATTTCAGGGCTTATGGACCAAATCATTGATAAATCAATTACAAGTGAAAGTCTTTGGAATTGATCATTTAATCTCATTAGAAACATTAATGAATTGTGCAAACCTTCAGGAGACATTCAAGTCTTTCTTGCACAATTTCATCCTTGGTGCAATTAATTCATTTATAACCCAAATACGAGTACAGACAAACCTGTGAAGTTCTTCAATCTCCATGCTTTGCTGCATCATGGCATCACCCATCTCTTTGCGGATCTGAATCTCCTGCAGCAGATTTTTCTTGCGCTCAGCCAACAGCTTCGCGCGAAGACTCTCCACCAGATTCAACAGTTCCTACACACACACACACCTTAGTGAACAGGTTTTATTTGCCCTTTAAGGCAAATGCAAGAGCATACACAAACACCAGAAAATTAGAATATTGTGGAAAAGTTCATTTTTTTTTCTGTAATTTCATTTTCATATATTCTAGATTCATTACACAAAGTGAAATATTTCAAGCCTGTGTTTTAATCTTGATTACAGCTCATGGAAATAAAAATTCCAGTATCTCAAAATATTAGAATAAAGAATTTATAAGACAGAAATGTTGACCTTCTGCAAAATATGTTAATTTATGTGCTCAATACTTGGTCGAGGCTGCTTTTGCACAAATTACTGCATCAATGCAGCGTGGCATGGAAGCAATCAGCCTGTGACACTGCTGAGGTGTTCTAGAAGCCCAGGTTGCTTTGATGGCGGCCTTCAGCTCGTCTGTATTGTTGGGTCTGGAGTCTCTCAGATTCTCTATGGGATTCAGGTCACGCGAGTTGGCTGGCCGATCAAGCACAGTAAAACCATGGTCAGCAAATCAGTTACTAGTAGTTTTGGCACTGTGGGCAGGTTCCAAGTCCTGCTGGAAAAGGAAATCAGCATCTCCATAAAGCTTGTCAGTAGATGGAAGCATGAAGTGCTGTAAAACCTTGGCTATAAGCCATAATCAAGATTAAAGCCAAAAAAGGCTTGAAATATTTCACTTTGTGTAATGAAGCTAGAATATGTTAAAGTTCCACTTTTTGAATTAAATTAGAGGAAACAAGTTAACTTTTCCACGATATTTGAGTTTTTTGAGATGCACCTGTATGTGTGATTTATTTATTTTATTTATACACAGTGTTGCATTATAAAAGCTGTGGTTATAGTGTTACAAATATTACCTCCTGGGGTAATATTGACATATCTGCCTCTTCGTCACCATCAAACAGCTCATCCTCTGACAGGTAGTCATCCACTGCCTGGCTGTCAAGTAACCCATTTTTTAGTAAAGGCTTTCCATCTCGACCAAGCAGGCGTGGCGCTAGAGACTCAAGAGAGCGAGGTTGGATCACCTGAACCACCTGGAAGGCAAAAGTTAACTTTATTTTTAACTGCAAATCATTAACAGTTCCTGTTAACCTCCCAACTTTCCTTGAAATGCCGGAATTTTCAGTTAATCATGCAGACAATGCTTTCTAGTATTTATTGCACTGCAGAAGTACCTCTTTGGCCACAGCAGAGAATTTCATGACGTGGAGAGTCTCATCGTAAGTTGAAGCACACTGATTGATGTTCACAATCATGGAAGCCCTACCACGACCGCAAAACACTCCCTGGAAGAGGCGGGTCAGTTTGCTTTCACGAAACGGAATGTAGCCGTTCTTCGCCCTAGAACAGCAGATAATGCTTATCCAGGAGAAACAGTCATGGCGCAAGACAATGAAACCCAATATCACAGTACTGAATACATCGTGGTACATACACTTGCAGTGTAGTTTTGTTTTTTTTTAAAAAAAGGATTACACCCTGCATTAGTACATGCAAACAGTAGAATGTAAATCAGACAACACATACGACTAGTGCTTGGACTTATTTCCACAACACCCAACTACCTCAGCATGTCAGCATATATTGGACAAACTACTGCACCTTTTGCACCTTGCAGAGTCACACTGTTTCTGCCACCGATCTTTGTATCCATTACATGAAGTTTTTATAGTTTTCCTTTCCTACCTTTATAGAAGTAAGTTCTGGTTTATGTACATTCTATTTTTTTTATCTGACCAATAAAATTCATTTGATGGTCATGACAGTTAGGTGAAATTATTCTGTAAAAGATGTTGTATGATTTTAACAGAATAGGTTAACATGCTTTAATTCTAAGGGGGGGGAAAAAAAAAAAAAAGTTTTTCCACATACTGTACATTATTGCAGTCTGTCTGAAATGCTCAGAGTCGCGGTTTCTCCAAAGCCCCTCCTTCCGAAAAGCCCAGTGCGCTCCGATTGGCCATCTGACCCATTGCACTGTGATTGGCCTAAAACCTCAAGTGAGTGTCGGATCTGTAACACCCCTTACAATAGTCGCAAGCTTCAGCTTCCAAGGCTTCTAAAGCAATTATAAAACAATTATTAAGTGTCGGTTTACTGCACCAGTTTGAGCCAGATTCTCAAAATGTGGATGATCGAGCAGATCAATCAGAACCAACTGTGCAAGCATGACGTTAGCAGAACGTGGCAAGTTTTTATTTTGTAACCCTTACTTTTCAGACATGTTAATGCTTTAATTTGTCTTCACTGTAACAACTTTATGTCCTGAAGTGACAACAAAATGCAGTTTTAAAAAATTTAATTAGTTAAAAATGTTAGGGCAGCATTATGCAGACATTTCAAATTGTGACAGATGTTTGCAAAAGTAATATCTGGGCTTCGATCGAGGCATTTTAGGCAGGTCTGGAGTAGTGTTCTGTTATATAGAATAAATGCCTTTGTGGGAAACTATGAGCTTTGTGACTCATCTTATAGATCTTATACATGAACAAAACACATACATCGCACACTAAAGGAAAACATTAAAAAGAATCATATGAACTCCCTATTGATTCTGCATTACCCCTGCACTGCATATTTGAGTGCATGTCCCCAGTCATCCCACTTTAAAACACTGAATAATGTGTTTAGGCTAACAGTTCCTTCACAAGACAACAGGTAAAACAAGGAAAGTCCAAATATGCAAGGTAGGGGTAATCCAAGAACAGGGAATGGGAACCACTACTGCAGCATATTTGAAGGGAATGTCATCCACCACCTGAAACACTGGATCAGCAAACCATCACACTGGTATATTGTCACAGTGTTCAACGTGAAGCCATTTCCTCCCACAGAACATCCGTACCTTTCACCTTGGTTGTTGCGGAGCCCTGCAATGCACTTTCCCAAAATCAGCAGGGAATTGTTGATGTTTCCAGCCTCCTTCAGACGCTCCCCAAATGTCTGAGTCTTGTTGCATCGCTCCGAACCAGCCAAGTCACACAAAGAAAGCCTAGGGGGAAACACACACACACACACACACACACACATATACCATTCACAAACAGTCAGCATAAACAGTTTTAAAAAGGACAAACAAAAACTTACTCTGATATTCCCTGGACATCAGCTCCATCAATGCGCATCAGCTTGATGGAAAAGATGCTGTGGCTAGGTACAAAACAAAATGGTACTCCTTAAACCAGGTACAACTCCTTTTTAGTCCAGTACAAGACTAACTTTATGGCACACACGAGAACACTTCATGCTGAAACAGTACAAGAGCTTATAGAGATGTGAACGTTACCTTCTGCTGGATGACTGGTTCATTTTGGTGGCGGCTGCACTGCGATTCTTGTTCCCAACGCGTAGAACTTTAGACGCCTCTTCTGTGCTCTGTATATTAACCCACCTCAGATCTACAACATACAGAGGAATAACACTGTCACATGGGGCATGACTACACCAATTTTGTTTAATATGTGCTGCACAAGCATTCATTTCACTGGCCTCAGGGCTATGCAAAAGTCCAACAACAAAAACAGCTGGAAAAAAAATATATATTCCAGGATCAATTTACTATTATATGCCTTAAAAACCCTCCCTTCTCATGATGCCATTTAGGTGTAATGGACAGGCAACGTATGAAAATTTAATTACTGCCCCTAGTGGTCAAAATTGCTATAGCACATTAATTGCTGGCCAGTTCTCACAAGGGGCGATAAACAATTACAAAAGCATACAGTCACCTCTAACATAGGAATTCCCAGCACTGTCCTCACACAAACGCAAAGCAGCACGCCTCTTCGTCCTGTTAGAGAGCGCAGGCTGTAGCAGGTCGTACACTTGCTCATTGTAGATCTCATAGTAAGCAACCCACAGCGAGTAGAGACATTGTAAGTCGTCGACGACTCTCTCTGCACTGTCCACTGTGAGACAGGAAAAGAAACATTAAAATGCTTTTTTTTATTTTTATAAGCAGACCACATTTGTGATATTGTAATATTACATGTCTGATCATAAGAGACTCCAGAGAAAGAGAGACTGTTGATGGAAGAAGAGGAAGAGCTCCGTCTCCTGCTGGTTCTGGTGGACTCCGAGTCCTGCAGACACAAATAAAATAACATTTTGTAATCTATCCTCATTAAATGTAAGGTCAGTGTGCACAATTTTAAACTTGAATATTACAGGAAATTGTTTTTATACATTTTATTTAGCCATAGAACATTTGTGTTGGTACCTCTTTCAACATACTGAAGAGCGCAGTCTTGGCAGATTTCTCCATTCTGAGCTGATCAATGTCCAGTTTCTGCACATCCGAGTTCAAGTACGGCTTCAGGTCCATTTGTTCATACAGCCGCCCATTGACATGCCTGAACACTGTGTCAAGGGCACGCGGCAAAATACCAGGATCTTTTGGAGAGCCTGTGCTCACACAGACACATCAACAGAAGTAAGAAGTGTTAACTTGTACATCACAGCAAGCACATAGTTCCACACAGGCAAACACACAATTATCACAATACAGAATTGAGAACAGAAAAGGAATCAATCCTCATTACATGGTGTGTGAAAGGTATTCTATTATTAAACTATACACTTTAATACTTTTATCCCAACTGAAAGGCAAGTAATTACTACAATACTCCATGCCTTGTATGGTATGTGTCTTCCCAGCATTGGTTACTCCATAGCTGAACACCAATGCATTTTTGCACTGCAGAAAGTCCTGAACCTGTGATCTGATCGTTCCATCGAAGAACTCCGCCTGAGTTGACTCTGGTCCAAAAATCTACATAATAAACATACCATTTCATAAAACTACATGGAGAAGGTCATAAGAAAGGAGCATCAGTCTTCAGTAACTAGTCAATACCTTGGTGAAGCCAAACTTGTGCACCTGCTGGCCAATGCCTTTTTCACTGCACTTCATAGTGGCAGAGCCTTTTGGAGCATGAAGCGTAGCAGTTTCTGCACTCTCAAACACCACACAACCCTGAATACAAATGAAATATGCTTTTTACACCTTTGATTCTCACAGCAGTCCTCAAGGCCTTCTGAACAGTCAACATTTTCACTCTATCCCAAGTCATACAACACTGGGAAACAAAAATGGGGCCCTGAGGACTGGTTTGAGAACAACTCGTTTAAACAACATTGGACACAGCAAGGCCAGCAGACACAAACCTGGTCCTCATTGTTGTCTAGTTCCTCCTTACTGAATGGACGAACTCTGAGGAAAACTCGAAGCTGCTGCTCACATCCATCAACAGACTCATTCTGGAAAGACCCACACAAGGTAAATTTACCAGGACTACTACATACAAAGGAAGGTTTAATGGCACCCTCATTACCTGTGAAGTAATGGATGAAAGGCCAGAAAGTTCTGGTAATGCAGTGTGGTGAGGATCACACGCTGTTGACTCCATGGCCACCAAAACCGTGCCTTCGTGTGTCAGGTCAATAGTTGCTGGCATGACTGTGACAAGAAACGACTAAAACACTTATCTCAGAAATGAATGCACATGTATGTTTTGTGCTTACCAAATACCTTCAGAAACCAACAAACCTCTTCAGCTCCAATTCATCTAGTAGTGACAAACTGCTTTTGTTTAAAATAGCTAAATGGAATCAACACGTTTAGACTTAGATTCAGTAGTAAACCTAGAGCAAAACAGCTTTATCCACTTTCAGTGATGAGACAAAATCCCACCCCAAAATACCACCTAGCCAATTATGTGTGAGTTTCAAATCCAGTCCTCCAATCAGAGCTGAGCATTAATCAGCTACATGAGTGCGAAGGTTACAACTATCTGACTCTGCTGAAGCATTACTGACACTTCACAACTCTTTGTATACTAATTATTTTATAATACTGAATTCTTTCAGGATGAAGCTAATAATAATTGTGATAATTTATGTATCAACCTGCATAACAGGTGAGAGGACTATACCATAGGACAGGCCTAACTATTTAGCAAGTGAGTCAAATTACTATGAATTAGAGATGACACAATCTGAGACCCAGAATCAGTGTAGGGCCAATACAAGCAAAAAATGGTGGATCAGACATTGGAGAAAAAAAAATAACATTCAATCCTGTAACAAATAGAAAAAGGTTGGAATTGGATTTGGGGAAAAGGGTGTTTTTTTTTTTTTAATAACTGAATATTTACAGAGATGTCTCTTTTTTTGTTAGGATTGATTTTTATTGTTTATTCTTTATTAGGGCCTGAACACAGATGGTGTGAGGCCCTACTGGATCTGCTCTGATTAATATTATTATTAGGGCCTGAGCACCAGAGGTGCAGGCGGAGAGCGGCCTGAACCGAAGATGCAAAGCCCTATTGTTTTGGGTGTGTTTATTATTATTATTATTATTATTCTATTTAGCTATTTCACTCATTTTTGACACATTTGCGATGCCTCAAAATGAATTAAATTCTGCATATGCATCATACCTGGCACAAATTCAAACAATGTAGTAAATAGGTTTGGCCATGGTTTAGCAGCTCCATAGCGCCCCCAAACGACAGAATGGAATTTGATGAATTTTCTCAGAGGAGCACAAGATTTGGTATGGTCCTTGCACTCATGATGAACGACGACGTTCACTTGTTTGTATCTGACTCCAGCCAACAGGATGTCAGCCATGCTGGCTGGAATGTGGGGATTTCATACGTTCCCACAGCATTTTCAGAGGCTTACAATGGCTGGAAACACAACTTTTCACCTGATACTGCAGTTTAGCATAAGTGTGACTGTTGAACTCCATAGCACCACCTAGGTTTTTTAACATAAATTTGACACCCTTGTAGTACATGACAAGTCAGTGAAAGTTGGTGTACTCATCACACTTTGCTCAAATTTTATAATTCTTCGGTCATTTCTTTAATCAGTTGACTCCATAGCACCCCCTAACATTTCAGAATGAGTTTATTGTTGTGGTTGCCACAAAGTTTGTCTGATATTTACAAATTTTGGTGGAGACACTGACCACATGATATAGGACATATTTCCTATTGGTGTGCATTAGCTCCACCCAACAGTAAGTCAGCCATTTTGAAAGTTGTGTGTTTCCTCATATAACTTGAACTCTTTCATACACCTTCTACAATGATAATCAGATTCAGTTTAAATGTAATTATAATAAACTCAGACATGTTTTATAAATTGTGAAGGAATAGTGGATATTTTAAACATGGATGTAATGGTGGGCAATAGTTATAATGGTAAGGAGACAGTTGGTTTGACACTCATGAAATTTGGCATGAGCATGAATGTCATCATTGTACAAATTTTTACCATTGGTTTGTGACTACACCCAACAGAAAGTTGGCCAATTTGGGAATTTGTGCATTATTCAGAAACTTTTTTGTACTCCTCCTGGAAATCTGAGCAGATTTCCTTTAAATTTGGTTGGAATAAACTTCAGATACATGTCAGATATAAAAAGAACCAGGGATTCATTTATAAAGGATCTACCAAAGATCAGACACGTTATGCTTGAACTTAGTGTTGCATCAGACCACCAAGACAAAACCACAGCATGTTCTATCCAAATTATCTTTTATTGCACACACATGAATAGTTCAGTGCTATTCACATTGGCAACCCAAAAGGCAGCTTATGCGTCTGCAATGGTAACCTCAACTTCGACACCAGGCTCGATGCTGATGCTGGTGATCTGCTTGACAATCTCAGACGGGCTGTGAAGGTCAATGAGGCGTTTGTGGATCCTCATCTGAAACCTATCCCAGGTCTTTGAACCCTCTCCACAAGGAGTCTTACGGGTGGTGATGCGCAGAGTCTGAAAGGAGAAAGAAAAAAATAAATTACAGCATAGAACTGATATTCTTGCATTTAGTTAAATACCTGCAAATTCCAACATACTGTAATATGTTGGAGAGTTTAATTTAAAAAAAAAAAAAAGTCTATTTGGACTGAAATCCCTCTATAAGATACATAACAAATTTACATATCCTGTCAAGAATGGCAAGACAACTTTACAAGATAACCTTTCACGCTATTTCACAGAGCAGCTTACATGTCTCATTTACACAACTGAGCAGTTATGGGTTAAGGGCCCAGCAGTGGGATTTTGAACCCACCACCTCCCAGTCAAGTAATCCAACATCTTAACTACTGAGCTTAAACATTCATGCAAGTTGAATAACCACAGGATCAGTGTGCCACACATGATCACTTTAAAATTGTACTCGTGGACCTGCGTTATTTACCTTGGTAGGCATGCGCACAGGTCCTTTCACCTTAAGGCTCTTCTCCTTAGCACCACGGATCAGATCAGCACACACTAAGAGGTACAGTTACATATTAGGGGGGGAACATACAAGGCCAAACCTAAGTATAGGCATGGACGTTGGCTCAGAATAGCGTATAGTTTGTAATTCATACACAGAATCATTTTAATGGAGGTTGTCCTCATTGCCATGGGATGCTTAAAAAAAGGAAACGTATTTCAACTACCAACCTTTTTCAAGAGACTTGACGTTGCGGCTGGTGAGGGTGATCCGGATGCGGTGAATGGCCACCTCAGGCTCAACGGGAGCTTTGCCAGTGTCTTTGAATGCCTGCAAGTTAGAAACCGCCATTAGGGTACTTTCTAGATGTAAAGTCTAATCTACCACTTCAACAAAGCAGTAAACACAACCACCCCAACAGAAAGATGTGCCGTTCTTTACATTTAAGGCACTTCCACAGATGTAGCTTTTAGTGTTGGCGAGATGCATTGAGGCAGGACAGAATACAAGAAACTCAGCAGACCAAAACAAGTCTGAGCATACGAGCCAGACGGCCAAACTCCCATCAAATGCCCAATGTGACCCTGAATCAACCAAAATGTAGAAAGTGAACCAATATACAATGTATTTTGGGTTAAGGCCAGATTTTTTGTTCAAGCTGTTATCCTTAATTGCAGTGTCATGGATATGTGGATTTAAAAAATAACTTATACATATACCAATACACAACACACTAAATGCTTTACATTAGTTACAATAGTTTAGTTAGTTTATGTGTAGCTGGAAATTAATCAGACCAAATATCAGCTCTGATCCGGACTCAAACTGTGCGAAAGCGACAGTGATTAAGCTTTATCTAGAAACACCTACACGTATGTCAAAATACTCAGTGTTTTATTTTCTACCTGTAAATGAGTAGTTCCACAAACTCATAATACACAAGCCACAAGGTTCATAACGCTTTAATAAGTACAACACTCAATCTACACAGATTTTTTTTTATTCGTGGAAGCATTGAGCCAATTCATCAGGATCAGTAACGTAGAATGTTATTCAGTACTCTGAAGCGAAACAGAACAGCCGTTTTCTAATAAGACAAGCTAACCGGCTAACACGAGCCGCACGTGCACGGAGAAAAACTCATTTATAAATAAAAAAAATCCCCATATAATTTCGATATTGTTGCGTAAAAACATATTAGACAACAAATATTAAAAACATTTACCATAATTGAGTAGTCCTGACCGACTTATTCGTAGGAGTGAAACGCGAACAGCGGTGAGCCAGGAAGCACAAACAGAGTGTGTGCGCGCTGTTCTCAGGAAAAGGGAGGCTCAGCGGCCTGCTCAGAGCCTTATATATCACATCCGGGTACTGCGCGACCTCTGTGACCCTTCATATCCGACCAATAGAAAGAGCAGGTACACGGCGGGAGAGAAGCGCGTGAGTAGATTGGCTGATATGGCAAACGATTGACAGCGTCTCCGCCCATTGACGTCAGCGTCCAGAAGCAGGACAGAGGGTCAGCGGGTTCACTGGGCGCTTCAGGATATGCGCTCACTGACGCACTGTTAGTCCAGTTCTGACTGCCATGTTGTGTATCACTGCAGCTATTAGAAGAGAAAATATACCGAGTTCGTCCATTTCATGTGTTCATTTCATTCGTTTATACAGTCAATCATCGGAACGATCTTTTCTCTCAAGTTAACAACATTAGCAACTTTGTAAATATATAAAACCCTGGGACCACACACCAAGTAAACGATATGAGCAGTCTAGCAAATGCAGCTCTAGACTCTAGTGTAGTCTAATCAAAGAGCCAAATTAGATCATCATACGCCTACATAGTCATTATACTATAATGTTTAATTAAAAATATCACAAAGCCAGGGGGTTAATAAAAGCCATAAAACGTCGTTTCGAATAAATACAGATGGCATAAAACCAAGGACTCGTCTAGGGTGAATAAAGAATAAATATGATATACAGACTACTGAATCATTTAGTTGTTTTGGATTTTCTGCACACGTTTTTGAGCTTTATTTAATTTATTTAATACAGATTAATGGGATGTTTCTGTTCTTTTATTTATAGTCAGTCTTTGGAATGAGTAAGGAAAGAAAGTGAGAAATATCATGAAGGGCTTCATATGCAACACAGACATTGGGTCAGGCAAAGTTAACAACTTTTAATACCTTAAAAAAAAGACAATAAAATCAGCTGTGTGCTGCATGTTCAGCGATGACCAGGGGAAAATAACTGATGTAAAGTATATATTCTGGACAGGTAACTATGCTGTGTAAGGCTTAGTCATTCAGAGCAGCCTCAGACTCACTCACTTTTAGAGAGAATGTCACTATATCGCAACATCTCAGTGATTTCACGAGAGGACAGCAACATTTTGCACCATATACCATTTTGTCTCTGGACACATTAACTCTATGCACTGCATCACTAAGTGCCTACAGCAAGACAATTTCCAAAAACACCAAAAATACTCGTAGTCCTTGTGAGTGAGGAAAAGAGGAATATTTTGGAACGTCCAGATGAATTCCCTGAATTCAATAAAGAGCATACTGCACTTAAAAACAGAGAGACTGCAGTCAGAAATCCTTCAGCACACACTAATGTCACTACATTGCCAAGCCATTAGAAAGCATCTAATGAATACAATATAATGTAGCAAGTCCTGTACAATTACTATATAATAACAAATATTTACATTATAATGTTTGAGTGCCGTTTCATTATGTTGTCCACAAATGTTAGAACTGTATAGGAATGGACTACTGGTATAATAATAATAATAATAATAATAATAATAATAATAATAATAATAATAAATCTTTCCATCCATTTGCTGTACTGCTTACCCTACACAGGGTCACAGGGAGCCTATCCCAGGGGACTTGGGGCACAAGGTGGGGGACACCCTGGTCAGGGTGCCAACCCATCACAGGGCACAATCACACATCTATTCACACACTGGAAATGCCATTCAGCTTACAACGCATGTCTTTGGACTGGGGGAGGAAACCGGAGTACCTGCTGAAAACCCCTGAAGCACGAGGAAAACTTGCAAACTCCATGCACACAGGAAGAAATTGAACCCCCAACCCCAGAGGTGCAAGGGAAACGTGCTAGCCACTAAGCCACTGTGCCTCCCTCAATAATTATGAATTAATTCATCAATAATAATAATAATAAACAACAATAATAATAATAAAATGCATTTGCCCATCATAATAATACCATAAATCATAATCCATAGTTTTAAAAGATTTATCTATACTGTAAACTGTACGTATGCACATTATATAACCTTAATATTCTTTACTTCTTTAAGTGCTTACAGACTAAGCAAGAATAGAAACTTCATGTCATACACCTTTATAAAAAGAATACTTACCAATAACTCTTTCAATTACATAAAGCCTATAACGTAATAAAATTTAATAATGCTACCACTCAGTTAATAAACAAATAGCAAAATCATTTCATGTAAATTCATGCAACATATGCAATGTTTAAGTCTTTAAGTATTTTACAGCTGCCCAATATTTTCTAATACAATTCGTTTTTCTTTCCCACTCCATTTTTACAGTTTGTTCAATACCAATTATTCCAGATCTCCTGCTATACAATTTGCAGTTTTGTTTCTATCCTTTAATACATTTTGCAGACTGTATATTGACACACAAACAGGAACAGAAAAAAAACAGTCTGTAACATGAGTCCTTCTGGTATGTTTATTGAGCTCTCAGTACTGTGAACAGTATTAACACTGGACCAAATCTCTCCTCTCCTCACATAGCAGCAAAGGTCGTCTGAATGCACACAGATACACACTTTCTTTCTCAGACACAAAACAAGCACACATTCACACATTGCCATTCACCTTCTACAGCACACAACTGGCTCATCCAGCCAGCCACTAAATAACTTTCTCTTTGGATGATGTCATCTGGAGACAAAAGAAAACACAGGCTGCAGCAGCAAGTTCTCAACACACACACACACACACACACACACACACACACACACAGATAATTATGAATCATTCTGTCTTGGGATATACACATACAACAGTAGTTTGTAAAAGTACATTACGGTAACATATACATTGATTAGCAAAAGCCACTATCACAGGATGGCATTACAGAAATGTGATTAAAACAATAAGGACACCATGTAAAATACCATTATGGCTGGAATGCTGTCTCTTGAACAAAACGCACTCTCTTTCTCCCTTTCTTCTTCGCCTTCAAAAGGTCACTCAGAGTTCAGTTCTACAAAAGACCCTTCCCTTGAAAAAGCACGGCTGTGGCAACATCCAGCTCCTAATCGGCTTTGAGACGAACTACATCACCTTATTGACATGTCAAAATATGACACGCGTGGACACGTGTCCACTCCCTCTTAAAACATTTCATGGAGTTGAAAGAAGGAGAAAAACAAAAAGTTCTGTTGCGCCATCATGGGCTATACCATGTCCATTAGCAGCATTATCCAATCGAGAGACTGTTCCACTCTCACACATACACACACTGCATGATGGTACCACTGAAACTGAATAGGAGAATTGCTAAAGGTCTGTGTCTCCCAATGAAAACATCAATTTCAGTCAGCTTCTCTATGTAAGCCGTAAACCACTCAGCAGCATCAAATGACATCACCATTTCACACCTTAAAATATTGAGGCATTCTGGTCTTCCCAGTTTTATACACTTTTCTCAATACTGAATTATTTACAACTGCAGATTTATGAAGATATATATATATATATATATATATATATATATATATATATATATATATATAAAACCCTTTGAAAACTTAAACAATGGAAGTGCTTTGAAGAAGGGGTGGAATAAACCATTCGCATTAAGTCTCAGTGAGAGACACAGACGTTTTGTGCAATAAAGCAAAAACAGGAGACATTTACACATTAAACACTGTATGAAGTGTACCTGTAAAAATATCACACAAATAGCATTTTATATATATGCTGCGTGTGTGTGTATAATATATATATATATATATATATATATATATATATATATATATATATATATATGTGTGTATATATATATATATATATATACACACACACACACACACACACGCACACATATGCTAACAATCTGCTAAAAGCTATATATGACATCTAAACATTTTATGCAAAAGGTTGTTTAACATAAAATACATATTCATAACATGACAAATCCAAGGTATCAGATTCTTTAGAAAGTGCTATTATGAAAAATATGCCCAACAAGGAGGCTTTCCAGCATCCAACAACCTTCAGCTCCCAATGTATATTCAACAAAACCCCAACATTCATTCAGCACACAGCTCTATCATCCCTGCCCACACACACACACATACACACACACACAAAAACACGTGTACAGGGGCTTGGCTGGTTGTTTTGGGAAAAAGGATTGTGCCAACCATAGGTGTGTTTTACAGCTTCTGGAGCTGTCTATAGTCTCTGTAAAACTATCTGAAGAAATGTATCTTATTCACAACGGAGCTTCTTCACAGACTGCGTATGTCATTCAGACGTCTGCGTGTGCCTCGGATGCGACAGCACAGATCCATACAACTGAATGTTTTTTGTTTGATTATTGATGAGAATCAGAATCAGTGCAATGGACAGCATTCTGGCAGATGAGGTTGAAGGTTGTGTTGGTGTCTAAAGTCCAGGAGCAAAAAAAAAAGAAATGAAAGAAAAAAGAAAAAAAAAAATGAAGACAAACGGCAGGGGAAAGAAATGAAGGGGGTGTTTAAGAGCTGTTTGTGTCTACACATGATAGTCTTACGTAAAGTCAGTCCATGTTTCCCTTTATTGCTTTATATAGAGAAGCAGATCTGCACTGGTAAAGTTTAAGGCCCTTAAAACGAGCAGCAGCATGAAGGCAAACGGCCATAAAAAATGTTTAAAAATAAAAAATAAAAATAAAGGCAAAACAACATGAGCCATCCACACTCTGGCTCTGAGGGGTTTGGTTGCCTTTGGCTGTGTATAGTCACTCAGATGCTGGCATTTCAGTACCCATCAGCTTGTGAGCCAACAAACAAAGTGATTTAAAAAAAAAACTTCAATGTTTAGCTTTGATGGAACTTCAACATCACTAGAAATTCAAAGTGCTAAATGGGAAAGCTATATGCACTCGGTGTCTGAGAGCAAAACTTCACTGCAAACCAAGGCACATACACATTCGTAAACCAGACAGATTGTTTTGAATGACAGCTGTCAGATGCTCAACATCTTCTACTGCTAACTCCTAAAAAGCAGATTTAAATGAGCAAGTGATATGTTTTCAAAGGCGCATAATTTAACAAGTGTCACTGACTTAAGTAATAAGTGTTGTATTGGTGTGTTTTGTGTGTGTTTAAATTAAGTGCCACGTAAGTGTAGGTGTGTGTAAGTGCTATGGTAGCTAAGTGTGTGCGCCTGTGTACGTTTGGATCACTGGAAGGCCTGGTGAAAGCGAGGCAGGGTGGTGGTTGTATTCAGGCTTGGCGAGTGTGTGTAACTTGCGGTGAGGGTGTGTGTCTGTGAAAGAGTGTGTGGATGCGTGAGCGTGTGAATGGAGGCAAGAGGATCGGGAGTGTCGTGAGAAGGCGTCATCACAGGAAGCCCCTCCTCCTGGCTGTAGGAAACCCCCAAGGCTGGCCCTGCCCCTTGACCATAGGGCAGGAAGTTAAACAAAGGAGACAGGAAGTCCAAAGATGGAGGTGTCTCTCCAGAGGACGTTGCAGCAGCACTCAGCTTCGGCACCTCCTCCGCCTGCAGCTCCAGAAGGTAGCTCTCCAGCTCAGGACGGAGTGGCGGCGGCGGAGGAGAGTAAGAGGCGTGGCCAAACAGGTAGGGGTGTGGATCTGAGGGCTCCAGTGGCTCCGCCTTCACACGCAGTGGCTCATGGCCATGGCTCTTCTTTACATGCCGAGTCAGGTGGTCCTTGCGGCCAAAGCGCTGTGCGCAGTATTGGCACAGGAAGTCCTTGCGGCCCGTGTGCACCACTAGGTGGCGCCGCACGTCCTTGCGCGTGTAGAAACGTCGCTCGCAGTGCTCACACTGGTGCCGCTTCTCCTTGGCTGCAGCCGTGGCGCTTTTGCCGGCATGGGCACGCAGGTGCTCAAGCAGTAGGGTGGTGCTGGGATATGGCCGCAGACACACTTGGCAGGTGAGGTCACCACGATGTGCCGCGTGCAGAGCCTGGTGCCTTCGGAAGCCCAGCTTGGTGTTGTAGCTCTTGCCGCACTCGGCACAGCTGAAAGCCTCCTTGTTGGGGTCGTGTGTATGCAGGTGGTTCTTGAGGTGGTCTTTGCGGTGGAACATTTTCTCGCAGTAGCTACATTTGTGGGTCTTCTCAGGTGAGTGCGTGGCCATGTGGCTGTGGAAACAAACTAACACGCATTATTATACTGAAAGAAAAGAAGAGCAAAAAAAAAAGACCAGGTGTTAAGTATTATATATTATGAGGGCAGTGGTTGGAAGGTTGTTAGTTCGAGCCCCAGCACTGCCAAGCTGCCACTGTTGGGCCCTTGAGCAAAGTCCTTAACCCTCTCTGCTCCAAGGGCGCCTTATCATGGCTGACCCCAACCTCTTAACATGCTGGGATATGCGAAAAAAATTATTTCACTGTGCTGAAATGTATATGTGACTAATAAAGACTCATTATCATTATAACAGAACATTTCCCACATTTAAAAAAAAATTAGAACTGCCGTTAGATGCAGTCTGTACAGGATTTCGCAGAGTTATTTTGTGGTTGTTGCGGCCAAAAATGCCTGATTTTGCTGTGGCATTTTTCAAAATTTGCAATGCAAGTTGCAGAGTATTTTTTGTTGTTTTTGCGGAAAACTACTTGAATTGGTGAAATTGCAATTACACAAAATAGTTTTGCGCTGTGATGTTTGTTGGTAAATGAGACCTTTTAGCTGCACTCATGTTCAACGCACGTGAATCGAAGAGGGCTTTGGCTGAATTCGTGTTGTGATGACGTCACATGACATGTCTTGAAACTCTGCGGTAATTTTGAAAAATTGCAAGCTCTTCTGAATACTGCAGGGCTTGCTTGATTTGGTGTTAATTTCTGCAAACACAAAATCCTGGAGGGACTGTAGATAGAAGTCAATAATATTTATTATGTTAGTTTTAAAATTGAGCTAACTCGATTCAACTGACCTGTCTGTTAAAATGAAGCAAAAGTGATTATAACCCAGTCGCAAACATTCCATTGGGAGGATCACTAAGCATTCCCTAAGCATTGTTTATGTTGATTTTAAGTGCAAGATATGAGGCAAGATATATTT
Organism: Ictalurus furcatus; assembly: GCF_023375685.1. Taxonomy (NCBI): domain Eukaryota; kingdom Metazoa; phylum Chordata; class Actinopteri; order Siluriformes; family Ictaluridae; genus Ictalurus; species Ictalurus furcatus. Next base: position 14,155,191 of record NC_071261.1, read on the forward strand.
GCATGGCCATAAATCAATCATTGCTAAGTAGAGAACAGAATATGAGGGTTAGTGCTCTGTTCTTAAGCATCTGTTAGTCAGAATGAGTGTGTGGATCCCAGTGGTACCTACCGTAGCAGTTTGTACTTTGAAACGAAGGCCTTGGTGCAGTCGGTGTGCGTGCAGCGGTACGGCCTCTCGCCTGTGTGCGAGTAGGAGTGCACCTTCAGCTTCTCCACGCTGTTGAAGGCCTTCTCACAAAGCTGACAGGGGAAGTTTTTCCTCCCTTTCCCCTCTGGCCTCCTCTTCCTCACTCGATCGTGCTCTGCCGGGTTGGGGCAGTCATCGTCGGGGGTGACCGTGGCCATGGCGACTTAGCGCGGGCCAGCCACGCAGAGGACACAAGAGATGTGTCCGATCACTGACAGAGTGACAGAGGCTGAATCTTCAACACCACAGAGAGGCCAGGCACTGAGGAAGTGAGAGAGGATGATGGTAGGGTTCCACAAGAAGAAAGGAAAAAGCAGATCGGAGACTGGACAAACATCCTGCATTTCTGTTTGATAAAGCAATGATTCTTAATTCTGCTGCGGTGCAAAACACCTAATTCAACTGAAAGGTTTGTTTTTGAACAGATTTAGGTGTGTTCAATCAGGTAAACACTAACATATGCAGTAAACATTGGCGAACATGGTCATTCAACTCACAAATAAATGTAAGATGAACAGTGATAGGCATATCTGAAATTCCCTACAGAGTGCGAAATGTCAGCCTGAATTTGTCTACCTTTATATCTATTTCAAGTGAGACAAACAGCAATCACAGTTGTTGGTTTAAAAAAAAAAATACACAGTCCTCCTTTCTATCTAAGAGAAATATAAGAAAGTGGATGAACATATGAACGCAATTTTTAATAAAACTGTAACTTAGTACTTGGTTGCAAATCCCTTGCGATTGATGACTTCCTGAAGTCTGTGACTCTCAGACATCACCAGACGCTGGGTATCTTTCCTGGTTATTCTCTGCAAGGCTTTCAGTTCCTGCTTGTTTTGGGGACTTTTGCCTTCCGTTAAAGTAATGCATTCTACGCCATACATGGTCATAACACCATCTTTCATGTCAGATGAGGTAGTATGCTTTATATTGTGAGCAGTTCCCTTTTCTCCAAACTTTCCTCTTTCTATGACTCTTGGTACAATTTTACCTCTGTCTCATTTAGCCCCATGTTAGAATTCTACCGGCTTTTAATGTACATTTATAAAAGGTATCAATGGTTACCTGGGGTAAATCCTCTGAGGACGTGGTGAACAACTATGAGTTTATGGGTTTTGTCGTGCGCAAACACTGTACCAACAAGGTGATTTGTCTTGGCAATTTGTCTAATTCATCTATTCTGCTTCTCAGTGTCATGATGGCCTCTTATACTGGCACTGACAACAGTAACACACTCCAGATGCAAATGCGAAATCTTGTATCAACTCTAGACCTTTTGTCAGCTCTGCTGCGCTTAAAGAAGTGATGTAACACACAACTGGCCAAGAAATAACTGATCAGTCAATTACCAAAATACGTCTGGGATTATAAAATGGGAGAACTATGTATAAAAACCAGTGTAATTCCTACACGGTTCACCTGATATAAATGTAGGCTACATGTGCTTGATATTAAAGCCTTTTCATAACCATTGTTTCATCTCAGATTCAACAGTGCTCACATACAGTGCCAAAGCAGCAAAAAGTCTGTCCAATTATGGATCAACTGCATTAATTGTCTCTGTTATTGGACCTGAGCAAATAAAATGCATATGTTCACAGCTTGGAGTAAGAATGACTGCAATTTTCAAACGCATTTCCATGCACAAGCTTGCACATTTTTGATGTACATCAATCCGTGTCTTGCATCACATCCAGATTAAGAAGCAATCTTTAGACAACTCAGTTAATTACAGGATTCAATACGAAGTCTTATTCACAAGTAGTTATTACTGTACATACACTATCATCCCATAGAACATCCAGTAGGATAATGGGAAATATCAGAAATAAAAAAAATAAAATAGTGACCCCTTAAACCCTCAGGACCTGGTAGTGCATCCAGAATGACTTGTCTCACTCTTGTAACTACCTATATATTTTGTATTAGTTTCACTGTAGTTAATAAATAGTAATTACTGAATAATATGCCTTAAGACAAAGAATGAAACAATTAGCTGGCATTTTAAGGAGTTAAATATTTTGACTTAAATTCTATGAAAGAACATGATTCAGAAACATGGAAATACTGTGGTGCTGTTGGTCAAACTGAGGCTATCAATATATATTTTTTCTTACACACTGTTGGGTCTATCCCTGTTTCATCCAACTATCTCTACTCAGCAATACATAGCAGAACTGTTTATCCCTTCATCACTCACTTCTACTTCTTCTTTACATCTTTATCCATTAAGTTGTATATAAACAGCACTGCATGTATGTGATATTGTACCCAGACTACTGAGAGGTTCACGATCTACCCAACCGTACTAGACTCTTACATTTAGGACCCTAAGTTTACATATAGGACCCTAAAAGGTTCATCAGTATGTCCCTCAGGGAGAATTGAACATTGTACAGCAGTGTGTTTCTTTATCAAAGTCTAAGAAACCTTAACTATCCATATACTGGCACTATGTAGTTTAATATTTCTCTATCCCACTTCAGTGTAATTCATAAACTATGGACTGAATGATCAGCATTTTTCATGAAAGGTGAGGCTGACATTTTGGTTGTATGATTGCATGAGTTAATACTTTTTTCAGAAGACATTACACCTTATAAACATTTTATTTTGCATTTCAATGCAAGCTGAACTGTAGATTTGTCAATGTACCTTTCTAATAATTTTTATTTAACTAACCAAAAAAAAACCATGAATAATAAAGAATTATATTTTTTTATTCATGCTAAATTGTTAGTATTATCGGAGTGCTAATTATTAACTAAAAACAAAGAAATATACTAGTGATGAACATTAGGTGAAATTATCTCTAATAAATAGAATTTTTTTAATGTAAATACTACATAATTATATTTCATATATACTACATATAAAAATACATATTATTCTGACATTAATTCAGTAAATTTATTACCCAAATTGTTGAGGAAACCTTTATTCATGAGATACTTAACTAATAGCTTAGGAAAATGTTTTGGTACAGAGAAAGAACTAGATACATATCAAATTAGAAACCATAATCATAAATTTGACATAGTTATCGATTCAGATAAGTATTTGTTCAGCATTCATAAACAATTCATAACCACCCAGCATCATTTAAATAACTCTAAATACAGAAATAAGTATTTTAGTTCAAAGAAAAGATATAAAACAGCAAAACATGCAAACATTTCTGACAGTTTGTGAACACTATGAGTTTTTTCTCATGAAATAATTGATCAGTTTGAAGAGATGGTTTTACATCTTACAAAATACTTTTTTGTAAAAAAAATTATAACTTTAATATTTAGATTTGAGCAACAGTACTGAAAACAAAAAAAATATACATTTTTCAAACCTCAAAACTCCTAAATTACTTCTTTTAAAGTCAGATCAAACAGCACATGTACACACAACACCTACTATCAACAAAACAAAATAAAATTGCATTTTGAATCTGGCAAGATGTTATAACCAGCAAAAATCATTTCTCTTATTTAGTTTAGTCATTTTTTGAATTCTATAGTGAAGTAAAGCAAAAAAAAAGTTGAATTGCACCCCACACCAAAAACAATATTAATATCTAAATTACTGTATTAAACTACATGTTTTTCTTTTGTGACACAAACCAGAACAGTGCAATAAAATACCTATAAAAAATTATTTTACTGTTTAAATATTTGATTGCTCATACAATTAGGCAGGAATGCCACAAGAATGTTGCATTTTCAAAACATCCGAAATCATTTCATAAAATACTTTTCGATCAAGAGCATGAGTTAATCTGCGGCTCTAGAGTGCACACTAACTGCCTCTGAAACCGCACACTATCTCACTACATAGTACACCATCCTAGGTTACCATAGTTACCAGAAATCGCGTGCTATTTTCACACACTACTAAGTGCGGTAGTAGCCTGTGCGGTTTAGGACGTTGCCACGCACTTGGTTTCATCTCTCGAGCGGAAACGTGACACACACAAACACGCCGAGACGCCACAAGTTGAAGTGTCGGGTTTTCATTTGCATATCCCGCACGTGGAGCTGCGTCTCCTTCACGCACACTCCAACAAACCGCGACTATCCACACGCGCCACATGAACCCCAATAAACAAATGGAGCACACACACACACACAAGCCGAGCACCTACACACAAAGCCGATCAAAAGATCCATGCGGACTACATGCGTGCCCCAGTCTGAACAGGCAACCCCCAGCCCCCTCCTTCATCCACATTCACGCATCAGAAGAACTCCAAAAAACGTTTGCAATCAAAACTCGGACTTATCCAGCGTGCATGGTGTGGTGGTGATCGAGCGCGTCCATAAATGCAACATTATATATGCAGAAAGTTTCATGTGATGCACTTGATGATAAGAACCGCATGGTCTGCAAACGAACCACACACACACACACACACACACACACGGACACCTCTGGTGTGATGACTGACCACCCCATAGGATGTGCTAGTAATCAGCTCAAATCGATACAATCTCAGTTCACGCTCGCGCCACTGAATGCAAAGGTGAGTTTGTAAGAGGAATCAGCACGCTGTTTGTTATGGACTGAAACACGGGGTTTGTACTTGGAGGGACACGGGGGGAGAAAATGTTTAGCATCGGCCAATTAGTCCCCCTTAACTTCTCCCTCCATTTTGGTTGTTTGCGATATTGACAAGCAACGTTCCTCGCGCGGATAGCCCCCTGAACCACACGGAAACGCCGTGTATTATCTCCTGGCTCCTCCGATATGATCAGTAGTAAACACGAGCACAACTCTTAAACCGACAACTTTTGTTAAATCACGTGGTGAAATGAAACTTATAGCGCATTTTCATCCAATTTCGGCATTACGCGTTGATATGGCACATGCAAACGCAATTCAGCACGGTGTTTACCGTCGTCTCGCGTGCATGTATGTGTCAAATCTTGAGCAGCATGAGTGCGGCGTGCATTTTATAATCTTTTTTTTTTTTTTTTACACCATATTTAAACGCGCGTGCGTTCGCTACGGCCACCCCGTACCACCGACGTTATTATATTCAGAGAAAAACTTAAACTGCACTAAAATTCAGAACTTTTCCCCAACTTTTTTACAACTCCGGGATTTCATCCGTTTGTTGACATTCATTTGCAGTGAACGCGACGTGACAAGACAGAGCAACTTAATTTATATGAATTTTCTATGAATTTCTACCTTCCGCTGCTTTTCTCTCAGGTCCCAAACTGGGCGCTGATTAACGCAAACTTTTTTCCCTAGCTCACCCTCACTCTCATAATTTGAATAACCCCGATATTTTAATTCAAGAACACCATAACAATTTACTTAATTTGCGCAAAACTTACCGTGGGAGCCTTAACATCCTTTCTAGGGCGTTTCCCTTGACTTTCACCTATTTTCCGAATTTTAATAATTTTTTTCTCATATTTTTTGCTGGACGCGGCGGGCCTGAAAATTGTTTGCTTTCTCCTCTTTCCAGCAGCCATTGTGTAGGCTATGCGCTGCGGTGCAACCAAACACCGTTTGGGCACGCCTACTCTGTTGCCCCGCCCCCCCGCTCTCTGTGATTTGTGTATAACCCTGTCATTTTCATATTTCACTGTCACCGGCCGTACCTTTCAGAAAATCAAAATTTTCGGACTCGTCGGCCATTCTGTCAATCGAAATGACTTCAGTTGATTTCTATTTAAAACAATAGGTGGGTTAAAACCGCCAGAGGCTCCAAATTAGTGGCTGGAAGACCTGTCAGTCGACTGGGTAGCTGCCGGTTTATTTTAGTTTGCACTGCATATTGGTCAGACTGTGCTGTCAATCACCTGAGGGGGCGGGACTGGAGCTGGTTGAGTTTCTTATGTCGTTCAGACTGACGTGAGGGAAAGCTGCTAGGTGTCTCTGTACCTCAGAGATGTCAGTACACACTGTTATTACAGCCTGATGTGCAATTACCGGTGAGTACAAATTTTAAAAACGCTTCGTTTTTTTTGTTTAAACCAACGAGTTTCACCTGTGAGCCACTTACAGAGAATAAACCGTGTTAAACTGGTCACTGTGTAACAGTTAACACTGAACTGAGAGTCTGAGGCTAAGAGCCGCTAAAGCTAATGACAACATTAGGACTCTGGCACTGTTGCTTGGCTACCTGAAAATGAATGAACGAATGAATGAATGAATCAGTGTTTTGCATATAAAACCCAACTAACTTCCCACTTCAATTAACATTTTAAAACCGCAAACACAAGGCTTTGTGCGATTTTTGTTGATTCTAAATGCTGTTTCAGTGTCACAGCCTTAGCTTAGCCTAGCGTTCTTCACCTGTTTAATTGAAGGTCAGATTGAGTGAACCACCGCCTCGAGTAGCAGCACTACAGAGCCACTGCTTTCACTTTCTGCCCGTGTGTTATTGTTCTGTGACATAACCGTTAGGTTTGAACATGACTGACTGAATGTTTAAACTTCATGAGTGCTTTATTTTCACGTTTGAAAAGTTCTCAGCATGTGTGGGAGGTTTTTTTAAAGACAGCGAGGGAAATGTACATTTTTCCCTGCTCATTAAAGCAAATTTCCACCCTGAAATACATTAAAGATGCAATAGGCATTTTAGGTTCACTTTCTTACATGTCCAAAAAAACAAACAAAAAAAAAACAAACAAAAACAAACCCTGGAAGATATGTAAGCTGTTGAAGCTGTGAAAACCTGTTTGGAAAACTGAAGACCGGTCTGGAGTGCCTGTTGTGTGTCTCCGTCTGTCAGTCATTTTCTGACATATAACATATGATTTTATTATCTACAGACACTACACTACTTTTACAGACTCTGCAGGCCACCTAGATTGTGGGGGCGGAGCTTCGTGAACATGGGAGGGAAGGGGGTGGAGTTTAAGGCATAAAAAAAGTCATTCAAATGTGGAATTCACCCACTTAACTTTTAGTGACTTAATCTTACCTAATGCACCATTAAATATATTGATATAGCAATGTGTGTGATGTGATGTGATTCTGGTGATTTGTTGGTTGAGGCTGTATTTTCATTATTCCAGGAGAACTTACCTATTGTGTGCCGTGCTGATGTCACAGGAAGACATCACTAGTGAAGATACAATGGTGGAAAAAAAAATTCAGACACGAGGGCTAATGGTCAGCTCTCACTGTTAGCTCTTGAAACTAAATAAAAACGCACAAGTGCTTCTTTTCTCTCTCACTCACCATTTTTGGTGATGTTCAGTGTTGTCATTAATGGCAAATCCACTGTAAAAGTAGTGGAGAAAGTGAACATTCTGCTTAAAGTCCCAGAATGCAATGCAGCTATTACAGCACAGTTGTGGGAAAGACTTGGTTCAGATAGTTAGCAATTTATGAGATGAAGAGCGTGGTAGTGTTGATGGCGCCATGTAATAGCATGAAAGGTGATGTTTTGGAAGCTTATCTGTTTAAGCAGAGTGTAAAGATGAGAGACGGGAGGGCTGGACAGACCAAAGGACTGAAACTCTGTTGCATCAGCCTAGAAATGAAGAAAGGCTCAATGCGGTGTTCGACTCGAGGCCACAACTTGTAATTCCCAATCTCCAACCAGTAAAAGCCAAAGGAAACGCGCCCTCCTCTTGAAATTCTTCCTCGTCAACTTGGAGTAGTCTTCTCACCTATAAGTTCTTTCTCAGTTTAAAGAGTGAAGTCCAATTAACATGGCTCTGCACAGCATCAGAAGTAAACATACTTGGCTTTAAATGAGTTATGCTGCAGATACAAATATTTGCTTTTGATAGATCAACATACAGACATATTCACTTGCTAAATACATATTGTTGACTATACAGTTCATTGTTTGAGGAGGGAAATATACATCACTCATCACAAAACTGAAAACTGACCAACATGTTGTTTAAAAAAACCTTTATACCAAAAAAATGTCAACTCAAAAAATTTAATTACAAAATAAATCATGGGAGCTATTGAAGATTGGGTATTCATGATAAAGATTAATATGCATGGGGTTCAGGGTGGATTTTTAATATTTTTTTAAGCTGAGGAAAATGCCAAAAGCGAGCAAAGCTTCTCAAGGCCATATTGAAGCAGACAAATTATGGTTGAGTTTTGCTGACTGCATAAATACAAATGTGTCCGTTCATGCTTGTCTTCACAACTGCTCTAAAATGTAGGAAATAGTCAAACTAAAAGTTGTACTTACTGTAGATTTTCCACAGACATTTAGCACATTTCTCACGTAACGTAAAGTTATTATTTAGTAATAACATAACGTGTAACGTCTGGTAGAGCTGCTTGTATGTACCGGAAGGTGTGTCTGATTTGCTGCTCATCACTGATACTGTAGAAGATTGTTTACAGTTTATCACAAAATACTATGCCTGTGTAACTCACGCTACCTTCAAGCCTGTATGAGTTACCTTTTTAACAGGTTACGGAGAGAGTGAGGGGAAAAAAATTTAAGAGTTGAAACCTTTTTTAAAGAAACTGGTTGTACAGCAGAATTTTCCAGCACTGCAAATGTATATATGGCAATAACTGATCTAAATGAATGCATCTACATCAGTCATGTCTTCTGCATCCCAAAAGAAATGTGCAGTGCAATCGTCTCAGCTGGTTTCGGCTCCTACAGCTCCGGTAGCATGTTGCTTTGCACAGCTTAGATCTAAAGTGACACTTTGTGTACGACACTGGAATTGTACGTAAATATGCTGTTCTGGCTTTGACCACAACTCTTGTCTTTCAGCACACTTGGATCACGGGTGCGTCTGAAGGATGAGCACCAAGTCGAGTGCTGGAAAAGTTCGGAATGCAGACAGCAACCCCTGCATAGAGGTCAGTTTATGAGTAGCCGACAGTAATATGTTTCTTTTTCTCATATCAAACTTTCAGCCAATAATTTTAAATGCACTCTATGTCAGAATAAACGTAATGCCAAACGAGATTAAAAATTATTGCGAAGAAATTCAGCATATATTCTTCTTTGGCTGTTATGCATGTTTTTTGTGTTGTAATTTTCTTTCGTTTACTTTGTTTATTTGTTTCTTGTTTGTCTGCCCCCCCCCGTCTCTCCTCTTCCCAACGTGTGTAGCTTCTTCTCATATGGCTTTGCTGCTTTCCAGGCTGCTGTTATAAATAAGAAGTTGCGCTAATACATTTTAATTATAGATAAAAATTGCTACGATGGGAAATTTTGTGCCGGGTGGTCATGCTGGTCTGATACACAGATTAATACCTCTGGGATGGAGGTGCATGTCATTTAGTCATTTATTGTGACATGTAACGTATCAATCAGTGCAAGAAAAAACTAATAGATTAGTGAAATATGTAATAAAATAAAATAAAAAATAACTATACACTCACTGTCCACTTTAATAGGAACCCGTACACCTGCACATTTATGCAGTTATACAGTCAGCCAATCATGTGGCAGCAGCACAGTGCACAAAATCATGCAGATACAGGTCAAGAGCTTCAGTTCATGTTCATATTAAACATCAGAATAGGAAAAAAGTGATCTCTCTTTTTGTTGATTGTTGGTGCCAGATGGGCTGGTTTGAGTATTTCAGAAACTGCTGAGCTGGGATTTTCAAACCCAACAGTCTCTAGCGTTTACACAGAGTGGTGTGATTAAAAAAAAAAAAAACATCCTGTGATCGGAGGGTCTTCAGGCTGAAACATCTTGCTGATGAGAGAGATCAGAGGAGAATGACCAGACTGGTCTGTGCTGAGAAGAAGTCTATAGTAACTCAAATAATCACTTTTTACAACCATGGTGAGCAGAAGAGCATTTCAGAATGTAGAACACATCAAACCTTGAGGTGGATGTGCTACAACAGCAGAAAACCACATCAGGTTCCAGTCCACGAACAGAACTGTCGCTCACTCAGTGTTTTTTTTTGTTTGTTTTTTGTACCATTCTGAGTAAACTCTAGCGACTGTTGTGTGTGAAAATCCCAGGAGATCAACAGTTTATGAAATACTCGAATGTGCCCATCTGGTACCCAACCATGCCACGATGAAAGTCACAGATATCACACATTTTCCTCGTTCTGCTGTTTAATGTGAACATGAACTGAAGTTCTTGTCCTGTATCTGCATGGTTTTGAGCTTGTGCTGCAGCCACATGATCGGCTGATTTGATAACTGCATAAATGAACAGGTGTACAGGTGTTCCTATTAAAGTGGATGGTGAGTGTATATCCACAAGAAGATGAGCATGCGTTTAGTGATTGACTGCCAAATGGCTGAGAACAATGCTGTGTCCATTCTAGTTTACACACTTGCCCTCATGTAGACTGTAGCCTTGCCTCTAATTATAATGAATTATAATTAATTCATTGCTGAAGATGTATGATGAATGCCTTTCCTGCCTGACAAGCCCCTTGCATATTCATCCTATATCAGTAACTTCCATAACTGGCATATTTTTGGCCTCCTGTGCTTTAGTTTCTTTTTGATTTCTTCTTTTTTTCCTTTGCACTGCTTAGGTATATCTCTTTATTCATTCGGTGGTCACTTTTACAAAGCTGCCTAAATGTACAGCAGAATACAATCCAATCATTTATTTGTTAAGGGAGTTCGCATTAATACAAGTACTACAAGGCTACCTTCTCTCTAACTGACCACAAACAGGTAGAGAATGGTTGTAGAAAGGACTGGAGAGAGCCTCTGCCTAACACACGCTCACTCATACGTTCACACAACGACGGAGAGACACACAGCAAGTGCTTGTACTCAGGAGAGTTAAACACACACGACATGTAATATTTCTTTTACAGATTGTATTAATTAACGTGTATTACTTTGTCTCTGTGTAGGAGAGTGATGGTTCCCAAAAGTGCCTGGAAGCATATAACTATGATAAAAACATGTGCTCTGCATACTTCTTGAAGTATAAGAATTGCCGGAAATACTGGGTGAGTATTTTAACTCCACACAGCACAAGTTTTCCCAACAAATTAAAGCTCTCCAGATCGCAAACAATATATTGTTTACATCGACGTACACATTGGGGAAATCGGAGCCATCTACACAGGTATTTACTGTTGAGCATAACAGAAAATTGTAAAGCAGTATCAGGCTTATTTTAACTAACAGGCCACATTACATTTAGTCTAAGAGACAAGTGGTTCACATAAAAAAAAAGGTTAGTGACCAATAACGCATTAGCAATAACTTTTAAATGGGTCCATTTATCTGAAAGGTACATTCTGAATGCATAAACTGGTATTTATACGTAGATGTGTTAAACGATATAGAACATAGCACATCTTGTATCAGACCACCCAATTTGAAGGTGAGCAATAATATAGGAACATGTGACTGACAGGTGTTACCCAGGTGTGTCCTGTTAGATTGATTGCTTAAACTATAAATAGCTCTGAACATCTATTCTTGGTTTTAGCCTTCAGTTTCACCTGTGAAGACTTTATTTGTTTTTAAAAAGAATAAGCCAATAAGAAGATCAGAGAGCTGCCTATGGGAGAAAAGCAAGCCATTTTGATGCTGCGAAAAGAGGGAAAATCAATCAGAGGCACTGCACAAACACTGGCCAATACAACAATTTGTAATGTTGTGAAAAATAAAGAAACCTCTGGTGTACTGAGCAACAGACACTGAATGGGTTGGCCAAGGAAAACGCCAACAGCTGATGACGGAAACATTGTGGGATCTGTGAAGAAAAACCCAAAACCAACAGTTAGTGACATCACAATCCAGCTTTTGAAGAAGACTTTGAGAGCAGAGATATAGAGACCATACCACAAGATGCAAACCACTCATCAGCAGTAAGAATCGGAAAGATAGGAATTTGCAAAGAAATATAGAGATGAGCCACAAAATTTCTGGAACCAAATTTAACTTCTACCAAAGTGACGGAAAGGCCAAAGTGTGGAGAAATAAAGGATCTGCTCGTGATCCAAAACATACAAGCTCATCTGTGAAACATGGTGGAGGTAGTATCATGGCTTGGATGGCTGATCTAAAACACACTGCCAACTCAACTGAGGACTTTATTAGGGGTGAAAAGTGGAAGGTTTTAGACTGGCCAAGTCAATTACCTGACCCAATTGGGCAGCTTTTCACCTCCTGAAGAGGAGACTGAATGGAGAAACACCCAGAAACAAACAACAACTGAGAGGCTGTGGTAAAAGCCTGGAAAAGCATCACAAAAGAAGAAACCAACAATTTGGTGATGTCAGTGAGTCTCAGGCTTGATACAGTTATTGCAAACTAGGTATATGCAACCAAATATTAAGTGTTCCTTACTTTAATTTATTTCAAACTTATCTGTTCCTATACATCTGCTCAGCTAAAAATTGGCTGGTCTGATACAAAAGGTTTTATATTTTATGTTGTTTAACACATAACCAGGAAATAAAATCTGAAATCCTAAACTCTCGTCTCATATCCATCTTTAGATCTCAAACCCAAATGTCTTTGGCGTATATCACAATCAAATGAACTGGCCTTGCCTTTCCAGTAGTTTCAGAGGGGACTGTGTACACTGTGGCTTGCATAAGTATTCACCCCCCATAGAATTGGGAAGTGGAGGAGGGAGACGTTTTTACATATTTTTGTCTTAGACCCATGTCCAGCATGTATGTATGCATGTATACTCACTAAGCACTTTATTAGGAACACCTGTACACCTACTCATTCATGCAATTACCTAATCAGCCAATCGTGTGCCAGCAGTGTGGGCCAGCAGATTTGGGTAATGTTCATATCAACCATCAGAATGAGGGGAAAAATGTGATCTTAGTGATTTTGACCGTGGCGTGATTGTTGGTGCCCGATGGGCTGGTTTGAGTATTTCTATATCTGCTGGTCTTCTGGGATTTTCACACACAACATTCTCTAGAGCAGGGGTGCCCACACATTTTTGACTTGCAAGCTACTTTTAACAGGACCAGTCAAAGAGATCTACCTACACTAAAAATGCGAAACATATATTTATTTATATATATACTGAGTATACTTCAAATATATATACACACACAATAATGTTCATGTACCTTGGATAACTGCATGAGCCCTTATGGCACACTACAATTCAGTACATTTTTGGTCATTACCTTACACTGAATAGAATTAGCCAGGGTTGCATAGTCCGGACAGTAGCTGCTGGTAGCCAGCCTCAAGCAGGCCTCCAAATGATGATCAGTCATTGTGGAACGGTATTTGAACTTAATAATCTTCATGTGGGAAAAGGCTGACTCACATAAATAAGTAGAGCCAAATAATGCAGTCAAGGAAGTTGCACATTTCCTCATGTTTGGGTACTTTTCCCCTGTGAGTAAGTTCCAAAACTGTCCATGAGCTCTGGACTTCAGCTGAATGATACTCTGTAGTTTCAAAATCTCATCCTCCACTTCAGACGAGTTCAGGTGAAACAGCGTTGCAATTTTCGATGCGAGTGAATCAACCTCAACATTGTCCTTAAATCGGTAGCACATGAATGTAGCGACTGGCTCCAGTAAAGCAAAGTCTTGAAAGCGTCTGTCAAACTCTGACCGACAGCTGTCAATCTGCTCCGTGTAGCGTGCAATGTTAAATTGCGCACAAGCCTTCCACTGCGTCTCCAGATCTGACGCGAGATTTTGGAAGTTCCCAAAATCATGCCACTGCAGCTTTGAGGACAGAAGTTGCATTTTCCGTTTAAAGGCATTAACTGAGTTGATCATATTGACCAAGGTTTTGTATTTTCCTTGCAGCTCCAAATTAAGCTCATTTAACATGTTGGTCGGATCGGTTAAAAATTCCAAGTCCAGCAGCCTCTGATCATCATTGAATTGAGTGTATTCTGCATGTTTAACAGCAAAAAGATACTCCCTTATCTCCGGATAGAGCTCTCGAAATCTCTACAGGAATTTACCCCTACTAAGCCATCTCACATCAGTGTGTAGCAGGAGCTCAGAGTGGTCGCAGTCTGCCTTCTCCAGATGTGCACGGAACAGCCGTCTTTGACGTGATCTAGCACGTATAGAACAGGCGATCTTTGTTGCCACATCCATGATCTCTTTCATGTTTAGCATTTTTGCGCATAAGACTTGTTGGTGTATTATGCAATGGTAGTTAAGGAAGTCAGGGAAAGCATCGTCTTCCCTGCACTTGGCAATGAATCCATTTGCGCTGCCAACCATTGCGGGCGCACCGTCCGTGGTGAATGATATCAATTTGCACACTGGAAGCTGGGTTTTGTCAATGAAGTCTTTAAAAGACTGAAAAATGTCCTCTCCCCATGATTTCGCTAGCTAGCCTTTAGTGCTGGCGCGTTTGATCGCACGCTTGGTGAGAGAAAAGACGAGATCTCAGACTGGCTGCCCTGTACGTCAACTCTAACACCTATTTTTTTTTTAATGGCGATCTACCCGCACTTCCTTTGCTATCGACCGGTCGATCGCGATCGATGTATTGGGCACCCCTGCTCAAGAGAATATTCAGAATGGTGCAATAAAGAAAAACACCCAGTGAGCTGGAGTTCTTCAGAAGGAAACGCCTTGTTGATGAGAGAGGACGACGGAGAATGGCCAGACTGGTTCGAGCTGACAAAGGCTACGGTAACTCAGATAACCACTCTGTACGACTGTGGTGAACAAGCATCTCAGAATGCACAACACGCTGAACTTTGAGGCAGATGGGCTACAACTGCAGACGATCATGTCAGGATCCACTTCTGTCAGCCAAGAACAGAATTCTGAGCTGCAGCAGGCACAGACTCACCAAAACTGGACAGTTGAAGACTGGAAAAACGTAACCTGGTCTGTTGAATCTTGATTTCTGCTGAGGTGCACAGATGGTAGGGTCAGAATTTGGCACCAACAGCATGAATATATGCACCCAACCTGCCTTGTGTCAACAGTCCAGGCTGGTGTAGATGGTGTAATGGTGTGGGGAATGTTTTTCTTGGCAAACTTTGCTCCTGTTAATACCAATCAATCATTGTTTGAATTCCACAGCCTATTTGAGTATTGTTGCTGACCATGTGCATACCTTCATGCCCACAATTTACCCATCTTCTAATCGATACTTCCAGTATTATAACGCACCATGTCAGGAAGCAAATGTCGTTCCTAACAAAGTGTTCGGTGAGTGTATGTATATTTTGTATGTGCAGTATGTGTGTTAAACTGTATGAAATTTTCCCCTCAGCATACTGTGATGCTCCAACGCAGGCGTGAAGGTATAAAGCCTGATATGCCTACAGCAACAGAGAGAGAAGAAATGCTAGCTTCTCTGGGAGGGAAGCCCTACTGAAACTAACTGACTTTTAATAGCAGAACACTGACTGTGCCTCTCTGAGGTGAAGTATGTGTGGATTAGTGCATCCTTCTAATAGGAAGCCTTAAAAACTTTATTTACACTTCGGCCCAGTGGGCAGAGGTGTGTGTGTGTGTGTGTGTGTGTGTGTGTGTGTGGGGTGGGGTGGGGTGGGGGGTTTGGGTTATTTGTGTGCACATACTTGTATGGAGTTGTTTGTGTGTACTTAAGAGAGTGCAAGTGCTTGAACATGTGCTTGTTTTTGAACAGGTCCTGTGTTAATCATTCTCTGAATCTGGCTGATCTACATGTCAATCATGTTCAGTTATAATATCTCATGAGTATTCAGTCTGAATATTAACAAGAGTCAAATAAACAATGAAAGTAAAACCGTTGTTGTTTCTTCTTCACTTCACTATAAATTGTAAGGGTTTATTTTTCTGTTGTCCACAAAATGAGTGAGCTGTACATTTTAATTACCAGTACTGTAGTCTCTGAAGGCTTGCACTTCCTGCAGTGGCCTCATGAGGGTGATAGGATACTACACTGCATATATTAGTGGCTGACTGTAAATCACCACTTTTTGCTTCAAGCAGGCTCCCCGTATGGACTTGCTGTGATTTTGTGGTTTTCAGAAAAACAGTCCCCAAGTGACTACAGATGCCTCAGTAACCTTTGTGTGTTTTGTAGTAAGCACTGAGAACAGCCAACCTGTTAGTAATCAGACAAGCTGTTGCGTTGTGTGCAATGTGTTTGTCATCTCTTACTCGAGTCACGACTCCTTATGAATAATGTGCTAGTGGGATTCTGGCATGATGCTGCTGCATATGTTGCATATAAAATGGTAATAAATAAATAAATAAATAAATAAATAATTCCTTGAAGTCATTATCAGTTTCACAATCTTATACTTTTCGCTCAAAGGCGTTGCTGGTACCATGCATGCTGGTTCAGACTCAAGGCAATCACAGAACCCCCTGCCTCCAAATTTGCTACTGAAACATAAATGAGCCATCATTGACATTTCTCTTAAATAGTAATAGGTTATCATGAACGAATACGGAGTAATGGTATGTTATTAACATAATGGTGGATAAAGTGTGATTTGATTGCGCCACTCTGTGTTCACTATTATTGTTGGTGCAGTAATCATCTGTACAGAGTAAATGTTCCCCGAAGGCGTGTGATCCATCTCGAGGATGAATGGTTGTGAAATGCAGTGCTTCATGCAGTTGTTCATCAGGCTCAGTGAAAATGACAAACAGCATTTCATACCAAGGAGCTGAACATCTCAAAATCAGATGCTTTCATGGGTCTGTGTGTAATTTAAAAAAAATAATCACATCAAGGATGTAGTACAAGCAAATTTCCATGCCTATTAAAGAAGCTTGCTATGAATCTGAAGAGCAAACAAATGCACAACAAAATCACAAACTATAAGGTGAATAAATCAACATGTTCACATAATCAGTGGTTTATAAGCTTTACTGGGGTTCACACTGAATGGTGTTTAGTTGCTAAACCTGTTTAGTGTTAGTTAAGAAATAAAAATTCAATATTCAAATGATTTTTAAAAGAGCCACAGAAACTATTCATTCAATATGTGCACACTGTGAACTTCATTAGATTTATTTCATGATACATTTACAACCAACATGTTGTAGCTGCTTCAGATTACAAATTAGTATCTTCATAAAATACAAACAGTATTGTTCTACACATCTAGACAGACAATACAATTATTACATTGTTATTATACTGGAACATTTGATTTATTCTCCAGATTAAGTGCATTGAGTGGTTATAGCTTAGAGCCAATAGTAGTTTGCATTGACATGCTTGTATATAGTTAAATAATAATTCTTCATTGCTTTATTCATCTCCGTGCAGCTTTGGTCCATCCTATTAATAACTAATGTCACTGAAAACACAGCTGATGTTCCTGAAGCTCTACGGAGGGGGTTCATGTTTCCTCAGACTTCAGTTGCTCTTCTTGCCATGCCCTTTGAACTTAGCCATAAAGTCAAATGCTCCTAAATATTCACCAAGCAGTACTCCTAATTTAACAGGCAAGATACTGTAAGAAAAAAAAGAAAGAAAAATAATTATTATATGTTCATTCAAAAACAAGGATATAATTTTTTTTTATATAAATCAATGAATCTGTACATTTTAATGAAATGTTTAATGTATATGGCATGAGCAATAAAAATCCCAAACTGCTCTCTACTATGGCTGTACATCATGTTTATACAGTATTTCCATATATTTTCCAGTGTGTGTGTGTGTGTATATATATATATATATATATATATATATATATATATATATATATATATATATATATATATATATATATGTATTCGCATAAATGTGTCAGAAGTGTGCAATACAAAAGAGTATTTGATTGATGTATATAAATAACCCACGTAATTTGTATGAAAATGCTTTTGCATTCTGTATTTCTAACATCATGTATGCTAACACTTCAGCGCTTACGTAAGTATTACTGTTCATATTTTATAAGAACTGAAACCATGCTACCAAACACCTGACTGACTTGTCCGAGAGGTAAAGGAGATGTAGGAATCGGCACGACTGTCTCGAGATGATCCATGTTGCAAAACCCACAATTGCTGTTTAAATGATTCCGCATGATCTGTAATGCGCTGCTATGATCATGTGGTGCTTTCACGGCAGAAAAATACAGCAGGTCAACATTTGTGGTGCAGTAATGCTTCGTAAACCATACAGTGAGGGAAAAAAGTATTTGATCCCCTGCTGATTTTGTACGTTTGCCCACTGACAAAGAAATGATCATTCTATAATTTTAATGGTAGATTTATTTGAACAGTGAGAGACAGAATAACAACAAAAAAAATCCAGAAAAACGCATGTCAAAAATGTTATAAATTGATTTGCATTTTAATGAGGGAAATATGTATTTGACCCCTCTGCAAAACATGACTTAGTACTTGGTGGCAAAACCCTTGTTGGCAATCACAGAGGTCAGACGTTTCTTGTAGTTGGCCACCAGGTTTGCACACATCTCAGGAGGGATTTTGTCCCACTCCTCTTTGCAGATCTTCTCCAAGTCATTAAGGTTTCGAGGCTGACGTTTGGCAACTCGAACCTTCGGCTCCCTCCACAGATTTTCTATGGGATTAAGGTCTGGAGACTGGCTAGGCCACTCCAGGACCTTAATGTGCTTCTTCTTGAGCCACTCCTTTGTTGCCTTGGCCGTGTGTTTTGGGTCATTGTGATGCTGGAATACCCATCCACGACTCATTTTCAATGCCCTGGCTGAGGGAAGGAGGTTCTCACCCAAGATTTGACGGTACATGGCCCCGTCCATCGTCCCTTTGATGCGGTGAAGTTGTCCTGTCCCCTTAGCAGAAAAACACCCCCAAAGCATAATGTTTCCACCTCCATGTTTGACGGTGGGGATCTCTTGGGGTCATAGGCAGCATTCCTCCTCCTCCAAACACGGCGAGTTGAGTTGATGCCAAAGAGCTCCATTTTGGTCTCATCTGACCACAACACTTTCACCCAGTTGTCCTCTGAATCATTCAGATGTTCATTGGCAAACTTCAGACGGGCATGTATATGTGCTTTCTTGAGCAGGGGGACCTTGCGGGCGCTGCAGGATTTCAGTCCTTCACGGCGTAGTGTGTTACCAATTGTTTTCTTGGTGACTATGGTCCCAGCTGCCTTGAGATCATTGACAAGATCCTCCCGTGTAGTTCTGGGCTGATTCCTCACTGTTCTCATGATCATTGCAACTCCACGAGGTGAGATCTTGCATGGAGCCCCAGGCCGAGGGAGATTGACAGTTCTTTTGTGTTTCTTCCATTTGTGAATAATCGCACCAACTGTTGTCACCTTCTCACCAAGCTGCTTGGCAATGGTCTTGTAGCCCATTCCAGACTTGTGTAGGTCTACAATCTTGTCCCTGACATCCTTGGAGAGCTCTTTGGTCTTGACCATGGTGGAGAGTTTGGAATCTGATTGATTGATTGCTTCTGTGGACAGGTGTCTTTTATACAGGTAACAAGCTGAGATTAGGAGCACTCCCTTTAAGAGTGTGCTCCTAATCTCAGCTCGTTACCTGTATAAAAGACACCTGGGAGCCAGAAATCTTTCTGATTGAGAGGGGGTCAAATACTTGTTTCCCTCATTAAAATGCAAATCAATTTATAACATTTTTGACATGCGTTTTTCTGAATTTTTTTTGTTGTTATTCTGTCTCTCACTGTTCAAATAAATCTACCATTAAAATTATAGACTGACCATTTCTTTGTCAGTGGGCAAACGTACAAAATCAGCAGGGGATCAAATACTTTTTTCCCTCACTGTAGAGACAGAATAACTGATTGACCTTTTTCCAATTTAGTTCTGACCACCAGTGTGCTTTCTAAAGGGTACTTAGTGTTAAACATTCTATACCAGAATAAAACCCTATACCCTATTCTGGTGCATTTTTGTTGTAGTATTTTGGGCGTTGTTGCATCGTATGCCAATTCCTGATCTTAAAGCTAAACTGTATACCAAAAAGACGTAGTATAATCAACACTCCTACATGCGTGCACACACTCATACAAACGCAAATAACAATTCAGCAGAAACTTGGCACAAGATCAGTCAGACGTAAGTGGTTTATCCATTATGGCATCATAGTCTGGTCTCGCTAATTAAATTCTTAAATTATGGCACAATTATGCTTGAGTTCAAAGAGATTTAAGCATAAGCAGCAGAGAGAGGTATGTGTGTGTACATGGGCACACACACACAAACATACAGAGTATAGACGAACAGAATCCTGCATACACTGTACAAATACTGGGTACACGCAGTGCACAAAGCAGTGTAGGTTGATTCCTGGAATGACTTAAAGCGTAAATCTGACTTACTTCTTTAGAGCGATGGATAGATAGATGCTACGAGGCAGATATAGATAGACTTGGTCTCTCCGAACAGCATCAACAATTTTTCGACACACGTAATCCGGCTCTAAAATGGGCATGAGTCTCGGCCACCTACAAAAATACACAAACTCCCATTAGGAGTCATTGTAATCCGTTAACACACAGTATGTGTAGAATAATTATTAAAGTACATCTCCATTTCTTGGTCCTTAAAATTTCACAACTGTATTTTTATCTCACAGACCTGACCTCTTTGATTCAGGGAATTCATGAAATGTTAATTTCATTAGTTTGTTCATAAGGTATATTAAGACTGGATATCTGAGAGCATCTGTACTACGATGTAAAGTCATATCCCTGTCAGGTTAAGTAGTTTTTTTTTTGATAATGTAAAGAGTTCTCTCATATAGTACAAATTGGTAGTTAGTTAGTAGTCTATTAGCTATATTCTAACTAGGCTATGATTAGGGTGAAATGAAGTTTTCATAACTAGTGAGTCTTCTTTGTGGCCCAATATCTATGTTCAACTTTCACATTATCTTAGGTTTCCTCGATTACTCTTTTTTGCTCTAATAACTTCTAATAAAGAAGCTAGCTCACAACGGTGTTTGGGATAGACCATGGTTTCATAAATATTTCTACTGGATGCATGATAATTAATATGAGCAGCCACAATGTAGCTTGATCTTCTAACATGCAGAGTCATACACATACTGCAAAATATATATATCTTAACGAATGAAAATAAACTCAGCAAAAAAATGAAACGTCCCTTTTTAAGGAGACTGTATTTTAAAGATAATTTTGTAAAATCCAAATAAGCTTTACAGATCTTTATTGGAAAGGGTTTAAACAGTGTTTTTCATGCTTGTTCAATGAACCATAAATTATTGCACATGCACCTGTGGAACAGTCCTTAAGACACGAACAGTTTACAGGCGGTAGGCAATTAAGGTCACAGTTACAATAACTTGGGACACTAAAGAGACCTTTCTACTGACCCTGAAAAACACCAGAAGAAAGATGTCTAGGGTTCCTGCTCACCTGCGTGAACATGCCATAGGCCTGCTGCAGGGAGGCATGAGGACTGCAGATGTGGCCAGAGCAATAAACTGCAATGTCTGTAATGTAAGACGCCTAAGACAGTGCTGCTGGGAGACAGGAAGGACAGCTGATCGTCCTCACAGTGGAAAGTTACATGTAACCAGACATGATGGAGAACTTGTAAATGTCTTAGTGGAAGAGTGGAGTAACATCTCACAGCAAGATCTGACAAATCTGGTGCAGTCCATGATGACGAGATGCACTGTAGTACTTAAAGCAGCTGAAGGCCACCACATACTGACTTACTTTTGATATCGACCCCCTCCTTTGTTCAGGGACTCATTATTCCCTTTCTGTTTGTCAAATGTCGGTGAAACTTGTTCAGTTTATGTCTCAGTTGTTGAATGTTTTTATGTTCATACAAATATTTACACATGTTAAGCAATTTGCTGGAAATAAAAGCAGTTGAATGTGAGAGGACGTTTCTTTTTTTGCTGAGAACATATGGTATATTGTAATTTTATAACAGCTAATACCAGATAGATTTGAATATATTCAAGAAATTTTCACTTGCTGTCATTTTTGCAACACACACCTCTGCGACATCTAACAAACACACACTGATCATTCAAATAAAAACTGGCATCTCAGACATTACTCTGGGCTAGTAACACAATATGCCTCCGGCTCTCTTTTGTCATTTTGTCTATTTTAAAAAGCTGAATGAAGGTATTTGAAAATAAGCCCAAATGAAATACTAACATATGTAAAACTTCTCATTCTTGTGTATTAGCAAGCATTCTAATTTTTTCCCACATAAAACATGGTGACTGCACTTAGGGCTGGGCGATATATTGATATTGTGATAAACGATTGCGTGATACACTTTTCTGAGATATCGGTGGTATAGTGATGTATTATTCAAAACTTTTTTAATAATTACAAATTAAATGGTACTAAATTGATGTCGTTGATTTGATATAATTTTTTTTTATCTTCTTTGTCTTTGTAGGCATTAAAAAAAGTATTGTCAAAAGTTTTTTTTAAATTTTGTTTATTTTACTATTGTTTTGCAGACAGTTTCTTAGCTAAATTATATACCGTAATATGAATCATGTGTCGTATAAATGTCCTCAAGTATCGCAATGATATTTTTGTCATATCGCTCAGCCCTAACTGCACTCCATCTGTCTCCAAACAAATGTTTTACAAACTGAAATACTTTTTGTGGGTCTTACTTTGTGTTAGCTCCATCAAACATTCCAGTGTTGATGAAGAAGGGACACACTATCGTGGTCTTCACTCCATCACAGCCAATAGCCAACATCTCAAGAGCCATGGACTCTGCAAAGCCTACTGCCGCAAACTTGCTAGCACAGTAATCTGTCACACACACACACACACACCTGTTAGACTGGATAATTGTTAAATAAGGGTGAAGTCAGTGTTTACAGTCACACAAATTGTGTTGTGGGCGTATACCTGCCAGTCCGCTGACACCGATAAGGCCAGCTGAGCTAGCTATGCTGACCACATGGCCATGGTTTGCAGCAATCATCGCTGGGAGAAAAGCCTTGCACGTCTAAAGAAAGAAGCAAGATCATTGTGATGCACAAGATTTTCCTGTGCTTGTAGTTGCAGTAAATAGTGTAATTATACAGGTGTGTATGTGGAGAAGAAAGTGAGACTGAAAGGTTATGTCATAGTAACTCACCCAGAAATGGGCCATGCTGTTGACCTCCATAGTCTTCTCTATATGCGAGTCTGGAGATTGCAGGAACTTTTTCCCTGTGACAATGCCGGCATTGTTCACCAGAATAGTGATGTCACCCACCTCACGTTTGACCTAAAAAGCCAAGCAAATTCTATCAGCTTTATCTATCTGTTACTGGACAACAGTGGCTTAATGCTTTCATTAATAAGAGCTCTATTCTCCAGTACAATTTAGCTGTGTTTAGAATCAAGAGGTTTTTGTATTTTATGTGCCAGTTGCGATGTCAACATTATTTTATATGTTTGTGAATGAGAAATCAGTTATGTTAAAATATGTCTGGGTTCAGTCATCCATGTCATGTCTAGTAGCATACATTTCAAAATATAAATTAAATTTCATGGACCCAATCAGTATATATTTATTTTATAAACCTAATGCAACTATTCTAATATCTGGCTCAGGATTGCAGGCCAAGTAGTTATAGTTCATTTCCTCTCTAGCCTTGCCTCTGTCTAGTAGTACTGAACTGAAAGGGGTAAAAAAAAAATCCTCAGATGAGTGCTCAAATACCTTAATGAGTTACTTAAAACTTACTTTCTAGTGCACTTTATTTTGAATTGTAAGTAGTAAGCCAAGGGTAACTGGACTTCTCTGGTTTATCTGCATTGTATCTCTGCTTCTAGACCTATAGCCTGTTGTGTTTATGTTCTGGAGTGAGATTAAGGCCTCTTGTTACATAAGGTTTAACGTTTAAGGTTTCACGCTTTCAAAAATTCTGTTTGTGTCTCTGTGTGTGGGTAAGTATTTGTTTCTCTGTGAGGGTTGAATATCCAATTACAGATAAGTGCAGATAAATTTGACCTTGTATGGATTTATTTTTATTTTTATTTTTTTTGTAAAAGATGGGCCTTTTACATGAAATGCAAATGATTTTAGATTAAAACAGCAACCAAACAGGTTTAGGTTAGTCGTAAAGCCGTATTTAGCGACAGTATTACAAATGTACAGACAGTAGTGTGTGTCCCTACCCGGTCCGCCACTTTGTACACCTCCTCTCGGCTGCTGCAGTCGCAGGTGTAGGTGTGCGCTCGCGCGCCGTGTGTTTCCTTGACAAGGCGCGCGGTCTCCAGGTTCCCCGCCTCGTCGATGTCCCAGAGCACAAGGCGCGCGCCGAGTCGCGCGAACTCCAGCGCCATGATCCGGCCGAGTCCAGATCCAGCTCCGGTCATCAACACCACCTCTCCCTCAACACTCTTCCTCCGCGCCGGCACAAACAGCCGGAAAAACGCCTCCAGGTAGTAGACCACCGACAACCCGACAACCTTCAGAGTCTCTAAGAAGAAGTTCATGGCGGAAAAAGAGCGAGGTCTGGACACAAGGAGTGAGTCTGAGTGAAGAAGCAGCTTTGTGTTTACAGTAAGCTTACAGTTTCACTCAGTACATGCAGTTCAGTCAGTTGAATCACCTCAGGCCATGAGTCCACCGCCGCGTTCATTCGCTTTTGTAGGTAAACAAGCAGTAAACAGTCGACCTTCGGTCGCTAAAACATCAATTACATGTTTACCTCCAATACAAAGGTCGGTATTAGTGCAGCGTGCTCGGTAACGGTACAGGATGTGGAAGGCGCGGTCACCTGTTAACTATTTGTGTGCCGAGACGCACTGAGCTGTGAATCTGTAGCGTACACACCTTTCACCTAATAATCAGTGACTACATTTACATGGACAGCAGTAATCTAATTACTGACCTTATTCTGAATAAGACAATATTGTGATTAAGGTGTTTACACGAGTCGCTTTTAGAATATTCCTTTCATGTTCAGGTTTTACGTGTTATAGAACATAGATCGATTAATGACACACGTCATTACGTCACCGCGCCACGCCGTCCGACGTTCCCTCCAGAATTTCACGGATCAACATACAGTTCGTCTTCGCTATGGTACCGTATACAGTTTTGTGTGTTTTTATTTTTAATTTTACGAACGCTTCAAGTGCGGTTAATTATTTGTCATGCTGTACATGCAAATAGACGACTGCTTGAAGCCGTGGGCTGCGTCCCAAACCACATACTTACATATTATATAGTAGCCGAAATACATGTATTTCGCCTACTATATACATGTATTTCGCCTACTATATAGCAGGTAAGTATGTGGTTTGGGACGCAGCCGTGCTCTCTTGTTTGCTGTAAAACGGTTGAGCACTGCCGTGTGTGTCCTGTCGCAAAATGTGGTGAAAACTCCCACACGACGTTAATAGTGTGATTAAGGTGTTTAAATGTCTGTAATACACTACGGTAATGCGATTAAAACAGGAATACTTCACATGTCTTAATTCAATTTGTGTTTACTTCGAGTATGACTTTAATCGGATTAAGGTAATAAAAAATTGCTGTTTACATGGTAGTTTCTTAATCAGAGTATGGTCTTAATCGGATTAATATTGGATTATTGGTGCCCATGTGAACCTAATGAGTGGCGGAACTAGAGTTTTATACATGGGGTGACCACTGAACGTTCGGGGGTCCACACACACACACACACACACACAATGTTGGGCTTCCATGTTTTATGGGGAATTTCCATAATGATTTTTATACTGTACAAACTGTATTTTCTATCCCCTAAAACTATCCATCACCTAAACATCAGAAAAATGCATTTTTACATACAAACAAAAAAATAGTGTGTATGATTTAGTATGATTTATAAGCTGTTTTCCACTTGGGGACCAAACATTTCTGGTATCGATAGTAATAACACACACACACACACACACACACACACACACACACACACATACACACTGCAATTAGATATAGCAGACATCAATCAGACAAGGGCTGTTTGCACCTGATCTGCCTGTTTGTGCTTCTTTAAAAAGAACTGATATCTCTCCCTTTCTTTTCATGTTTAACTGATCCTGTGCAAAAATATGACAGGCTATGGTTACATATAGTTAAATCATCCAATTACCAACATTTTTATCTTAATTACAAATCCTCATTTTCATAACTGTAGGCTACATTAAAATCACCTACCAGTCTAAGTTAGCAGTTTGATCATTGCTAGCCCTCCTCTGAACTGAAGTAGCTGAGCTAGCTAATTGATTTCAAACTGCTAAATGTTAACTTGATGTTGTTTAATAAAAGGAAAGTAACCGGAACCACGCTTGTATTGCCTCATTTATATGTGCCGTCCTAACATTACAGGTAGGCTATTGGAGCCTTATTAACTCACACAGCATCTCATAAAAGTTATTCAGCAAACAAAGCTGATGCTAAACCGTAAAAACTTACTTCAAATGTGATGTTTTCTTATTCTATGGTATCCTGCAACAATATTCTTTCATCCTAGGCTGGTCCTTGATTTGAAAACTGCACATGCTGCCGGTGAACGTCAAAAAAAAAAAAAACCCTCTTCTTTCGACAAGAGGTGAAATGATGCGTCAGTCAGCATCAGCAACTACAAGTAGCGAATAAAATGTTGAAGTGGCACTTGGGGTGGCCAATCGGATGCCAGGGGTGTCTAGTGCCACTCTGTACACTTCTCTGGCTCCGCCTGCTGATAATGATTTAGTAAGCTACGCAACAAAGCTGTTTACTAATCTAGCATGTTTTCTGGGTGAAAACAGAAGAGGTATGAATAGTTTACAGTTTATCATCAGAGAAAAATATTATAAATTACAAGAACCAAAAGTTGACAAGGTTTTGCTGTGTGCCTCTCAGTTTCAACCTGACTGTAAAATGCAGTGTGTTACATCTATAATGTGTTCAAACGGCATCTTAGAATACATCACATTCATAAAATGAGATTTTAACTGATTATTAATGTCATTTTGATGATATTTTGACTATCGATATCTTAACATACTCTATTTGACCATTTTTTGTTAACTGGGATAATGATAGAATGATAGAACATTTGTAACACACTATTAAACTTTCTTGGTTTTTCCTTAAGGGTATGAAAACCTTTGTTCGCAAGCGTATTCATTATTTAAAGTAAGTTATTTAAGTTAAATGAATAAAATAAACTAAATTGTTGTAAGTTGTTGAAGTTTTCCTCAAAATGAAAAAAAATACTAATCATAAATGTAAAAAAAAAGAACAAATTACTCCAATTGAGAAAAATTATACAGAGACTCATTTATTAAATGAAAATGTTTTCATAGGCGATATTTTTGTGGGTTTTTGGATTTTGTTACATCAGTACAATATCTTTAAAAAAAAAAAAACATTCTAAAAGCTGAGGTTCTGCTGAAAGGAGGGATACCAAACACTTGAGTTAAAAACATTTTTAAGCTGGTATATGGTATATTACAAAATATTCAAAAAATATCCTACTTAACTCCAGAGGGTTAAGTAAGTTAAAAATACATGGTCTAGGGTTAATACAGAGAGATTTCCTTTTGGGCGAAGAAGGTGCAGCTAATTCCAAGTGACCCATGTTGACAGGTGGCTCAAGAGCAGTTGCATGTAACCGTTCAGGATGTGGCAAATGCAATTTTTTTAACAGACAGTAAACACACTGGACCGAAATCTGTGGTCAGAAACCTGTCCGTTTCAGGCCATGTTTTATTTGAATTATTCTTTTAACTACAAACCAAGTTGAAAACTAAAAAAAGTGAGTCTCATATTTAAAATAATCCAACAGGTTAAAAGATGGTTAAGAGATTGGTTTAAAATAGGTAGGGCAAATGAAATGTATGGCAGCTTGAGAAAACCCTTCACATGGTCATATTTGTACATTTTCTACTATATGCAATGCTAACACTTCAGGTTTTGGTAGGTTGGCTCAACGATTAAGGCTCTGGGTTATTGAAAAGAAGGTTGAAGTTCAAGCCCCAGCACCACCAATCTTCCATTGTTGGGCCCTTGAGCAAGGTCCTTAACCATATCTGCTCCAGGAGTACCTTATCATGGCTGACACTGTGCTCTGACCCCTACTTCCTAACAAGCTGGGGTATACAAAAAAAAGAGAGTTTTGCTGTAATGTATATGTGGCAAATAAAGTCTTCTTTTTCTTTTCCTGAACTGAAATATGCTTTCCATTTGCATGCATCTCAACCCGAAGCAATGTTAAAAATCTGATTAACTCCAAAAGTGAAAATGGAGAAAAATCACATTTAAAAATTAAACTCAGAATACGCTGACAGACACCCCAGCTACCTTTACATTTATAACCCAATCTACTTATAGGGAAAAAACAACACTGTCAGATTTCTAGAATTATTGCTTTACAATGGGAAATGAATTGTCACATTGATTATCAGCATCTACATCAGTCTCTGTCTCATTACCTGAGGTAAATTTCACTCACAATTTGATCACTGTTTGTTCTAACATTTGGTGGGGAAATAACCGCTGATTAATTCAGTCCTGTTTCTTTATATTAATGTATTTTATTAGGTCATTTAGACATTTTAAAACTTTGTCTGCTGTCAGTTTTGGAATGCCAACACCTTCACAACTTAAAATTTGTGGGGGGGTTTTGTCTTAATGTTTAAAAGTACAGCCACATATTATTGCTCACCAAAAATTTTGTTTTACTTATAAATAAATAATGAAGAATGTGTATATACTGGTGTATGCAGTAGCTTTGGCTGCCTTCCCCAAATTGCATACAATACCTTCCACTAATATTGGCACACTTGGTAAATAAGAGCAAAGAAGGCTGTGAAAAATTGTCTTTATTGTTTAACCTTTTGATCTTTAGTTAAAAAAAAATCAACTCGACTCAAAAAGTCTCGACTCCAGGGGGTTAAAAAACAAAGATCAAGTCTGAAATTTTGGTGTACTTATACAGTGGCAAATATTAATAAACGAAATAAACTATACACAGCACACTAAGACACAACAAACAGAGTCATCTGTTGATGTACTAGTGTACTGTTAGCCACACACTGATAAAACCTAAGACTTTTTAAAATGGATAAGTTTTAGATAGAGGACATAGTCTCTTAGCTAAGAAAGCTCAATAGACCATAGTTCTCATTCGAAACTTCTTGAACTGCTGCAAGGTCCCCAAGATGCTTAGAAGAACTTATTAGTCCATTTCTTTATAAAACTGTCATCCCATTCATGGTGTCTTCCCACCTCCTTCCAAGTGTTATGCAGAGCCACTATGTCACAGACCAGGATAAAGTGGTTTATATTAATTCATTCATATTTATTTATGTATTTATTTATTTATTCCTCTTCAGTAACTGCTTTATTGTGGTATATAAAATGAAAAACAAAAGTCTTTCTTTGTGTTTAATACATAAGTTCACTTAGGTACAGTGCTGTGCAAAGTTCTTATGCACTCAAATGTTTTTTAATACTAATTTTTATCTTAAATGTTTATTTTGTGTTATTGAGTCAGTAAAAAAAAAATGTAGATTTCGAAACATTATTTTTCCAACAAAAATGTTAAGAAAATGTCAGTAAAGAAAGCAACATCACAGACCACTTTTCATAAAAAAAAACATAATGAAGGCCATCAGCTTGTGATGACAGTCCCCATAAAAACTGTGACAGATTCTCAAAGATACTCACCAGCCAATTTCCTTAGAATACTGCATAAAGTGTATTTATACCAAAAAAGCGTTGTTATACCAAATATTACTATTTTAATAATTCTTATTACAGTTTACTGCTCTTCAAAATTTATTTTTTTTAGTGTATCAAACTTTTATTTCTTTACATGTGTCTAAGGCTTTTACACAGTACTATTTGCTGCCTTTAAATTGCAAAAGGAAAAGGGCTGTAAAGTTGCTGGATGAGCCATGCAAATTAGACCATGTCAGTGTTGTGACATACTGTTATGTGTAAGGGCATACAAAGTCCTTGGGTGACATTACTAAAAGTACTATTATTTATGATAACAGCAACCAAAGGTGACCAATTTATAACTCAGTTATTATTCCCTGTGTATAGGCTATAACATGAGCATTTCAATTCACTTGGATAATGTCTTTAAATGTCCTTATTCAGAAAGGTCAGTATGCATCATAAAGTCTAAGATAGCAACAGAGATAAGGATATCGGTTATTGGTTACAGGATACATAGGTTATATATACAGAGAGAGAGAGAGAGAGAGAGAGAGAGAGAGAAATAAGGCAAATTGGCATATTAATTTGATATATTAATTAAAGATGCAGTCTGGGTAGTGTATAGAAACCACCACCTCTTGTTACCTATTTGTAAGCCACAACATACTCAAGACATACTCAAGACACACTCAAGATAAACTAAAATTTTTTGGGAGGTGTTGCAGGTTAAATATATGAGGTATATACATGTGATGCCAAGCCTTATCCTAGAGTACTGTCATAACTGAACTTCCAGGGATCAGTACTAAGGACAAGATAAGCTCTGACAAGATAAGTGAGCCACACATTAACAAGTACCACTAGTGTGGTACGTGGCATCCCATACACCTTTCCTAAGGACAATGTTGAAGAGAAGGGCAAGCAAAATCGTTAGAGATTGACAGATGCTAACCCTCTCTGTTATCTCTTTCAGAAGGTGTGAGCATAAGAACAATGAGCAGGTGAAAACTACTGGTGTCCTGTTCTAAGAGAGTCCTGGACAGACATTATATAAGCTATTATTCTGGGGTGGCCTCCTGTATATACCTATGTACAGTAATTGGTGAATTAATTGTATTAGCAACCCCAGGAAAGTCACATACAAACCTTGGGGTACCTGCAGATGGATCATCTGATTAAATATTGTAATCAGACTGTGAAGCAATATCTAAGCAATTACTATGAAGCAATATTTCACAGGTCGGATGCCAAAGGTACATACACTGGGATTTTTTTTTTTTACCATTCTCTATATTATCACAGAATGGATCAGCCCAGTGAACTATGACATCAGCCTACTATAGAGGTGAGCAGGCTATCATATAAGCATGCTCTAGAAGTGGATTGAACTGTTACCTTCTCACTCTGCCTTTTCACTTCAGTTAACTATATTGCCTTACAAATAAGTAGGCCTTGGCCCAGAGCTCTTGGCCCTTAGCTCTCAGTTGAAGATTTGATTTTTTTTGTCCATAGCATTTGATGAAAATAACACCTTGCCAACTGTTAAGCATGGGGTGATTCTATTATACTAGGGTTGTGTGGCAGCCAGTGTCACAGGATACATTGCACAGGCAGATGAAAGAATGGATTTTAGTATATAACAATCAAGAAACTGAAGCTCAAAAGAAATGGCTTCTACAAGAAGACAATGGTCCAAAACATGTCTCAAAATCTATCATGACCTAATTCAAGGAAATGCAAGGTGAAGCTTTTGAAACGGCCCTCAGTCCGTTGACTTGAGTATAATTGAAATTCTTAAAATCTTAAACATGCTGTGCATGCAAGATGGTCCTAGAATATTTCACAGCTAGAAATGTTCTGCAAAGATTTGTCTTTGAAAATTCATAAAAACAAGAATAGAAAGATTCCTAGCTGGCTACAAAAAGAGCTTGCAAGCTGTGATATCAGGAAAAGGGGGGTGTTAAGGACTGACTTAGTAGGCTATCCATTCCTTTGCAAATGGCACAATTACTATTTTCCCTACTTTTTAAGTTCATCAAATATAAGGTAACTGCATTAACATTTACAGAACTTTGTATTAAAAAAAATAGCTTGCTGTAAAAATGTTTACTTCTTTTATTGAATAAACATCATGTAGCTATATGTAAGAAACCCAGCTGCCCTTTAGACCATTACAATGATGTGATGTATTGTTCATTGTTATATTGTTATAAAATGAACAGATAATCAAACACAGAAAACATCATTATTATTAATATCATAATCATAAAGATTTCTATTATTTCTGTCCATCCTAAGGTGCAGATGCTGATCTACTGTGTAGGTTATACATTAATGGGAAAAACATCATCTTGAAGCACTCTGATAAAAGTACTAATTATAGCTACGTAATGGTAGGTTGAAGCACCTCTCAGAGATGCGGCAGGATGTATCTCTGAATCAGTAAATTTAGACTGTTACAAACCAGAGGCATTTTGAAACACAGAGGCATTGTTTTGCAGTTTCGAGCAGTTTATTCAAGCTGCACAGCATATAACAAATTTAAACAGTCAACAGAACAACCCACTATGAGAAACACGGCTGTGTGGGGAAATCCCTCTTTAAAAAAAGACTTTTACACCACTAAGTCTGTTGCGCTGGTAAATTAGAGACATATTCCTGGATCAATCTCTAAGTAAATTTGGTGTAGAGAACTTTATCTGTAATGCTGCCAAGGAAATGGGGAAAAGGAACAAATGAAGGTAGGCCAGACCAGCGTAAGTGATCAAACTTTGATCTGTTGTCTGAATCTGCCACACAGGCTTGCATCTATGAAACATGAATTCCAGTATCCACTATATACTTTTGAAAGTGTTTTTATTTCAAATTCTGAAAATGTTTAGCACTGCAAAGATATTACAAGCAAATTATTCAAATGGTGTCAGCACAAGTGTATTATAAGCATGTAATTTTGTCTGCCGTGATTACAAAGAACCTTTAACAGTTAACAGATGAAGTGTGATAGAACATAAATATCAACAGCTAACCACAATCTGCAAGGACATCAGTATTCCAGGAAACCCCCATATTTCTTGACCATATTTGATGACTTCTCTTGCTCTTCCTCCTCCTGTGCCGAACGTTTAAAGACACCTCTATAAAATCTAGGCTCCTCCCCCCAATTTGGCCTGCCCACCCGCCGCATAAACCCACCATAGCGTTTCTGTAGCGGCTTTGCCCCACCCCCGGAGTCATAACCCCTTCTCATGAAGCCACCATAGCGCTTTACCATGCCCTCTAACTCATCAACCTCTCCCTTTGCATTAAGGATGTCCTTCGTTGCAGGCCCTTCCCTCTCTGCATCATCATCAACCAGATTGGCCAGCATTTCCATGTCGCTCTTAGACAGGATTTCTCTGCCTTGGTCTATGTCATCTGGCTGCGGCCCATAAACCTCTGCCGCTTTTTTCATGAAGCCCCCGTACCGTTTCATGAAGCCTCCATAACGCTTCATGAAACCACCGTATCGCTTCATGAAGCCGCCATATTTTTTCTCCTCATGGTGTTGTTGGGGTAGGCTATAGGTTTCTATGGATGCTTGGCCTGCTTCAGGAGTGCTTTCAGTTGTCTGCAGGAAATCTTGACATGTAGCCCAAGAGCCACCAGTGGAAAGATGACCTTCACATTGCAACACGCATTCCTGACAAAACACATAAATATGGTCTATGAGATACATACCACCTGCAGTCTTTGGTCTTACAAATGCATGTATATACCAACACTATCTGACTCTGGCATAATTAGACACATCAGTGTTGATGGTTGTTTCTTACCAACATCAGAGTCAATATTAGACATGACTAACTGCATTCTATTTTATGTAGCAGTGTGCCATGTGTAATGAGTAAGCGTGTGCGGGTGGGAGGCAGAGTAAAGCTCTTGACAAACCATATGAATTTTAATGCAGTGAGAATAATTTTAGAAAATCTAACATACAGCCTTTTTTTGCATTGTACTGTCTATTGCGATACATATTAATATAATACGTACACTTGAACTAAAACTCAAATTATAGTGTTTTAACTCCTCTGTTTTTTCATCTGTATTTTGTTTTTGGAAACATGGAGAAAGGCTTTTTCCGCCCTTTCCATTATAATGGGATTACAATGTCAGTTGTTTCCGAAGAGGAAATAGAAGAAATAGAAAGAATGCAACTAAATATTTTTAATATTTTTTGCAACTAAATATTTTAAAATCCAAATACACACACACACACACACACACACACACACACACACACAAACACATACAAAATCTTCTGTCATGAAGCACTCCAAAACAGTTTTAAGGTATCTTTGATCATTACATCATCAAGCACCATGAACTGATTCAGGAAACATGCCATAGCATGAAAATGTTACACAATCTATAAATCACAGACAATATTTCTTTTGTGGCATTAATGGATGTAATATCAATACACATCAGCCTTTTTTTTTTTTTGGATTAACTTTCTAATCTAATTTCTGATAAGAACGCCATGAATCAGAGAATTGCGTTCTCAAACAGAATGATGTATTTCATTGTGGTAAGGGGGAGTACAATACTATAAACAATAGACCTTTTATAGAATTTTAAATACTTGTGCTAAAAATGATATAATATATAACGATATAATCATTATGCTGTGCATATTATTATTATTATTATTATTATTATTATTATTATTATTATTATTATTATTGCTTCCCACCCAGCTGTCTGTGTGTTTGCGTTTTGAGGAGTAAGTATTGCTGTTTTAACGCTATAGAGTAGTGCACACGCACAGACGCAGAGTGTCGACAGACTTACTACAGAGTTGGCGTGTGTTTGTTGCAGGCGCAGGTGCACAGAGCAGTAGGCGCAATCAGAGCCACAGTCCGCGCTCACCATCCGCAGACACGCGCTGGCGAAGAGCGCCCAGCGGAACCGCATCAGCCCCGAGCACGGCTACACCGACACACAGAGACACACAGAGACACACAGACACACAGAGACACAGAGAAAGAGCGAGGGAGGAATCGAAATGTTTGATTACATGTTTAATAGCCTGCATCAGCGATGGGATGTGTTACAGCGTACAGAGAGAGAGTTCGGGGCTTCTTATTGTAATCCACTTAAACACTGATGTTTATTTGATAAAGCTCTCCTATGTGTGTGTGCCATTTAGAGCTGATCTCCGCTACTATAATGTGATGGGAATGTAAACATAGCATGCATGATATAATTTTGATAATAATAATAATAATAATAATAATAATAATAATAATAATAATAATGATGATGATGATGATGACGATGATGATGATGAAATCAAAATTCTAGGAACATATTTACATAAATAAAAGTTTTCTTTAATTCGATAATAGGTTTAAAGAGCGTACTGTGTATTGTATCGTCGCTATAATATCATCAGAAAATATTTCGATATTATTTTGATGCTTAAACCGACAAACAAAAGTTCAACTGAGTCTGCAGGACACATACAGATGTTCAATTATTATTATTATTATTATTATTATTATTATTATTATTATTATTATTTGCTTTAAATATATCACATTTGATAGAAATAGCCTATAATGTGATGAATCGGAATCGGATAAGTAGGTCGCCTCCACGTCTTAATTCCTCATTATAACCCTGGCATGTTTATGAGGTTTACTGACCTTCATCATTGCTTTGTGCGCAGCGTCCGCTTCTGTTGCGCGCCGCCGTCTGATGCCGCCGAAGTGCAGCCACAAGTCTGACTAACTAAGTGAACTGACGGAGAAACAGGGTGACAGACGTAGTAGAGAGAGAGAGAGAGAGAGAGAGAGAGGAGGGTTGGCTTATTGGGCTTTTCCCTCCCAGAACTTGCTTTCCGTGAGAATAAAGTTGCTCTCCACGACTCCAGTGTGCGCGCGCGTCTTTTAACTCCCCCAATCCTCCAGAAAAAGCGCTTTCTGGCGTGAAATGACGCAGACGGAACGAAATGCTATCACATAATGACCCACTTCATCCAACGCGGCTAATTATGCGTAAGTGAAATTGAGAGAAGAGGTCGGTGGAAGGGGTCAGTCAGTGTGGAGGCAGGGGTGCGGGTCATTGTCTCCTAAATCACATCCCAGCGCGAGCTCAATGGACCAAAGCCGTACTTTCCATTTCCATGAGGTCAAGCCACTGCTAGGGGTCTAGCAAAGAAACATGTGCACACACACTTCAACAGGCATACAGGCATGAGGTCGTGTAATTCCTTTGAGGGCAATAAGATGTTTTCAGAAATACAAAGCCACCCACGAACCCAGACATACTGTACCTTATTCAGTTCGGGGCTATCGTGTTTGATGCCAGTCCTTTCACTGGAACTGTGAGCATGATTATGATGCTGCATTCATGCCTTTGTGTAGCATTTCAGCTATAGTGTATCTTTACTCTGGCAGCTATTGACCACTGGCTGCACTCAATAAGATTTATTGATGTCTATGAAACACTCCAACTGGCACTCAACAGGGGTATCCATTCATGTTGGTTCATGAACGGGAGTACTGGAGGATATATATACACACACAAAAACACTACAGCTAAGAGATTTTTTAAGCTTTATCCCTTTCATATTA
The DNA here is from genome assembly GCF_023375685.1 of Ictalurus furcatus. Taxonomy (NCBI): domain Eukaryota; kingdom Metazoa; phylum Chordata; class Actinopteri; order Siluriformes; family Ictaluridae; genus Ictalurus; species Ictalurus furcatus. The sequence goes on from NC_071261.1 coordinate 14,191,451, forward strand.
TCTTTCTGTACACCATATTCAAAGTCAATCAGAATATTGCGGAATTTTGTGATTGTTGCAGCAAAAAATGCTTGATTTTGTGGCGGCTTTTTTCAAAAATTTACAATGCAATTTGTGAATTTTTTGTGCTTTTTTGTGGAAAACTACTTGATTTGGCGAAATTGCAATTGCACAAAGTTGTTTTGCATGGTCTTTCGCAGTGATGTTTATCTGTAAATGAAACCTTTTAGCTGTACTTATGTTCAACTCACATGAATCTAAGAGGGCTTTGGCTGAATACGCGTTGTGATAACGTTACACGCCGCATCTTGGCCCAAATCTGCAGAAAATCTGTGGCTCCGGTGTGGTACAGGGGATTTTGTTTTATTTGTCCTTGTCCTGTATAGTACTCGTGTAAAAGTGCTCTCTAGTGCTATGAAAAGTGCTGTGCAAATTAGTCATTGTCATGCAAGTTATTATTTTCTTTGTTATGAATGGAAGGGACCATTGCATTACTCCTACCTCATACCTTGGCATTTAGAGGTTGTTTTTTTTTTTTTTTTTTACATGCATAATAGAATTAAGGACTAATGAATTAGAAGAAAATGTCAAATATGTGTATAAAGTTCTTTAATATTTCTTCAAACATAGTTCTAGAAGCCAAGGTCTAGGTACAGTGGTGTGTAGCTTGGCCCAAATCTGTAGAAAATCTGTGGTAATTTAGAAAAATTGTAAGCTCCTCTGAATATTGTGGAGCACCCAATTACTGGTAGGCTTTTGGCAAGTTTTGTGATTATGAATTTCAAATTTACTACTGCAGCACTGCGACAGAAGAAAATCAGGGCTCAAAAACATCAAAACCAAGGTTACACAGTATTTTCCAAACTGCAACTTTACAGATTTAACTTGCAATTGTAGTAATCTTAGTAATTTGAAGCAATTACAGTGGCAAGAAAAAGTATGTGAACCATTTGGAATTTCATGGTTTTCTGCATAAATTTGTCATAAAATGTGATCTGATCTTCATCTAAGTCAAGGGTATTGACAAATATAATGTGCCTAAAATAATAACACAAAAAAATTCTGATCCCTCATGTCTTTATTGAGAACAACCAAAAAAAACTCCTAGTGCTTGTGGAAAAAGTATGTGAACCCTTGAGTTAATGACCTCAAAAAAGCTTTTTTTTTTTTTTTGCACACCTGGAGTCTCGTTAAGAAAATGAGTTTGGAGGTGTGGACTACAGCTACTTTGACTGATAAAAACCCCTCAAATTTTTGGAGTTTGCTCTGAATTCCAGTTCCCTAAACTCTAGACAAAAGGTCATGTGAAAATTGTAACATCAAAAATGACTCCCCACAATAGCAGACCAGAACTTAACTATATGTAGTGTTACAAGGATGGCAGTCCTATATCCACTCACTGTTCCAGACCACCTTCAAATGTGGTTTGAGTGATCAAATTACAATGCATCTCCGAGACACATTTGACCCTGTTGACACCTGTACTTAACAGTGTCCACTTTCAACTGGATCACACAGGACGCATGTTAATGCCAGGTGTAAACAAGGCCTCAGTGATTTTGAGCATGGCACTGTTGTTAGTGCCAGACAGGCTGGTTGGAGTATTTCAGAAGATGAAAACTGATCCCTTGGGAATTTCTCACACAACAGTCTCTAGAGTTTACACAGCATGGTGTGAAAAAGAAACATCCAGTGAGCTGCAGTTCTGCAGGTAGAAATGCCTTGTTGATGCAAATGGTAAGAGAAGATTGGCCAGGTTGGTTTGAGCTGACATGAACAGGAATCTGAGGCTACATTGGTCACATGCTCACCAAAACTGACAGTTGAAGACGGGAAAAAAGACCAGGCAATGGTTTTCCCATATTCACTTGTCCTGATTAGGTGAGCCTGTGCCCAATATAGCCACTGATTCCTGTTCTTGGCTGACAGGAGTGGAATCTGCTGTGGTCTTCTGCTGTTTAGGGCCCATCTGCCTCAAGGCTTGATGTGTTGAGCATTCTGAGATGCTTTTCTGCTCCCCAATGTTGTAAAGAGTGCTTATTTGAATTACTGTAGACTTCCTGTCAGCCTGAATCAGTCTGGCCATTCTCCTCTGACCTCTCATTTCAACAAGGTGTTACTCTCACCATTCTGTGTAAACTTTAGAGAATGTTGTATGTCAAATCTGAGGAGATCAGCAGTTTCTAAAATACTCAAAACATCCTACATTACACAAACCAGCATGCCACCTTCGAGGTTAGTGAGATTACATTTTTTCCCATTCTGATGTGAACATTAACGGAAGCTCTTGACCCGTATCTGCATGATGTTATGCATTACACTGGTGCCACATGATTGGCTGATTGGATTATTGCATGAGTGAGCAGATGTTCCTATTAAAGTGGCTAGTGCGTGTATGTTTGTCTCTTGTCTTTGCATTGTCCTCCATATGTTAAAGTTGCAGTTGTAAGCTATGTTTCTCCATGTTTCCGATACCTTTAGCTTTTTTAGTTGACACTTTCCTTCTTTGCTGGCTTTGTTATTCTCATTTTTCTAGTGTTTTTCTTGTTTTGACTTCAGTCTGTTTCTAAAAAAAAACAAAAACATAATTTTATGAATTGTATGATTTTTAAAAAATGAATTTTTCTATAATGACTTTGTCTGCTCCTGATCCCTTCTATAGTCTATGAAAAGGATTTTTGGAAAAGCTTCAAATAAAACCCTCTGTTTATATCCTGTCGCCTCTGGCTCCTGTGTGATACAGAGGATTTTTTTTATTTTATTTGTCCTTGTCCTGTATAGTAGTTGTATAAATGTGCTCTCTAGTGCTATGAAAAGTGCTGTGCAAATTAGTAATTGTTATGCAAGTTATTATTTTCTTTGTTATGAATGGAAGGGACCATTGCATTACTCCTACCTCATACCTTGGCCTTTAGAGTTATTTTGACATGCATACTAGAATTAAGGACGAATGAATTAGAAGAAAATGTAAAATATGTGTATAAGGTTCTTTAATATTTCTTCCAACATAATTCTAGAACCCAAGGTCCAGGTACAGTGGTGCGTGAAAGTTTGTGAACCTTTTAGAATTTTACAAATGACACAAAAATATTATACTTGGTCATTTATTTATTAGGGAAAAATATTCAATATTACATATTTGTGAGTGGCAAAAGTATGTGAACCTCTAGGATTAGCAGTTAATTTGAAGGTGAAATTAGAGTCAGGTGTTTTCAATCAGTGGGATGTTTTTATTTAAAGAACAGAGAGCTGTGAAAGTGTGAGCTTCACAATACATGTTTGTGAAGGTGTATCATGGCATGAACAAAGGAAATTTCTGAGGACTTCAGAAAATGAGTTGTTGATGCTCATCAGGCTGGAAAAGGTTACAAATTAATCTCTAAAGGCAGGGTTGCAAGGGGAACGCTACTGTGCTCCAAAAAGAACATTGCTGCACTTCTGCAGTTTGCTAAAGATCACATGGACAATCCAGAAGAATATTTGAAAATTGTTTTGTGTATGGATGAGACCAAACTTTCATTTAATTGAGAAGTCTTATCTTTGTAGAAAGGAAGAAAAACACTGAAAGAAAGGAAAACACTGCATTCCAGCATAAGAACCTTATATCCCATCTGTGAAACATGGTGGTGGTAGTATAATGGGTTTTGCCTGTTTTGTTGCATCAGGTCCAGGACGACTTGTCGTCATTGATGGAACAATGAATTCTGAAGACCAACAAATTCTAAAGGAAAATGTCGTGACATCTGCCTGTGATCTGAATCTCAAGAGAAAGTGGGTCATGCAGCAAGTCAACGACCCTAAGCACACAAGCCATTCTATCAAAGAACGGTTAAAGAAGAATAAAGTTAATCTTTTGTTATGGCCAAGTCAAAGTCCTGACCTTAATCCAGTAGAAATGTTGTGGAAAGACCTGAAGCAAGCAGTTCATTTGAGGAAACCCACCAACATCCCAGAGTTGAAGTTGTTCTGTACTGATGAATGGGCTAAACTTCCTCCAAGCCGATGTGCAGGACTGATCAACAGTTACTGGAAATATTTAGTTGCAGTTTTTTCTGCACAAGGGGGGTCACACCAGATACTGAAAGCAACGGTTCACATACTTTTGTCACTCACAGATATGTAATTTTGGATCATTTTCCTCAATCAATAAATGACCAAGTATGATTTTTTTTTCTCATTTGTTTAATTGAGTTCTGTTTGTCTACTTTTAGAACCTGTGTGAAAATCTGGTGATGTTTTAGTTCATATTTATGCAGAAATATAGAAAATTCACAAGCTTTCAAGCACCACTGTAGGATTAGTGTAGTAGTACATTCTACTCACACAGTAAATAAAAATAATAATTTAATTATAAATAATAATTATGAACAGTATTCCTAGAAATATAGGGCACTTTTAGATAAGCACTTTAAAGGATAAGGACAAATAAAACAATGTACTGCCTTAAACGGTAGCCAGAGTCAACCTGCTATAAGTCTAAATGTTTTGTTGAAGCTGCTTTTCCAAAACACATTTCAGTGTCCTTATTAGGGATCAGAAAACAAGCAGACACAGTCATCAGACAGGCTGAGATCAAAACATCATACAGCAATAATCCCATCTATTTTAAAAAATGACTTTTGGGTTCTGACTGATCTATATGCTCATCTTCCTGTCAGCACCAAATGCCCAGATGGGGTTGGTGCCTAGCATTGATAAAGGATCCCTTTGGAAGAGGGTGACATGAAGGACATTCTGTGACATTATCTGAGGGTGTAAGTGTGACTCACAAGGGAGGAGAAAAATACAGGAAGGCACCAAGATAGCTGAACAGCTTTTGCCATCAATCCATGTCCAACCAGATGAACTGAATGACTTGATATACAATAGTTATGTTTTTCCCCCCCTAGATTTGCCCAGTAACTGAAGGCAGGTGCCTTTCAACCCTGTGAGCTTGGATATAAACACTGTCTATCACATATGCGTATTTACTGGCCAGTTACTGAATATTGTATTTGAGATCTAGTAATGGTGGATTCTCTTTCTGGCAACCCTTTCCATTCTCTCATGGACCTTACTATGTTACTCTGCAGTTCATGTTGATAGTGTAGATCTACTCAGTGGGGCTGAGGTCAGGTCTCTGTGCAGGCCACAGAATTCTTCGACCCCAGCTTTGGCAAACTATGTTTTTATAGACCTCGCTTTGTGCACAGGGATACTGTCAGGCTGGAACAGATTTAAGCCCCTTAGTTCAAGTGAAGGGAAATCTTAATGCTACAGTGCACAAAGACATCCGACACAATTGTGTGTTTCCAACTTTGTGGTAACAGTTTATGGAACATATACAGCGGTACTTGACAGTTTGTGAACCCTTTCAAATTTTAGTTATTTCTGCATAAACATGACCTAAAACATCATCAGATTTTCACACAAGTCCTAAAAGTAGACAAAGAGAGCCCAATTAAACAAATGAGACAAAAATATTACACTTGGTCATTTCTTTATTTATTGAGGAAAATGATCCGGTGTTACATATCTGTGACCGGCAAAAGTATGTGAACCTAACATGTAAGATTAGCAGTTCATTTGAAGGTGAAATTAGAGTCAGGGGTTTTCAGTCAATGGGATGACAATCAGGTGTGAGTGAGCACAATGTTTTATTTAAAAAACAGGGATTTATCAAAGTCTGAGGGTTCACAAACTTTCAAGCACCACTGTAGGTATAGTGTCTTGGAATACAATAATAATGTAGTCTGCCTACACAGTGTTGTTCGACACAGCATTCTTTTGTTTGGTATGCTCATAGTGTGTGTCACATAGTCAGAACTTTGTGAAATATTACATTAATGTAGAGCTTTCATTTCACAGCCTCTGCCTTAGTGGTTAAATACTAATCATTTTGTTTTGATTGAGTGAAAGTAATGTGTCTGTGTATGTGTTCTAGGGAGGGGAGCTGGTGATTTACTATGAATCTTGTGGCACTGATTGCCTGAGATGTTAAAGACTAAATTATTACTTGCAGTTCAGTTGCCAGTGATCAGATAAAAAAAAAATCCCCAGAGGAAATATTAGACTGTCAGCATTATTAGACATAAGTGAATTGCATCAATGGATTTGCGTGTTATGGCACATTAAAATATTAAACAAAATAGTTTTTCCTAAATCCATTCCTGAAAAGGCAAAACTCTATATAGTAATTGTGATATATTATTATTTGTATGCATGATAATTAGACTTGTACTAAATGGAGGCTACACTGAATATACTAACTTATGTTTTATTATGAAGCTGGTACAGTTGGTTGGTGATGTATATAAATTTCGCTACAGCAGATCCATTGAGACCAATTTAATGAGTTAGCACTGGCACAAGAGGCTGCTGAGTGTGACAGTCATTTCTCAAAACACAGAAGTCTGCATTAATGATGATACTGTATGATTCACAATATCCGTCAAAGGTTTAGGAACACTTATATCTTCAAAATTAACTAATATAGGAACATTAACTCTGTCAGTTTGCAATAACATTAAATAACATTCAAGGCTAAACAGGTTTATTTACATTTGTGACAATAAGTAAAAATTACATTTTCATTAAAAACACTCCCATGGAAGATGTAACTGCTGCACACACTTTCTCCATACAAACAGCCAGTTTTTCCAGACATTCCTCTGAGAATGTCTCTGTTGTGCCTTTTGCAGTACTTCCCAAAGGTCTGGCGCTGGCTGGAGACCACTTTCTCTGTCTCAGACCTTTTGTTCTAACCAGAGCAGCTCAATTGGATTAAGGTTGAGCTTTGAGGTTGTTAAAAGTCAAATATTATTATGAAAATTCAGTGACAAACGGTACATAAATATATAAAATATGAAGATAGGTGAGAAGTTAAAGGAAAAACTGGTTTTAGCACCATACTTCCCTATAGGAAGGATCAATACAAATCAATACAAAATTATTCAGACTGATCACTTTTATACTATGATGAAACATTTTTATTCCTGATGGGAGTGCTCTGTTCCAGGATAACAATATCAGCATTCTGTCAGAATTGGTGTTCAATTCCATTTCCCACAATGCACCTTGGACTACAAACATGGTCTCATTGGACTACAGCTCCCACACATCAAGTTCACTGTCACCTTCACAGCCACCCTGTTTCTGATTACACACACCTGGACTCGTTTACAACCACACCCTATATAAGCACACTCATCATAATCACTCACTGTGAAATATTTGTTCAGCTTTGTGTACACAACTGCCATACCAAGCCTTTGTTTTGTTATTGCTCATGGATTTTGGACTGTTCTTCTGGTTCTTGATTCTGCCTTGCACTTTGACATTACTGTTTGATCGCTGCTTGAATTTGTGCCTGTCCCTCGACATCAAAACTCCATCAACGTCATCAAAACTCCAGTTCAGGAAATATCTTTTAGAAGAATGGTGTTCATGTCTCCAGAACAGTTCCACAGGTATCTTGTGGTTGCCAGTACCTTACTAAGACATTGTCGTTTCTTCCTTTAATTTGTCCCCATGTATATGTAAAATTGTAGATGTATATAAAGTATGCAGATATACTGTATTATTGTGAACAGAACAATCAAGAGAAAATTAAAGTGTTTGATTATAATACATTTTCAACAAGTGCCAAGGTATTGTGTTCCACATGGCCATACCTAAGGTGTGTATTTGATTTATTTGGTTACTGGGAAAAAAAGTCGGCAAGTACGGCAAGTAGTTTTCATTAATTTTCACTTCACTTAATGTTTTAAAAATAGCCTCTGACTTTGCAACAAAGAGATAGCTGCAGGCAATTCAGATATCCGACAAAGACAATGATGAGACCTTTTAGCTGTACTTCACATGATGCGCCTTGGCCCAAATTTGTGGAAAATCTGCGATTATTTTGAAAAATTGCAAGCTCCTGCGAATAGTGCAGCGTTTCCTTGATTTTGCATTAATGTCTGTAATTGCAAAGTCACAAAATCCGGGAGAGACTGAATTACACTTCTTTGACAGCCGCATACATTGCAGGATCTGTTTTAAGGATATAAGGATATTATGCTGGATAAATACTAGTATATCAATATAAATATTATAAATATTATACTGGATAAATACTAGTTTAGTTGGCAAACATAACTATACTTATGTGAAAAAAAAAGTTCTGGGAATTTTTCAAATCCATCCATCCATCCATCCATCTTCCATACCTCTTATCCTACACTGTTTCACAGCAAACCTGAAACCTATCCCAGGGAACTCGGGGCACAAGGTGGGGGACAACCCATCGCACGGCACAATTGCACACCCATCCACATACCTATCCACACACTACAGACAATTTGGAAATGCCAATCAGCCTACAACACATGTATTTGGACTGGGGCAGGAAACTGGTATACCCAGAGGAAACCCTGAAAGCACAGGGAGAACATGCAAACTCTGCACACACAGGGCGGAGGCGGGATTTGAACCTCCAACCCCGGAGGTGTGAGGCAAACATGCTAACTTTTGCACGTTTTGCACATTTTGGAATTTTTCAAATAATACAGTCAATATGAAGTGATAATTCTTATGGTCAATTTAAACAAAAAAGTTTTAAAAATGTAACGTTAATGCAGAGTGTCATTACAGTAGATCAGGGCCATAATCACCATAGACACTGAGGGGGACCCCCCCCCCCCCCAATAATAAGAGATGGCCAAATTGTTCCACCCAATATTTGATATTTTTAATGGTGCTCTGCTGCACTCAATTATGCACTGTATGTTTTAGTATGACAAAAGTTTAAAAAAAAATTTAGGCTGGGCTGACTCGGTGGTCTTGCAGCACTCGTCAACATCAAAATGGTTGAAATGGCCAATCAAATCAATTTCAGCGGTGAAAGAGTGTGAGGTATGATGTAAGTTAAGTAGCTAAAGTTTAATATTTGACAACTGTTTTACTACAGAAATGTTAAACGACCAACAGTAATGTCCAGGGATGCAAACATCTGCGTGATTCATGTAACGTAATGCTTTATTGTCACTGTGACAAGACAAGAAACATTAACTGAGCCGTTTTCACTATATTAGGCAGAAGATGGACAATGAATGTGTGCATATTGTGAATGAATGTAATGAACGATCACCTGGCTTTACTGCTAGCCTTTCAATACATTCACTTTTCTAAGAAAATGATTCATAAAACTGAAAGTGGGAGAGTTATCCTCCTCACACTTAAACTAGAACATGGTAAAATGTGGACTGGTGGATTTGACTCAAGTGTGTTTTTAGGTTGTGGTTGGGACAAGGTCATTTATTAAAATAAAAATATATTATTTGCAAATCTAGTTATTTAACTTTTTTAAATTCCTTTAATTCTCTTTTCTGGACAATAAACCCCAAAGGGTCTGCAACTATTGTATTTTGATGCTAATCTGTATGTCCTTGTCAGGTCTGTGCTCAAAAAGTTAAAGGGATAGTTCACCTAAAAATGGAAATTCTGTTATCATTTACTTCCCCTTATGTCATCCCTAACCCAAATACTGTTATTTTTCATAACATAAAAGAAGATTCAGCTCTATTCCATAAAATGGCAGAAGATAGTGATCATGAGCTTTAAAGGTGCACTATAAAGGCATCATAAAAACTATAGTCCAAATGGCCACATGAGAGTTTTGTGTCATATGAACTGCTTTTCTGTATAGCTGTGTAAATATTATTCAAAATTCTCCTTTTGTGTTACACTGAAAACAGCATACAGGTTTGGTGTAAGTGTGTAAGTCATTTTGTCTGGCTAGCTGACACAGTCATGTCATTTTACAGAGACATTATGACCATAATGTCTTTGGGACAGCAGAAAAAAAGGGTAAGCTGACAGGAACAGGAAAAAGGTTAGCAGTATGTACACAGTGGAAGTTTTGTACTTCATATTTTGGTCTTCTCTACTGTTTGGAACATATTATTCACTATATCTGTGCATAATAAGACGAAAGGCCTGCCTGGGGGTAGAGAGTGAGTAAATCTGAAATATAATAATAAACCATCTAATCAAATAAACACAAACGGGTTTCTATACTGACACATTGTTTTGAACATTATTATAATACATTATTTAAATGTATTTGATTATTTATTTATTTATTCAGTTATTTATTGCATATGAGTCATATGAAAATGGTGCTCCTGACAAAGAGGTCCATTATTCAAGCCCACATTCTATTATTCTGATGGTCATCACAGATGAAAGAACAATTTGTGATGGTTGCTCCTTTTAAGCCACTCCAAACTGTCCAGCTATGAGAGCTATATAAATAAACAAACAAAATGTTGAGGTTCCACATTGATAAATTGATCTGATTTTCACAGCCTTCCCCTTTACTTGCTTTGTTTTCTTTGTGCTTGAAATATTTGTGATGGCATTGTCTATTTGACTTGTATTGGCGTGAAAGATAAAGCTTCAGGTCTGGTGCTCGCATAAACATTAGCTCAATGAGATAAAGCTGAAGGGACTAGGCAGTATAAAAATGCTGTACACTTAGACTTTTGTTGATTGCAGAAGGCTAAAATGTGTAAGAGACTGCAAGAAGAAAAGCAACATTGATATGAGAGATTTTATTGCATAGAATAGAAAAGTGAAAAAGAATAAACCCCTTAAATCCATACAAGTTTAAAATCCATTGCATAGCCATAGATGTTTTTATACAGTTGGGTGCAAAAGATACAACAAAATGAAGTGGCAAGCCATTTAGTGTGTGGTTTTCACAGATGTTTCTTCATCATCACTAATAATGAAAATACAATTAAAAAAAAATAACTATGATATCAACATTGAGATATTAATAACAAGAAAAAAAAATATGGGGCGGCTGTGGCTCAGTTGGTAGAGCGGGTTGTCCACTAATCGTAGGGTTGGTGGTTTGATTCCTGGCCCACATGACTCCACATGACTCCACATGACTCCACATGACTCCACATGACTCCACATGACTCCACATGACTCCACATGCAGAAGTGTCCTTGGGCAAGACACTGAACAACAAGTTGCTCCCGATGGCAAGTTAGCGCCTTGCATGGCAGCTCTGCTACCATTGGTGTGTGAGTGTGTGTGTGAATGGGTGAATGAGACACAGCGTAAAGCGCTTTGGATAAAAGCGCTATATAAGTGCAGACCATTTACCATTTACCAAAATAGTATACAATAGTATCAAATGGTGATTCCATCTCAGTAATATAAATATATTCTAATAGTTTGGATGCCACTCTTTGCCCTGTACCTGCCTCCAACCTCTTTACACTTTCTGGGAAGTTTTAAAAAAAATCCCTTTAGTAGTTATATCGTTCCTCTTGAGATATCTCTTTTAAGCCTGCCTGATGTCATACATTGTCTTCTTCAGATCAGGTTTTGTTGTGCAGTTTTACCTTGCTTTAGTGTTTTTTAAGATGCATCCATATTTTATAAGAAATATTTTCCCTTTTTCTAACTTTAGGATGTTTAACTAAACTAAAGCACACTGAAAGGTCTGGTCATTGCACATCTTACCTCTTCTTTCTAGCAGAACAGAAGTAATTAACCACTCTTTAAGGGTGAGTTAATTAGCTGCACAGCACACTGTTAATTACTTTTGTTGATTATCTCCAGCTAGTTGCAGAGAGGGGGTGGCAGGAGGAATGAAATACACCAATCATCCATAACACTGACAAGTATAGTGAATAAAATTGATGGTAATGGCAATGGGGTGGGATATATTAGGCAGTAAGTGAACAATCATTTCTCAAAGTTGATGTGTTGGAAAGAGGAAAAATGGGCAAGTGTAATTATCCGAGCAACTTGGACAAGGGCCAAACTGTGATGTCTAAATGACTGGGTCAGGGCATATCCAAAACTGCAGGTCTTGTGGAGTGTTCCCAGTATGCAGTGTTTAATACATACCAAAAGTGGTCCAAGGAAGGGCAACCAGTAAAAGAGCAATGTGCGTGCCCGTCCGGTCCAATTCCACAGAAGAGCTACTGTACTCTATGATATAAAGGTATCAGAACACACAGTGCACCGCAGCTTCAGAGGTCTTGTGGAGTCTATGCCTCAGTGGGTCAGAGCTACTTTGGAAGCACAACGGGGACCTACACAATATTAGGCAGGTGGTTTTAATGTTGTGGCTGATCCGTGTATGTGCTCCATAACTTCTCAACATATTTCACTAAATATTACTTTAAAAATCCAGTATATTTGTGTTTGTTTTAATATTAATATTTCTAGAAAAATGTATTAATATTAATATTAATACAAACACCATCCACCCACCGACACACACACCAACACACACACAGACTGCTGCTAAGGGACAAAATGAGATCTCATCTGGGTCATGTGAGTGAGGGTGTCATGATGATGTAGTGAAAAAATCTATTTTTTTTTAAATCACGGCTGCCGGATGTGCCCTGGCTGTATTATTACGATGTATAAAGATATATCATTACAGCAAAATTACTTTTATCAATTTTTATATTTTAAAATTTGCACATTTAAAGATACTATTTTTTAGTTTGAATTACTCTGTTCTTGTTACTCAATAAGAGGCTAACAAGACTGTACAGTTGAAAAAAAAAAACATTCTAGGGATAGGTGACAAGGATATTATTGCGAACCCAAATTCCCTTAGAATTTTACAGTATGTGAAAAATGGCATTAAATAATACATTTCATAATGATAATGTATACATTGTAAATATCATGTCAAAGTATCTTAAGTATACTTCTCAGTTTCAGACAAAAAACAAAATGAAAATAGTGAGATATACTGATATATGTATACTGATATAGTGGGAGAACGAGTCAAATGGGTGTTATTTTACTCTTTTGTAGCTGCTGTCATTCCAGTTTTATGACCTACTCATCACATTTTGCAACAAAAGTCTCTTCTGAAAATGATGTCTTAATTGTTGCTTTTTCAATTTTCACAAAAAAGACACAGTGCTTCATACAGTCATCTATTATACGAGCGCTGAATGGGTTTGAGAATGAAAAATTGCAGTGAGGGAACAAGCTTTTTAAAGTATGTCAGTAACGAAAACACAATTTCCACAGGAAACTATGATGAAGTCAAAGATCAGCCACTACTATAAGCATGCATAACAATACAATGAATTTCAGAAACTCCTATAAGTTTCTGACTGTCAGAATTAACGCCATCATGTAAATGTGTGCAACTGTGTTAAAATTGCTCCGATTTACTTAACTGTCACCGTGGTCTAAGTGAAATAATTGAAGCTGGGGACAGCAAAATGAAAATGCCCACAGGAGCCAATTGTAGTGTCTTTTCAGACTGAAGTGATGAAAAACAATTGCTTTAAATGGCCCATCTAAGTGGTCACTGTTGGAGGGAACAAATGATTCCACTTTGCTGTCCACCGCTTCAATTATTTGACAGTAAATCCTGACATAAAATTTGTGTTTTGCATCATTTTAAAAATATTTAACAAATGAGCAATTTTCACAATCATACACATTTACAAAAGATTCATTGCAATGGTATTATTGAATATTTGTTCCCATTTTAAAATAGCTAAAGTTCAAGTACAACTCATATTACCTTTTTTGTTGTTGTTGTTTTTGTTAATATTACATTGTATTCAACAGCTGTAAAGTCTGTGAAACTCTAATTCCACTCAGGTGATTTAGCCCATACTCTTAGCCTCTTTTAATGTAGCCCCAGAAATTTATTTGGTTTAAAGTTCAGATTAAAAATGGCATCAGATTAAAAGTGCATTCCAAATGGCAACTACTTTGCTATTGCAAGCAATATAACTTGGTTTAATCCATTTCATGATTTTGGAAATCTTGTCTTTGTCTGATAGCACAGTGCATGTTTGAAAATCAGTCCAGTGTGTCCCTATGTGGGTGCTCAGAAAGAATATACAGTATCTCACAAAAGTGAACACACCCCTCACATTTTTGTAAATATTTGATTATATCTTTTCATGTGACAACACTGAAGAAAGGACACTTTGCTACAATGTAAAGTAGTGAGTGTCCAGCTTGTGTAACAGTGTAAATGTGCTGTCCCCTCAAAATAACTCAACACACAGCCATTAATGTCTAAACCGCTGGCAACAACAGTGAGTACACCCCTAAGTGAAAACGTCCAAGTTGGGCCCAAAGTGTCAATATTTTGTGTGGCCACTATATTTTCCAGCACTGCCTTAACCCACTTGGGCATGGAGTTCACCAGAGCTTCACAGGTTACCACTGGAGTCCTCTTCCACTCCTCCATGATGACATCACAGAGCTGGTGGTTGTTAGAGACCTTGTGCTCCTCCACCTTCCATTTGCGGATGCCCCACAGATGCTCAATAGGGTTTAGGTCTGGAGACATGCTTGGCCAGTCCATCACCTTCACCCTCAGCTTCTTTAGCAAGGCAGTGGTCGTTATCATGCTGGAATACTGCCCTGCGGCCCAGTCTCTGAAGGGAGGGGATCATGCTCTGCTTCAGTATGTCACAGTACATGTTGGCATTCATGGTTCCCTCAAGGAACTGTAGCTCCCCTGTGATGGCAGCACTCATGCAGCCCCAGCCCATGACACTCCCACCACCATGCTTGACTGTAGGCAAGACACACTTGTCTTTGTACTCCTCACCTGGTTGCCACCACACACGCTTGACACCATCTGAACCAAATAAGTTTATCTTGGTCTCCTCAGACCACGGGACATGGTTCCAGTAATCCATGTCCTTAGTCTGCTTTCTTGTGCATCATCTTTAGAAGAGGCTTCCTTTTGGGACGACAGCCATGCAGACCAATTTGATGCAGTGTGCGGCGTATGGTCTGAGCACTGACAGGCTGACCCCCCACCCCTTCAACCTCTGCAGCAATACTGGCAGCACTCATATGTCTATTTCCCAAAGACAACCTCTGGATATGACACTGAGCACGTGCACTCACCACTGTGCTGCAGCTCAATGTCAGGGTCTTGGCAATCTTCTTATAGCCTAGGCCATCTTTATGTAGAGCAACAATTCTTTTTTTCAGATCCTCAGAGAGTACTTTGCCATGAGGTGCCATGTTGAACTTCCAGTGACCAGTATGAGGGAGTGTGAGAGCGATGACACCAAATTTAAAACACCTGCTCCCCATTCACACCTGAGACCTTGTAACACTAACTAGTCACATGACACCGGGGAGAGAAAATGGCTAATTGGGCCCAATTTGGACATTTTCATTTAGGGGTGTACTCACTTTTGTTGCCAGCGGTTTAGACATTAATGGCTGTGTGTTGAGTTATTTTGAGGGGACAGCAAATTTACACTGTTACACAAGCTGGACACTCACTACTTTACATTGTAGCAAAGTGTCCTTTCTTCAGTGTTGTCACATGAAAAGATAACATAACAGAAATGTGAGGGGTGTACTCACTTTTGTGAGATACTGTAAAGAAAACTACCCACAACTGACATTTCTGTCTATGCAAATTTTCCAATAATTGCACTGAAATTAATATGATTGTGACCTGAGCACCCTGCAAAATGTTAGGTTTGCTAAGTTGTGCCATACTAGTTAAACAGAAACAAAAGAAGAAGAAATATAGTTTATGGACCAATACGTGGTCATCAGAATTCCAGTCATCCATCTGATTGACTGATCAATCAAACACCAGTTCTGTTACCGCCTCAAACTGTACAATAAAAATGTTAAGTGCAAAGTCATTAAGTGCACGTTCAAAATATTTGAGGAGGATCGGTTGAAGATAGGTTAGTTGCCTGTTTTCTGATTCATGTGTTTTGTCTTTGCCTAGTACACTCTGTTTGTTGATCGACTGACTCACACCTGTTTTTTGCTATTGTCTGGTGATTGGGAGCAGGTTAGCGGTAGTGGGTTCTGGGGTGTGTATTCCGGAGCAGCTATGTTTGTAGGCCGCACTGTGTTCTGGGAAGTCGAGTTTGTGGATTGCGTGGACCTGATAGAGCCACACTCCACAAAGGGATCACTCCGGGAACACATGGAATTCACGGCATAGATTGGGGTCAAGGATGTCGTGTGCAAGAACTTAGCACTGCTCCTCTGAGCCATACCCTTCCCACTTGACAAGGTACTCCAGATGGCTATTTCTTCAGCAGGAGTTGTGAATGGTTTTACCAGATAAGCAGGCTGGCCCTCAATGCTGAATTAGCAGGTCGGGAGGCCAATGGCCCTGGGATGACTGGTTTCAAATGGGAGACATGATCTAGTTTGCAGGTGATGAGGTTGATCTGCTTGATCGCTTTGTATGGACCAATGTACCTGTGGTTAAATTTTTTGCAGGTTTGGGGTTGCCTGAATTCTTTGGTGGCCAGCCAGGCCCGATCTCCTAGCTGGTAGCAAGGGTTTTCTCCTTGGTCTTGGTCTCTGCTGACTTTGTGGATTTGGACCACCTGTTCAAGTTGTTCGTGGGTGCTCTCCCAAACCTGTTCACCCCTATGGATACAGTCATTCATGGCCGGTGAGTCATTGGGGTTGGTGTTCCAGGGGAACAGGAGAGGCTGGCAACCGAGTAGGTGCTGCAGAGATCCAGCTTGGTGAAAATGTGGGCAGACCTGAGATGTTTGAGAGTTGCCATGACTTGTGACAGGGCGTATCGGTACTTCACTGTTACTTGGTTTAGCCCTCGGTAGTCAATGTAGAGTCTGAGTTCACCTCCCTTTTTTCCATGAAGAAGAAGCCAGTCAAAGTGGGTGATGTGGAAGCCTGGATATACCCCTGATGGAGTGCAACCTAGATGTACTCCTCCATAGCTTGTTGTGATATACAGTAAAAGGGGTAAATTCTGTTGCGGGGATGAGTGGTCCCAGGAAGCAACTCTATTGCACAGTTGTAGGGACATTGAGGATGTAAACCATTGGCTTTGGTCTTACTGAAGTCTTCATGAAGGTCTTGGTACTCGGATGGTACATCTATGGGTGCATGGTACTCTGGATTTTCCACAGAGATTGAGGCCATGTAGAGCTGAGGATGCAGTGGTGGTGACAATGGCTTGTCCAGTGGGTGATTTCCTTGTCCATCCAGGAAATTTGTGGGTTATGGAGCTGCATCCAGGGAAAGCCCAGGATGATGGGGTGCTGGGCTGTGACAGTTACGAGAAAGGAGATTTGCAACTCATGGAGCACACTGACTTGTAAAAGGAGTGGCCATGTGCAGGGGGAGATGGTTCCTCCTCGGATGGCCGTCCATTGATTGGTGTGGATCCTGCAGGGATGTGATAGCAGCTGAGTCAGGATATTCAGGCGGGTCACAGTGTCCTGGTCTATGAAGTTTCCCACTGCCCCAGTGGGATTAACTACTTGATTGATTAACACTGTCAAAACAGAAGACAAACCTGAGTGTTGTACTGAAGCATTACTGATTGGTGAGAGATAGACTGGATTAAACTCTCTATGTTGGAGCGGGTGCTGGAGCTCTCACTTGAAGATGGGCCTGGTCTGACAGTGCACCTGCTACATAGCGGGCATAGCCCAATGATGTGGTCGGGACTACTGCAATAGAAGCAGCATGCCCACGTGGTCATCTCTCCCTTTCCTCCACGGCAAGCTTGTTGTGCCCTAGTTACATGGGTTCCGGAGAAGTGTCTAGGCGATGGCTGTGCAGCAGATGGTCCAGGGAGTCTAGTGTAAGCGGCTTGTTGCGGCATGCCAAATCTGTGAGGACTTCCGGGTTCAGACCTTGGCAGAACACTACTTTCAAGGCTGTATTGTTCCATCCATCCACTACCAGCCGCAGTGGTATAGTGCTATGGAACTCAAGAGCATATTCTGCTACATGATGCGATATAGCCAAAAGCAGTTCTCCCACATCTTTCCCCTCAGGTGACTGATTGGTAAAACACACGGCAAAAGAGCTCAGGGAATCACTCATGTGAGGATACATGCTCACCCCCTTGCTCCAATATTGCTGTGGCCCACTTCAGAGCTTTGCCGGTGTGAAGATTCATGAAGTGTGATACCTTATGTCTCTTAGACATCCCCTCATAGCTAGCGAAATAAAGGGAACATTGCAGAAGGAATCTGGGAAGTGTAGTTTGTGTTCTGGGAAGTGAAGTTTGTGGATTGCATGAACCTGACATAGAGATGTGTTTGAACCCATACCTGGCAACTTTGTTTAATGTCTATAATTGTTGGTAATCATGTCCTACTCTAAAAAATATACTTGTTAAGAACATGGGCTCCACTGCTGTGAAAATAGACATGGTCTCAGATGTTTATTCAAAAGTCCTCCGTTTCTGGAGAATACTGACAGCTCATTTACAAATGCAGACACCTCATTTACATAGAACTAAGAACAAATGGACCTCTCATTTCTATGCACATGGTATGAACCTGGCATTGTCACACAAAAAAAATTATAATGTTGAAATCCTATATTCAAGCCACAGTGCATAAAAGATCAAATAAAAGCCCATTATTTTCATGGTGACAATACTGTGCAAAAAGTGTTGTTATGGCTCAATCATATGAACCATCACTTGAACTTTCACAGAAAATTTTCAACTAATTTAGTAACGAACTCAGACTGCACACCCACATATGCACACATTCAAATCTCTGTTTGACTGGATGTTATGGCAATTTACAACCAAGCAGACTCCTGACTGTGGGAGAATATGCCTGTGTGTGTGTGTGTGTGTGTGTGTGTGTGTGTGTGTGTGTGTGTGTGTGTGTGTGTGTGTGTGTGTTAGACAATTATACAAAATGTCAGTATTAATCAGTGTTCTCTCAGTGAGGTAGAAAACTCATTTGCCTTTATAGTTTGTCAGTTATCCAAACAGGATTAAAGATTCTGACACGCACACAGAAACAGCCACTCCTGTCCATCCCTCTTACTGCATTAATGTTCACTGACATTCACTCTCTTTTGCTAAATTAATCTTTAATTTGCTTTCTTATTCCATTTCAATCTTCATATTGCTACTCTCTGAAAGATTGATGGAATGAACAGTTGATGTCTTTCAGTGTGGTAAACTAGGGCTCTATTTCAGTTGGAAGACCTTAAAAAAATAATTATAATGACTAGCACTTAGTACAACCCTCATGTTCTCTCTCACACACACTTGCTTTGGGTCACCTGGGGAAGACTACAGCATTTTGCAATTCCTTCAATATAATTCACACAAATTCAGTAAAATTTCTCTTCTGTGATCAATAATAAATAAATAGCATAGAGCCATCTGCCAAACGTATATATGTAACATACATGAAAGTTTAAAAAAACATACATAAGTTCAAATCCTAGCACTGCCAGAGATCCAGTTGGGTCTTTTGCCAGAGAGAAATGTTGGTCCTTAATGGTCAAAAACACACCACGATGACTTTTTCTTTTTTGCATTGCAAGCCACTTAAGGATCTGCCAAATTAATAAATGCAAATGTAACGTACAGACTAAAATGTCATTCTAACCCATTACATGAAGCTTGCTTGCATTTCAGTTGTACAGTGGATGCTACTGTCACACTCCATTTAATAAAATTGTAACAGTATGAGTAGATATTGATTTTTTTGTGATATTAAAAAATGATTCTGAAAACAGGAACTGGGATGTAATGGCATGATAACTGTACATGTACCCAGATAATGTTCATGAACATACTTTATCTCTGGCCATATGGTTTAGAATGCTTTCTGTATTATTTATCCAGGGAAAATGCTATGCTTTGGCAAAACATTTTCACACACACACACACACACACACACACACACACACACACACAAAGCATATCAATCAGTAAGTATGAATTATTCAGTTGCTACAGTAAATAAAAATGATAGAAAATAGTTATGAGGGTAAGGTCTGGAGCCACCAAAAGGTTCGAGGTGTGTGAAGGGTTAACTGAAGCATTTCACTTTTACCGCAGGAAATGGCACTATTTTGCAAAAACTAAGTGACAGATTATACTGTTATCTTTTTTTATCTTGGTTGTGTATGAGTAGTGTGTGTGCAAGAGAGAGAGAGAGAGAGAGAGAGAGAGAGAGAGAGAGAGAGAGATGGGTTGAATAGTTTCAAACTAAGGACTATGCCAGAAATTAGGCCATAAAGTTGTTATTCCACAGAGGATAAGTGCACTTACTAGGCTGAAATAACAGTTTGGAAAATGGAGCACCGAATGTGGCTTTGAGGTGTCTTTCTGCAAACAGGCCGGCATATAAAACTGTGCGTATCTGTGTGCTGTAGAGTGCTTGATAGATGCTGCAGTGCCAAATTACTGTTTACTCTCAAAATACAGGTTTGATGACTTAACCTACAATTGGCTACATAATCTAAACTAAAACCCTTTTAAATTTTTGTCATGATGTAATCAATTTTAGTCATATTCAAACTTTTATCTTTTTTAGAAATAATTCTGAAAAGCTTGATGGTTCAGTAGGAATAAAGAAATAATGAGCCTATGAAGGACGTTCTTTATATGAACAGCAACCCCTCTTGGAAAATGAGGCTTTCAGGCCCCTATCCTCTTCTCCACTTATAGCCATGCAACTTAGGGATGTGACTCCATTTCAGCATGGCACCACTGCAACACAGTAATGAAAGTGAAAATCTAAGGCAACAGGGAATTACATTCACTTCTGACCAAAGTCACAGTTTAATTAATGCCCTCTGGACCTACCTAATTCATCCTGATGGAAACACTTCTGCTTGGAGCCTCGCTCACCTGAAAATCACTTGGTGCAGCTGAAGATGGCCCTGCATGGTCTACACATCACCATGGGTTTACTGTGGATGGTACCACATAGACGACTGTGGATGATGGCTGTGATGTTGTGGATGTTCTTTCATGGATAGCCTTAAGACAGCAATTGCTAAGAACAGTCTCCATTATTGAACAGTTGCATTATTAAAAGGAATATTCTTTGCAGTGGGAAATCACTATAGGAAAATTACTACACCTAGGTGGTGTGATAGGGCTCACCAAGAAAACAGCCTGGTTTATAGACTACTTGATGCATAATGTTTGTGCATGCAGAAGCAGCAGTAATGTGAGCGGGATCATTTTTCACACACTTGTACTTAACAACATCTTATGTAGGCTATATCCACAAGACTTAAAAGTGACAGTCACTAGGTAGCTTGTCAGAGCCAAAACATCCCTGGCTGTCAGGTTTCTGAGGCAAACTGTAAAATGTTTAGTGATGTTATGTACAGCAACGAGCTCTGTTTCTCTTAAATCTTTAGCTGCTGTCATGATTTTTGGCATGGGTTGCATCTTAAAATCAAAAACTATCATCTTACATTCAAAAGTATTTACTAATCTAGAAAATTCAGGAGGCGGGTATACTAAACAGACCTTTCAGTATGCTTAAAGGGAAAATTAGAGGTTTTTAAAGTTGACTAACACTAACCAAGTCAATGTAAGTCATTGGTTAGTTTTCCATAACGGCCTAGAATAGTACATAATAATGTGATTTGAGACACAGTGCTGTTTAGCAGAGGTAGATGGATGGGGTAATTTGACCATTTGTCCCCTGCGATAGATTAGACTGTATTTATCAACTTCATAAGATGATAGAAATGATGGTCTACTTGCATGAAAAGCTCATATGAAGACCCATTCCAATGCAATTAATACTTTGTCCAGTCTTCACTCATTTAAGAAGACCATAGGTCAGCTAGTTGAATGTTTTTATGTTCTCAAAAATGGTAGTCAATTTTGCATTTCAAAGAAGACCTTGCCATTCCTTTTCTTTGCAGATTTTTCCATTTGATTCTCTAAGCTCCACCTAGACTTTTTTTTCTGGTTAAGGAGTCACCATGACTTGTTTTGGTGTATACTTTTCTATTGAGAGTAATCAAATTCTACCAATATGTATGAGGGTTATTCTCTTAAATTTTTTCCATGTAAAAACATAGTCACAAACTACATAAAAGCTTTGTGTCATCTTATGAGCTGTCCAGCATTGCTTTCTAAAGATTTATGCTCTGTGCATATAACAGGTTTACACACCCCTGTTAAAATTGCAGTTTTTTTGTGACGTTAAAAATTCAAACAAGATACATATATATGAGTGCACAACATGCCCATTGTGTGTTTTTGCAGCCTTTTTTTTTTATCGTAGTGGGAGTCGCCATCTTGCAAAAAATTGGAGCCAGAGCATACGCAATTGATACAGCCATATGGACATTGGTTCCACCTCTCATCTGCCCATACACAAATGTGAATGTCTATGTGCAACTTAAAGCAGTGCACTGCCTAACTCAAAGTGGCAAGTACAGCATTAATTAATTTATTAAAATTAATATTAATTAATATGTAAAATGCTAAACTGCAGTCATATAATTTCCGCATATAAATTGATTATACTGTTGTCAGGAAAAGATTTTAAAGCTTTGAGTCATGACTGACTGAGCTACCATTTGCTGGCTAGCTGACATTATCCATCATTTTTAATCAAAGTAATATAAGTATAAATAGATAATGTATAAACTAAAAATATGCAGGTAAACAGCACTCAACATTTACACTCAACACAACCTATTTTTAAAGAAAAATAAAATAACTGCTCTCCATGACTTTCATCTAGCTCTACTCATCTGAAGAAGTATTCTCATATCCTGTGCCGTTCTGTCAGTGGAGTTCATTTATAAAAGAGAGACTGACTTACCTTAAAAATAAATTATTATTAAATTTAGCTAGTGTTAGTTGCCTTGGTTTATGCCATTACTTCATTAACTAATGTTTTTAGCTAGTTATGATATTAGTAGAAGGAGCTAGCTTAGACATCAGAATGATGAACATGCAGGAAAAAGGGCAAAGTACTCTCCGCTGAGGGTCTGTTAGAACAGTGTACAGCAAAACAAGACATGGCTTTACTACAGAACTGTCAAGCGCTTCAGGTCCGTGATGGCATGTGTACGCATTCATGAGCCTTGACGGTCATGGACGAAGTCATAAATCACCTCATCAACCACAGCCCCATTAATTATCACCAAATAATTGGGAGATATTAAGGTCAACTGAATTTGTTTAAAAAAAATGACAGAATACTATTCCAGAAAATAATTTATGGAAATAGAAATTTGTCTCAGTCTTCATCCATTAACATTGGAATGGGCGGGGTCACAAATTGTACTACAGCCAGCCACTAGAGGGCCTAAGAGACATTTTAGCTTCACTTTTGACTCTGTGATGTCCACCCATATAGTATACAGTCAGTGGTGATAGTTTACCAAATTAGCACATCTTGATTTGTCAATTTTATTTCACTCTTCTTTGCAAAAATTCTCAAAATCTATCAAATTATGAGGGGATCTCCTGTGCAAAGCCCTCATAAAGTCATTCCAAAGATTTTTGATAGGATTTAGACCTGGGCCATTCCAAAACATTAATCTTCTGTCTTACAGAGGCCTGCAGGTTTTGTACCAAACTAGATTGGTATTTGGAGCTATCCATGATTCCCTCTAGCTTAACTAGAATCCCAGGCCCAGCTGAAGAAAAGCAGCCCCATAGCATGATGCTGCCACCAACATGCTACACTGTGGGTATGATGTTCTTTGGGTGTTAAGCTGTCTTGTTTTTGTACCAAACAAATCTTTTAGAATTATGCCTAAAAAAAGTTCTACCTTGATCTTATCAGGCCATAACACATTTTGCCACATGGTTTGGTAAAATTTAGGTGGGTTTGGATGTTTTTACATGAGAAAGGTATTCAGTCTGGCCACCCTACCCCATAGCCTAGACATGTGAAAAATAAGAGAGATTGTTGTCACATGCAGAGAGTGGTGAGTACTTGACAGATATTGCTGCAGCTCTTTTAATGTAGCTGTAGGTCTCTTGGCATCCTCCCTGATAAGTTTTCTTCTTGTCATTTTGTCCATTTTGGAAGGATGTCCTGTTCTTCTATGTCACTATAGTGCCCAATTTTCTCCACTTGTTGATGATGAATTTCACAGTGTTCCACGGTACATCTTAAAATTCTTTTGTACCCCACTCCTTTTGGCAATCCTACATGCTTGTATATGCTTTGTAAGCTCTTTGCAGACCATAGCATGAACAGTCAGACGAAACCAAAAAGACATCAAGAAAATCCTACAGAAGCTGATTTTTGTTTAGGGTTAATCAGAATCACTTCATTGATTACACTGTATGATACTTTTGAACATGAATTTGAATGTGATTGGTTAATTATGCCCACTGAGCAGTCTCATGTGCCAACAACATCTAAAAGACTTCTATAGAATGTCGCTGGTGGAGCCAGAATTAAACTTTTTAGGACGTTATATCTACATCCAATATTGTGCATATATTATTTCTTAATATTTATTCTTAAATATAACAAGCCTTGCATACCTCATGTAATAATCATTCAATTAAACTTAGTCATGAATTGTTTTCTATGAATTAATGAGAATTATTATATCTATCCAGTGTTGTTTAAAGGGAACTGAAATTTACTTATGAGAAACATCAACTATGAAAACAATTTTAATACCAGTTCAGTCTACAGTTATGTAACAAAAAATATATCTATCATAAAGTTACGGTCTATGAAATATGACTGGACAGCATTCTCCATTTCAACTGTTTAATGAAGCATACAATACACAATCACATTCAGTGTCCATTCTGTCTTCCTTCTCTTTTTCCTGGTGCATGTTTCAAATGCCCTGGAGACAGATGCCAAATGGTGTTCTCGTCCACCTACTTGTCCCATCTCATTACTAAGTTAATAGCATGTAATTATGTAAAAAGCAATATATGTCGAAGTATGTTTTTCTATCTTGCCACATACAATGCTTCTGCAGCCCTATCACTATTCATTTTGCTAATCTGCTAGCTAGCTAACTCTCATACAGATGATTTTCAATAATTAAAAAGACAATACTTAAAACTATTATTGGTGAAAAACATAATATAAGAAATTTATAATTTTATCCATTGTGAATCTGTCCATTATCAATACATGCAATTTTAGACTGAACCACCAGATTGCACAGAATGCCAATTATTCTCTCCTTCACACTCAGGCTAGCTTTAGGTAGCCTACAAACAGGTGGCTTACTAATTAAAACGACTAGCATAATACTTCTCATAATATCCATCCATCCATCCATTAATTTTTTGCACCACTTATCCTATATGGAGTCACAGGGAGCCTTGAGCCTATCTCAGGGGGCAGGGGACAGCCTGGTGGGATGCCAACCAATCACAGGGCACAATCGCATACTCACACACATACAGTTTGGACAATTTGGAAATGCCAATCAGCCTACAATGCATGTCTTTGGACTGGGGGAGGAAACCGGAGTACCCAGAGGAAACCCCAGAAGCACGGGGAGAATGTGCAAACTCCACACACACAGTGCAGAGGTGGGAATTCGAGCCCCCAACCCTGGAGGTGCAAATGTGCTAACGACTAAGCCACCATACCCCCCTACTAAATATTTTTTGATATTTAAAAACTACTAACAATGCTAAATAATCATCAAAATGCAGCAATGCAGTCCCACGAATAAAGATGATGCAAGTGAAGGTTGTTCTTTGACAGGCTCCACTTTTGGCACCCAAATGCCAGGAGTTTGACGGCCTCGAAGTGTGATTGGACAGAACATATATATGCTCAATGCATGACACATCAGACTAACCAATAAAAAACTGAAAAAAAGTAAATTATAATCAGCATACGCTACTTTATAAAACTAGTCAAAATACAGAACATATTAAAAAATATGTTTTGCCAACAAAGTGTTTATTATTTTGCAAGCTGTTTAAGTAGTTTTTTTAAAAAAATTTTATTGTGTGATTAGGTGGTTGGTTGTAGTAAGCTCTAATTTAGATGTCCGATGTACATCCTGCTTTTACAGTTTTCATATCAGTCAGTAAGAATAAGTAAAATATTTTAAAAACAATAATTAGTACTTTACAATGCTGTTCTAAATGTCCCACAGGAAGACTTGACAGATGGACCTGGTTTGGACACAAATAGTGCGTCCTCTACACATTGCATACTCAGTGGGTGAGAACAGCTATGTGAACTATTATAAAAGGGTGTGTATACATATTTTCTTTTTCTTTTTTCGCTCTAAAGCATTTCTATTTGTTTTTCACTTGAAATTTCTAGGTTGCTATATCACATTAAAGGTGGAAAAAGGTCTGAAATTATTTATCTTGGTTTCATTTTGTAAATCACCAAAACCTGCAATTTTAACAGGGGTGTGTAGACTTTAATATCACTGTATGTATGTGCTGTGAAAGCACATTGTAGGCCTCCATTTAAACAAAAGATTACCAAAAAGGCTTCTTGTAGAAAATTAAAAAGGGCTCCTGCCTTCCAAAAGTTTGATTTTTAGTGGTACAGTATAAAGATGACACGACACAGATGTACCCTACAACTATACTGGATTAGTCATGTAGTTATGTTTGTTTTCTTACTGGTTAAACATCATAAACTGCATCATCACATCTGTTTTTTGCTAATTGCGATTGGTCACAGTGACATTTTAATCAGCAAGATTTCTGCCCAGTAACTCCAATGTTAAAAACATGGAAGATGAGCTGTTCGGATATAGTAGCTGCATTCTGTGATAAAGAAACCTGCCTCAGTCTGGTACCAGGAAATTAATGAGTCTTCTGCGCAATTAAAGCACCGGGAAACACAAGCATGCAACATTTATGGTTTATCAACTTACTCTAATTAGCTACTGGCTGAATTGGCTCTGAGTGTACTTTAATAGTGATGTAATGTTCATATTGCTGAAATGAGTTTAACTCTTTACGCTTCCAGAACTCATGAATGAGACCTATATCCATTACTCATACAACTACATATCTTATTGGTTTCACTGGACTGACTGAATAAATCATGGTTATTACTGAATAACATGCTTGAAGATTGAATTATAAGACGGGACATGTACTTGTGCCTTATGATATTTGCTGTATCTTAAGCTTCATTGTATCTTCATCAGTATCTTTTCAACTACCTGTGGTTTAAAGTGACCAGTCTGTTGCCTAGCAACTCATGTCTAGGTAAACAAGAGCAGATATGGCCATATTCACAAAGTGGAACTTATTTATGTCAAAATGAAGAATGTGTGTGTCACATAAACTAATTAATTATAGTGTGACATGTTTGAAAATCCTATTCACAGCTGTCAGTTTGACTTGTGAAAACATGCCAGCTTAGCCTCTATCACCGAAAACAATTGATTTGTCTTCAGTAATTGTATTTGTCATGCTGTGCTAGTACATGAGGGCTTTCTATTGCTGCTAGATTGAAAATCTGACCCAAAGGTATGTAGTGTGATAGTGTGATAAAAACTGAATATAACCTCAGAGCTTTATTGCTTTATGGATGAGGTTACTCTCACTGTGTTCTTTAACTCTGTCTTTCCTAAATGAAGGAAGGGGGGGGGGGGGTGATAATCACTATAGCTACCTTGAGGAATTTAATTATGGTAAAATGGCAACAACTCCATAAAGATAAAACATATTCTAGCCTAAGCTATTAAGACCAGTGAATTAAGACTCTTATTAACTCTCTCTCTCTCTCTCTTATTAACTCTCTCTCTCTCTCTCTCTCTCTCTCTCTCTGTCTCTCCTGCTGTCTCTTTCTCCAGAGGTTGCACCGTTCTAAAGAGTTTACTCCTTTTCTTTTTAATTATGGAAGATAATTATTCAGATAAGCAGTGAAGTGCTCTGCTAACAAAGCAACAATGGTAATCCACTACTAAAGCATCAGGCATCAGTTAGCAGGGGGTGCAGAAATGCAGGATCTCTCTCTCTCGCTCGCTCTCTCTCTCTCTCATGGGGAAAGTTACTTGTATTCAGAGACAGGTTGTACAGGTACTTAGCAAGGAACAGACAGTATAAAATAATAAAATAAAAAGGCTAATATGATAATGTACTGTATTAATCAGAATATGGCAAGCATTGATAATTCAAAGATTCAGCAGCTTATAATAAACCAGATCGTTAATGAATTGATGGTAAGCAGCACTACAGCAGTGATTTATATAGGACCATCGCAGATAACAGACTTTTTTTCCATCTTTATTTATGACTTTTCAACATAATATAATGACATTATATCATTATAGTACAGAATATACATCTTTATTTGTCCAACAACTTTAACAACATGATTGATAGAATGGATCAAATGGATGTGCTCTAGCCATGTAAACATTTCATGAAATGGAAAATGATCTAGGAAAAACATAGACTTCAATGGCCTTTTGAACAAGTAGAGCATAAAAGTGGCAAAACAATAATCTATTATCTATTCAGGCCATGGTTTGAATGATAAGCTGACCAAACTCTCATCTACAATGGTTATAGCTCACTTTAATTTAATCCATAAATTTATCCATGAATTTGTTCAGATTAAAGATGCAGTCTCCTCTGATGTCCCCCATGCAAAAAAAAAAAAAAAAAAAAAAAAAACTTTTTCAAGGACTTTAAAGGGATAATACTATTAACTAATTAATGGTACTATATTCATGTATTTTATATTGGTCTCGAGTGCCATTCCATGGGTTTTTGTTTGTGTATTTACAACACAGTTTACAATGAGTTTAACCATAACATGTTGTGGTCACATCAAACTGTCAGAAATATCCAAATAAGTCCAAGAATCCAGCCCACACACTCAACTCCCACACAACTGTCTGGGAAGCACTTAATTTGGTACTTATATCTGAGGTCAGTGGTAGCTCAGTGGTAGCTGCAGTGGTTAAGACGTTGGACGTTGGATAGGAAGGTTGTAAGTTCAAATTCCAGCACTACCAAACTTCCACTGCTGGGCCTGTAACCCTCAACTGCTCATTTATATAAATGAGATAAATGTAAGTTGCTCTGGATAAGGGTGTCTGCCAAATGCCATAAATGTAAAATGGAAATGTAAGGTCTGAATACTGATGTGGCAAATTTCCCTTAACTCTGAATACTGCTCCTTAGTGGCAATTTGTTGGCCAAATATGGTGACAACTGGTAGCAAAGTGTAAACAAAACCAGCAAAAATAACAGTATAATTGGTGGTAATTAATCTTAATGTAAAGGCATTGAAAAAATGTATTTCATAGGCAGAGTACAATATGATTATTGTATTTCTTCATTATATTCTGTCCTAAAACCAGGAACAAATAGGATCCCAACATGGTCTTATAAAAAGCCAGATCATTAAGAGGTACCAGTGGATAAGGCTTAGGCAAGGCCAGCTCAATGATTTTATCATTTAAATGCTTTAATTTGTACAAAATCTATGTCTCAGATCCGAGAACTCCCTTCAGTTTTTTTGGCACAGCATGTAGGCACAATAAGAGGATGTCAAAACCCCATGATTTCAATCCACAGGGAGTCTCTTGATGGCAGCATCACCTGAACACTGAGGCTCATGATCCCAAGAAAAGGAAAAACCTGGAACTGTATGGCTAGAACTGTGCAGCTGGCATAGCGATCCTCCCCCAGGGGACACTGGACCTTGATGACAGCCTGACACTGCCATGGCACAGAGGGAGGTGCAAGGGCTGGAGATAATTCAGATCATTAATGAACTGATAGTGGGAGGGTGAGCAACACTGCAGCAGTGGTTTAACTGGGACCACCACTGATAAAAGACTTTTTCTCCATATTTATTTATGATTTTTAAACATTATAATATGACATAATAACAAAATAGTACAGAATATACATCTTTACTTTATTTATCAAACAGCTTACATGATCAGTAACAAATCATGATAGAATAGATAGAATGGATGTGCTCTAGCATTGGAAACATTTCCTAAAATGGTTGATGATCTCATAAGAACATAGACTTAAATGGCCTTTTGAACAAGTAGAGCAATAAAGTGGCAAAAAAATAACACTTATCTATTCAGGTAATGTACACCCATACCTTTTTTGAGGATTGCACACTCTTAGAAAATGGGTTCTTGAATGTTTCTTTAAGGATTCAGTGGATACGGATACTATTTAGAACCCTTTCTGACAGGGGTCTTAATAATAAATCTATTAATAAATCTATTTATTCATTTTAATCATTAATTAACTGTGGTTTATTTGTAATATTTAAAAAAAAACTTGACCCCAAATATTTTTTTAAATATTTTCTTTTTTGAGAAAACTAGAGTGTCACACAACAGTGAATATGTACACCATGTCACTCTTTTACTTTTATTCTGGTCTATTTACTATTTCATTATCTCTCATGGTAGGAAGAGCTGAAAAAGAGAGTAGAGACAGGTTTCTTTACTACCTCTCTTTTTTTGGGGGGGGGGGGGGACTGTGTACTTATTCTTTTTTAAGCCACACTTTAGTTTGGACGGAGTGTTTTGGCTCTATTCTGAACTCTTACCTGTCGCTCCTGGATGAAATATCAGGATTATATAGATTGCTAAATTCAATCTCCAACCAATCTCCAGCCAAGAGCGACACTTGATGAAGAGAATCACTAAATGATCCATCCAAAGTTCTTGGTCCAGATATCGAATAAAGCAGATAGAGTGGTATTTGTGAGTTTGTCGAGAGTTGGAGGGCTAAACAGACATGGTCTGAATAGCGCCTGGTGCACACACAACCTTCTGAAACCCATATGGTTGCCTGGCAACCCTGAGTCGTGCTGGTGTTGAGTGTTTAGCTGTGTGATGTGGGGTTGTGTGAGTATGTGTGTACACATATACACATGTGCATGAAGTGGGAGGTTCATGAAAGCTTCTCATTGATGGCCACTTCAGCAAAATTTGCTACAAAAAACAGAAACAAAGCAGACACACATCACAAGCCTTTCCATGATTTCCTTCGTATTTTCACATGCACAGCAGCATGCTGTCTGAATTTCAAATGAATTCTCGATGTTATGTTTGTGTCTAACACATATTCATATTGTTCACATGTTCCACTTTAGCAGTTTAGGTCAGGCTCCAGTATCACAAGCTGAAAGTCTCAGTATGGGTGAGGGGGTGTGTGGTAGAGTTAATGTACCATGGAGGTCTTTATTACTTTGGGCTTTTAGCATCTTCATGATCTTCGCCATGAGACACAGTTTCAATCTTCTTGTCACGCCTCTTAGCCCTTATTATCAGTTAAACAAGCACACTAAACAGCACTACCTCTGTGTTACTCTCTTCTTTACTGGAACTGCGCAGTACTATTTCTTTAAACCACTCAAGCAATTTGTATACGCATCTTAATGAATACTAGTTTTTTATATAAATTATCTGTATTTTGTTTTGATTCTTTAAAATGTATATAAACTAATATAAAATTGGAATAATCATAAGGTCATTTTGTTTTTGTCATTTTGTCAATATAATTAAATCAGTTAAATAGCACTATAAATAGCAGAAAGCAGTAAAAATGAATTAAATCA
Source organism: Ictalurus furcatus (assembly GCF_023375685.1). Classification (NCBI taxonomy): domain Eukaryota; kingdom Metazoa; phylum Chordata; class Actinopteri; order Siluriformes; family Ictaluridae; genus Ictalurus; species Ictalurus furcatus. Next base: position 14,222,737 of record NC_071261.1, read on the forward strand.
ACTGCTCTTTTTAAACTGTATTAATTCTCCTTGATAGACTGTTATGTATTTTTATAGGATAATCAGCTGGTATGTTATTTTAAGCATCTTGGAGATCTTACCACAGTTCTTCTAAAGACTTTTACCTCTTTTCTGCATCATCCATTATGGGTTTTTATCTGAAAACCAGTTTAAAACATAATATTCTTAATTCTTAATATTTTTAAACTGTAAAAAAAAAACATTTGTGGTCTTTTATAGTGACACAAATATGCAAAAGACAAATATTTATTACACAATGTATAAAGCTAATCATTTATGCATAAGACTCACTTTTAGAAAACATTTTCAATTAAAGAGTAATTTAAAAACCCGCAATAAAAAGTGCTAATTTATCAAAACATGGCATCAATTCACTTCCACCATCACATGTATATGCAGATTTATTCCATATTATTAACATTTTAAAATATTATGTTTATTCACTTACTGACATGAAGCATTTATCAAAACATCTAATAACCATTAGGACAAAATGACTGCTATTTGCTGATGGGCACTGCGTCATTCAACCTCAGCTGAAAAGGCATCAATATGGTTATGAATTTAGGTGAGGGGGAAACACAGGCAACTATTTATTACTAAGGAAAAACTTGTTAAAGAGTATTACAGATTTAGTTCCTATGTGGAAAGGTGTTAATCAGCTTAAAGACATTTGATCAAAGATCTCAGTGTAATCACATGAAAGACATCTGATTAGATTAGAAAAAAAACGTCAATTGACGATTGAACGCCTGAGAATCTTTTTCTGAGCAGGATGCATAAAAATAATTTCGTGAAATAGCCATGTTGCTTCATATTTGTATGTATTCTCACACAGAACTACACACATAATATTGACACTCAGAGTCTTTGATCGCACGAGCTCTGGGCAAAGTATGCGCTCATTTTAACTGGCACTGTAAGAACATGTCGATATTTCAAGAAGATCTGATGAAGTATTGGTAGGAAGTCTTACAACTGATGATGATTTCGCTGGTTATGCACGAATGATAAAAAGCTGCACCTATCCATAATCTTCCACACATGTATTCATACAAGATTATTTGCATAAATCACTATTAATTTATTCTTAGTGAACTGTGTATATTTATCCTTAGAGCGAAATAGTATCTATACACTCCAAAAAATGACATATTAGCAAGTAAATATATGGGTGAATTTATTTAATATTTCTATAAATCAAATAAAACTGTAAATAAAGCTATAAATCAAACATAAGATTATCCAACCTGTTTTTAGATGCTTTTATTCATTTCAATCTTTCAACCTTTTACTCTATTGACGGATCATTTTTCGGATTACAGAAATATAACTGCCAATAGAACAAGATGATTTGAAATGAGTAAAATTAGTATGGGTTTAATAATGGGTTTAATAATCTTATATTTGGTTAATTGTAATCATTGTAATAGGAAATGCTATATAAATGTGACTGTATTCAAGATATTTTCACTTAATAAGATGGCATTCTTTTCAGTGTAATAAGGAAATATTGGGTATTTAGGGGTTAGACTGTGAGGTGAGCCATTCTTTCATTATTTATATGATGCTTAAGTTTAGGTTTTCAACATTGATATAATTAAACAATGATTTAACAATGATTAAAACCATCGTTTGTATATCTGTTTCTGCCTAAAGGGCTTAATCTAACTATAGTTGGCTTGACAGTTTGTCAGTTTTCTCATTAAAATATCCTCTGATTAATTTCTGACATTAATATCTGATACAATGAATCCCTAGCAAAATGAACACTAGCATTGTCTCGCCTCTTCTGAAAATAGTTAACAGTCATTTCCTCTGGCAATCTATATCTTACCCAGCTCTTAACTATTGAACTTAGGATTTGATTAGCATGTTTAATATACATTGTTATCTAGCTAATAATAATGTACAAAACTATCAAATGTAATTAAAAAAAGATTCACATGAAATATGCCTAATATTATAGTATAACCCAATATATTTGGACATGTTTGATTTAGCCAGCAGTCTCACGGGTGACACACAATATGTAATGTAATTTTTTCGTAATGCAAAATAGTCTAGTTAGCAATCTGTCTTGCTAACTATAATCAAATGATTCAAATTTACTTTATAACAGTAGAAGTACACAATGACAGTAATCTACTTGAAAATTATACATAAAAATTACGACACCATTTAGATAGCAAGTTGAGTAACTACAAAACATGAGGTAGGATTAGAAATAATTAGGATTAGAAGAATCACAGCTACCAACAAGGCAAAAAAAAAAAAAAAAAGTCAAGCACTCAAATGGCCATTAAAAGGAATGGGCCAGTGGTGTTGGTGCAGCTAGCTTGTGTGTAGCTAGTAATTTCCATCTAATAATCAGTTCCAAGAGACATTTAAATAAATTGAATGTGTCCTATCTCTGCTCACCAGAGCCAAAATGTGATTGGCTACCCTATTCTTATTCTTTTTTAATTATATTGGACAAAAATAAAGACATATTCTGTAGTTTCGTCACCTAGATATGCCTTACTCTGATATGTGATTGATTGTTGATTGATTGTATTATTATTCTATTATGCCCATGACTTACTTTCACTAAGTAACAACAAAAATGACTTTACTTAAAATTGAAATAAAATATTCTAGTATTATACCACAGTTGATTGTGCATGACAAAATCATCATTTAATCAGTCTAATAAGTGCTCAGATATCACTCTCTCCACTCACTGACTCAGAAGCACTGAAACTAAATTTTTAATTAGTGCTACGCTGTACAATTTGCCATTCAGCTTTGTTTGCAGCATTTCTAGTTCAGTGCTTATCACAATCATGAATCAGGTGTTAAGTATCTTAATAAAAAGCAAACAAGACCCTGAGAAACTATCAGGATAAACAAGAGAAGGAAGGAAAATGGTGAAAACAGGGAGTTAGTTAGAAGTATTCAGTCAACTAGAAAATGAGTGTATAGCAGGGGCTGTTCAAATGGCATGTTCAAATCATAACAAATTATGGGAATTACAAGTGTCCAACTGAGAAAAACAGATCAAGTGCACACCATGCACAGTTTACACAGCTAGAAGTATATATTTCTAATAATCTTGAAATGACTTCAGCAGAAAATAAGTAAGAGTTTGATTAAATTAGATTTCGCCTTTCACAACCTAATTAGTTGTATATAAAGAACCTTCACGATCCAAAGATGTTCAACTAAGTTTTGATTTATATATTTAGTGTGTTTTCTTATTTTACCAGTTCAGGAGCAGAATATTGGTCCAATTCTTATATTCTCAGGTTTGCACATGCAGACTGTCCTCTTCATTTCAGGTCACAGGTTTTCATTAGGTTTTTAATTCAGAGAGTGACATGGTCATTGTTATACATGGATCATGTGATGATTTGGATGTATGCTTGGGCTCATCATTGGCACACATCTCAATGTGATAGCAGACGCAACCAGGTTTTAAGTTTCAATGTCCCGCTACATAGCAGAGTTCATGATGCTGTCGATCTTCATAAGAGTTCGTGGACGACAAGCTGAGAGGAAGTTTCAAAAAGTAATAGAATTTCTTTGCCTTTATTTTGAAATATACCTGGACCAAGCCACTGTCCAGATCATGTCCTTTAATACCATCCTACCTCTCTGACTGGGGAACAAACAGCACAATGCGGGTTGATACCCACAAAGTCTCCTGGGTCATGGACTATCTGACCAACAGGGCAGATCTGTGAGTCTCCAGAACTGTGTGTTGGAGGCAGTGGTGAGCAGCAATGGGGCCTCAGGAAACCAACCTGTCTCCATTCCCCTTCATCTCTACACATCAGACACCAGCTAATGCCAACTGCAGAAGTTCTCAGATGGCTTCCCCATTATAGGTTACACCCACAATGAATATGACTGAGAGTACAAGGGGCTGGTGGAGGACTTTAACGTCACGTGAATAATTGCATTCACTTTACATGCTGTTTCACATATTTGTCATGGGTAAACACAAATTATTCACATGATGTCATATGTGAAAAACACAATCACTTGTGAATATTTGTGTTTGTTTCCGTAAGGGAAACCACTTGCAGCTTAACACAAGCAGGAGACAGGAACTGCTGGTGGATTCCTGGTGTATTGGGGAGCCTGTTTAAAAACAGTAACCATCAAGGGAGAGGATGTGAGCATGGTGCATTGCTATAATTACCTGAACACCAAGCTGGACTGGACAGATAACAGTGACACTCTGTACAGGAAAGGCCAGAGAAGGCTCTTTTTTCAAAGGAGGTTCAATGTCTGCAGCATGCGCTGTATGTTTTTGAAGAAAATACTTTTATAAAAAGGGTAGGTAGATGTAAATAATTTTCCTGTTAATTTCCAGTCAAATTTATTTAAAAAGCTGTGTCTAATGTTTGTTACTTACAATAGTCATGCAAAACAGTAAGTAGACCCCATGGAATGTTTCTTTTATTTCTTTTATTTTCTTTTATTTATATGGACACACCAGTGACAGATCTTCAGTTAAACAGTATGTAAGTATACAGTATAATAGAACGAAAAACAATGGGAATTTGACTTTGCACTCATTTGTTTAAATTTCCAAAACGAATTAATTAAATAACTTTTGAAAAAGTAAGTACACCCCTGGCTTCAGTAGCTGGTATTGTCTCCTTTGGCAGAAACAACTTTATGTAGGTGTTCACTATAACTGTCTTCCAGTCTCTGACATCTACTGGGAGAAATTTTTTTGCCCACTCCTCCATGCAGAATTCTTTCAACTGTGCAATGTTTGAGTGGATACATTATATCACCTTTAGCTACCAACATTGTGTAAATGAAGACCGGATAGCTGTATGTCCAAATATGTTGAAAAAGTGTCAACTTTTCATGGGGCGTACTTACTTCTTCACATGCCTGTATTTCACAGGTTCACATTAAGGTTGGCAATATTTTTATTTTTGACTGTACATTCTTTGAGACAATGAGAGGACAACATAAAAGAAACTTATGTCTTGCCGTAGGTTTGAATTCACGTATTCTATTTTATTTTTAATCTATATGCTAATTATAAGCACCCTGTCCAGGGTGTACCCCGCCTTGTGCCCGATGCTTCCTGGGATAGGCTCCAGGTTCCCCGTGACCCTGAAAAGGAGTAAGCGGTAGAAGATGGATGGATGCTAAATATAAGGTAAAACAACAATGCGAAAAGTATGATTAGGCCTAATAATTTTTGAACCTCTTGAAGCTCTTCATTCTACACTACCTCACCATACACATATACATAAGACATACATAAGACAAGACATTCTTGATGCTGATGGACCATCTCGTAATTATTTGCTTCAGTTCCAGCTAACATGTCAGATTCAGATTATGAAGGTTTATGAGTATCTGCTTTGGAGCAGATACTCTCTTTTTAATTATGGTTAGTGTTACGGTGGTATGTTGCTACAGTATGTTTCAACCCAAAACTGTACACTACTTGCACCGTATAACAGTACTGTAGATACTAAAAGCTGTACACAGAAGTGATTTGCCACATTTATTAGCATTCTGTCTCCATCTAGTGTCTAAGCATTAGTGTAGTGATGTTTACAGGTTGTGTGTGCTGACCCTTTCAACACACATTAAGCAATTTCCTTCAAATATCAGACTGTGCAAAACAGTCTTCTCACAGAGGCCAGCTTTTGTTCAATGTAATTTTGTGAGGTTTATGCAACCATTTTAACTGTCAATAGTTATGTAAGTAAGACACGTCAAAAGCAGAGACAAACCACAGACGACTTAAGGATTTTATGAATGTCTAGCAGTGCGTCGCTTTACTTTATATCCAGTGCTTGTTAATGTTAATTGTTTTCAAGTGAAAAACAATTTCCATTACTAAATAAAATAATGTTTCTGCGCAGGTTCTACCTGTGTCTGTTTGGTTTTCCTCCAGGTTCTCTCCAAAAACCTCACAAAAACATGCCGGAGGATCAAATGTGTAAGATATAGTGGCCCTAGGTGTGCATGATTTTGTGAATGTGTGTGTGCATGGTGCTCTACAACAGACTGGTGCCCAATCCAAAGTGTATTCCTGCCTCACGCCATGCTCCTGGGATAAGGTCCACATCCACCTCAACCCTGACCAGGATAAAGTGGTTACTGAAATGAGTAAGTGAGTAAACGTTCTTGCTGGAGTGAGATAGATATAGACTTTTTTAAATTCAGGATTTCTCACTTGGCTTCTCAAAGTGAGAAGCCAAGTGAAATCTGATATGGAATCTGATATGGATGTTTGATATAACTGAGGAATAAAAATATTATAAGTGAAGATGAAACATGGTGGGTTATGGTGGGTGGATTGTTTATCTATAGCAGCACCTCCCAAATGTTTTTATTATCCTTTTATAGTTATGTTAAATGTTTGGAAAGTCTGCAGAACAAGTTAGTTCCTGTTTTTACTTACATTATAAAAAAAATAAATAAATAAAAAGATCTTGTCATTTTACTGAGAAACCTCCTGCTGTAGACTTTCACATGTTGAAATACTTAAAGGAACAGCTGTTATAGAAAAAGATAACGTACTAGAACTAGCACATTTATTTAAATCAGTAAATTACCTTGCAGCCGGAACTACACAGTAAAATCCCTAGTGTTGAATTAACACCCAGAGTGTTCATTTGTGTCCAATGGACATATATAAACACTGTAGGGTGTAAATTCAACACTGTGGGTGTTAAATCAACGCTGGCGATTTTGCTGTGTACTGTCTAAGCCGTGCTGTTAAATTAATTGAATATTAAATAAAGTTAATGGTGAAGAGGTGAAAATGAATCAAAACCTTCTGACCAATCAGATTTGAGAATTTGACTGCGGAGTAGCATAATGTAATATAAGACATAATGTCATGGAAATTAGACAACACTCGGAGACTCCTCCTCTCAGGTGAAGAAGTTTTATTACAGAGAGATGAATACAGGAGGCTTAGTGGTTAGCACGTTCACCTCACACCTCCAGGATCCAGGGTTCAAGTCCCGCTGGGGCCATGTGTGTGCGGAGTTTGCATGTTCTCCCCGTGCTGCGGGGGTTTCCTCCGGGTACTCCAGTTTCCTCCCCCAGTACAAAGACATGCATGGTAGGCTGATTGGCATGTCTAAAGTGTCTGTAGTGTATGAATGGGTGTGTGAGTGTCTATGTGATTGTGCCCTGCGATGGATTGGCACCCTGTAACCGCCATGTGCCCGATGCTCCCTGGGATAGGCTCCAGGTTTCCCGTGACCCTGAAAAGGAGTAAGCGGTAGAAGATGGATGGATGGATGAATACAGGAGGAAGAATGAGAGCACTCTCCTGCGCTTGTGCTGAATATGTAATATACATATATGAAGCGCATGCACGATACACTTCTATGTACCAATAAGGAGCAGTTTGAGGCAGGTCAAACGGGCTTTATTTCAGGGTCTTAGCAAATGTGCAGACGAACCTTGAACAGAAAAACATGTTTGTGTCTCTGTATGCAGATAAACATTCTGTACTGATCTAAATGACATGACATTCTTAGGTGTTATCCACTGATGAACATGAACAGAACAAAATTATTACAAAGTACAAATTAATAATTTCCCTCACAAGACACATGCAATTTAGACTGTGAATGACAAAGCCATTGTTTCACCAAGATTTTCCAGTAAAATTACTTTGTTGTAATGTAGACTTATTGTTCACAAAATAGCACACAGAAGTATAAACTAAAACTGAAATAAACTAATTTTATAATGGTGCACCATAACTCAATGTCCTATACTAAATAAATGCAGCATATGTGTGATACAAGCACAAGCAAAAAGGACAATGACTACTATAAATATATAAGTGAAAGACAAGAGGAGCTGGTTTTGGTGTAGTGCTGGTTACATCATGGCCTGAGTCATTCTTGGCACTCCTTAAGTCATAGTGTCACTCCTGTTTGTATTGGGGTTTCTCTCAATCTCAAACTCCAGCTCTGTCAACACCTTTGATTAATGTTCACACTTATTCTTCATGAAGAATCTTTGTAATGTGTCCTATTACACCCCTAGCCCCTCCCATGTCAGTGTAACACAGTTGTAAACATTCATGTAGTTATCCAACCAGCCAATCATGTGGCAGCGAAAGCATAAAATCACACATTTTTCATAAAATCATAAAGCATATGATTTTATATGGCATATATAGCATATGATATAAGATGAAGCATATGAATCATAAAGCATAAAATCACACATTTTTCATAAAATCATAAAGCATAAAATCACACACAGGCTTACATTCACATCAAATATCGTCTCTGTGACTTTTACCCTGGTGTGGATGTTTGTTCCAGACGGGCTGGTTTAAGTATTTCAGAAGCTTTTGCAAGGGGCAAAAGGGGACAGGTATTGGGTCTTTTTTAAATCATTCCCGAAAAAAGGTACCAAAAAAATCCAAAAGCTAACTTATATGAAACCCCACTTTCTTCAAACATGTCAAGCTAAAAGACCTTAAAATGACCATAACATTCTGGAGATGAACTAGACATCATTTTGATCTCTCAAGGCTTTCTATCTATTTCTGACTGATATTAAAACAGGAGACATGGAGGCCTGCACTTTTTGTAGGTTTTTAAAAAATTGGAAAAGCCTAAATTCAGGTTAAACAGTATAATAATATCTATAATATCCATAATAATATCAGTTCAAAAACTGAGTGGCTTAAATTCCTTTATGCTTCTAAAGAAAAGCTCATTTGGGAAATAAGACCAACTCATTCTAGCAGACGGTAATGCTCTTGTTGTGTAGTTCGGAGATGTGACTTATTCTGGACTTATCTGGAATACTGCAACGTCTGCCGAATAATGCGTGACTTGACATGCTCTCTGGCATTGCTCCATGATTAGTGTCATATATCAAGGAGGTAACTCTGTACTTCAGTTCCCATCAGCCACTGCACTGTACTACAATATGTCACATGACCACCTGCACCTGAATCACGTTTCTGTTAACGAGCACGCTTATATATAGCCATTGTTTGCACTGCTTCCCTGTCTTATGTTTGTCTTAGACTACTGTTGTCCATGTTACTGTGTTTTGGTCCTGTTAGTTTATGTTTAGTCCTTGCCACTGTGTTTTGCATTAGTCATAGTATCTTTTGTTTTGTTGGTTTATTTAATAAAATGTTTAAAATCTGTGATTGCTTCCGCATCTACCTTTGAAACGTGACAGAACGTAAGACCTACATCGGAAGCAGCAGATCGCCATGAAGTACCTGGGCTTCACTCTACCACCTGTGTTCGCGGAGGGCCACGCCACGCCAACAGGAGGAGGAGTCCGGGGTACAAGTTGAAGTACCTGGGCTTCACTCTACCACCTGTGTTCGCGGAGGACTATGCCATGCCATGCCAACAGGAGGAGGAGTCCGGGTATAAGTTGAAGTACCTGGGCTTCACTCTACCACCTATGTTCGTGGAGGACTATGCCACGCCAACAGGAGGAGGAGTCCGGGTACAAGTGGGAGACGGTGGTCTGGGCTAGTACCATCTCCCACCCTCCCTCCCTCCCTCCCCTATAATGGATCTAGTTCAGCAAACGGAGTCAGCGGAGAATGAAAATCAGCCTCCCTGCTCGTCTGAGGATGCTGCTCAGCTTTTTGGGTCAGCTGAGGACGTCGCTCAGTCGCCAGGGTTGGCTGAAGACGTTGCTCCGTGTACTTATATACCCAAGTGCTCCCCTCTGTTTGCCAACCCCGCGCACAACGCTGCTGTGCTTGCTGGCTCCGCTGAGGAAGGCACTCCGCTTTTCTGCCCAACGGAGTACGTCGCCCCGCCTTCCTGCTCGGCCGAGGACGTCGCCCCGCCTTCCTGCTCGGCCGAGGACGTCGCCCCGCCTTCCTGCTCGGCCGAGGACGTCGCTCTGCCATCCTGCTTCGCTGAGGACGTCGCTCTGCCTCCATCTTCTGTCATATATCAAGGAGGTAACTCTGGACTTCAGTTCCCATCAGCCACTGCACTGTACTACAATGTCACATGACCACCTGCACCTGAATCACGTTTCTGTTAACAAGCACACTTATATATAGCCATTGTTTGCACTGCTTCCCTGTCTTATGTTTGTCTTAGACTACTGTTGTCCATGTTACTGTGTTTTGGTCCTGTTAGTTTATGTTTAGTCCCTGCCACTGTGTTTTGCATTAGTCATAGTATCTTTTGTGTTTTGTTGGTTTATTTAATAAAACATTTAAAATCTGTGACTGCTTCTGCATCTACCTTTGAAACGTGACAATTAGTATCATAGTACCATAGAGACATGTTTCAGTTTGTAGTAGGAATTAGCACATGCTGATTCTAAAGTATGAACAATAAAATATTATTCATAGCCTACAGATTAAACAGTAAACAAGAGGAAATGCCAAATTCTAGTATGGCAAAAATTTGGGTGGAATGTGGACTAAGTCATAACATATCCCAAGCACACCAGTTACTCCTGCTCAGTGATAATCAATTGAACAACAAACAAACTAATTAATGAAAACATCTACCAGACCTTGGTTTATTCGTTATTTTAATATTATTCACAGTTTACTCCATATGGTCAAAGGTTTGTAGACACTTGACCATCACACATGTATGTGCTTGTTGAACATCCAATTCCATATTTAGTGCCTGTTTTGCTGTTATAATAACCTCCACTCTTCTGGGAAGGCTTTCCACTAGATTTTAGAGTGTGGCTGTGGGGATTTGCTTATTCTGCCACAAAAGCTTTACTGAGATCAGGTGTTCGGTGAGGAGGCCTGAGGTACAGTCAGTGTTCCAGTTCATTCCAAAGGAGTTCAGTGGGGTTGAAGTCAGGGATCTGTGTAGGCCAACTTTGGCACACCATGTCTCCTCTCCATGACCTCACTTTGTACATAGGGGCATGGTTTAGGCTCCTTTAGTTCCAGTGAAGGGGAAATTGTAATACTACAGCAAACGTAGCATGTTTCCAACTTTGTAGCAACAGTTTGGGGAAGAACCACAAATCAAGTGTCTGCATACTTTTGGCCATATAGTGTAATTCAAGTCATTAAAAAGAACCATCCATGCTAACTAGTTTTATCAGTTCTCTTAGATTATCTGTTTTTATCAGAATGGTTTATAATTTCCTGTCCTTCAGAATAAGAAGCTCATCTGCAACACAGGCTGTGAATGTTTTGTTTTGGCTGCTTAATAATAATAATAATAATAATGCATTTATATTTTACAATATTTTTTTTCTTCCTGATCTCTGAAAAATCAGGTATATTAAGTATCCTCAGTTGTTCTTAAAGATTTTGTTTTATTCTTAAGCACCTAATTATTGAGTCCTAAAAAAATGTGTGTGTTGGGAAGGTGGGTTAATTTGGCTTCTTCTGTTCCAAAAAAATGTATGCTAAGCCATTTGTTCTCTGCCGCATCGTTGCATCATGTTTTACTGCAACTAAAAGTGAACATACTGTACATTTGGCCACAGTAACTGAAAACTGAGTTGTTTGAAAGGTAGCTAGTCACATCACTGTGCAGTCTGAAACAGTCATTCTCTCTCTCTCTCTCTCTCACACACACACACACACACACACTGCTTACTCTACATACTCTACAGCACATTTCTGTGAGAAGTAGTATGCGGTATATAACACGTACTGTCATACAGTACAGAAGAATTGCATAACTAAGTGAAACAGCGCCCCCTGCAGTGCGCAGGACTGATCTCAATGTAAGGAAAAACAACCAGACGGGACAGAAGGAAATAGGCAACAGGGAAGATAACGTGGGAGTAACTGGAGTGAAACACAGAGCTTAGGCATGGCTGCATGGATTCTCATTACCTTTCTCCTGGTCGGCGTGTGTTTCCTGTTATCTAGAGTTTGCTGGTCGAGGACAAGGTAAACTCTTCAGCTCTTTCGGACCGGGAACAAGTGAAAGCTCAAAGTTGTAAGATTAACACGAGATTCCTACCCTTGTGTGATTTCAGTCCTTCGCGAGAGGCGAACTGATAGGTGTCTGATTTATATATGCGGATAAGCTTGTTCTTGAACCCCCAGGGTTGAGGGTTCGAATCCCGCCTCTGCCCTGTGCGCGTGCGGAGTTTACATATTCTCCCCGCGCTTCGGGGTTTTCCTCCGGGTACACCAGCTTCCTCTCTCAGTCCAAAGACCTATGTTGTAGGCTGATGATGGCATGTGAACGTGTGTGTGATTGTGCCTTGCGATGGCGGGTGATCCGAGTTCCATGGGATAGGCTCCAGGGTCCCGGCTCCCCCGCCACCCTGTGTAGGATAAGTGGTACAGAACATGGATGGATGACTTGAGCTGTTTTGTGTGTGTGTGTGTTTAAAGTTGTGAAAGGACAAAAAAAAAAAAAGAAATGATCATTTGGTGGATTAGAGTACATATTAGGGAAAAGTGAAAGCTAGTTCATCTACCATTTAAATGTACTGAAATAGTTTCCTTACTCATCAATTCATTTGAGGAACACCACATTTGTCAGTATATTGTAGTTACTAGTATTTATGGCTTAATGTAGGTGTGTGTTTGACCTTCGTATTAAGACAGAAGTACTGTAGAGCCACACCTGATAGTCTATTGAGAGCCAAGATCAATTGATGTAACAGGTGGAATCATGTGTGGTCCAGGTGTGGTACAGGTGGAATCAGGTGTGGTCCAGGCGGGGTACAGGTGGAATCAGGTCTGGTTGGTTGAAACAAAAACCTGCAGTCGCAGCAGCCCTTTGCCGATAAGATCGGACACCCTTGGTTTATACAGGCAAGTCTAGAACGCTTCCTGAAAATGAACAAAAATAAAACAATTGTATAAAATATACTACACTTAGTGATCGAAAAATTCACTTAAACAACCAGAGAGTTGTGATTTTTCTTTATTCTCTACTTTCAAGCTGGCTACAGAGGCAATTGTTTTGTTTTTTTTTCACTGGCAATATTTGACGTCATATACTACAATTACGTCAATATTAGTGTATTCATGTTCAACAAAAAATCTCAGGGTGGCCCTGTTAAAGGTTACATTCATAATAAGGCAACGAAGGCCACGTACAGTTGCACAGCTGAAGAAATACATATTGGATGAATGGGGGAAATTCCGCTTGCTAAACTTAACCAACTGGTGTCTTCAGTGTCCAAATGCTTAATAAGTGTTATTAAAAGAAAAGGTGATGATGTTACAGAGTGGTAAACAGTCGACTGTCCCAACTTTATTGGAGTGTGTTGCAGTCATCAGATTTGAAATGGGTGTATATTTTCAAAAATAAATAAAATTCACAATATAAAACATCAAACAATGTGTTAAAAATGTGTTTTCACTATAGTACAGGGTGAACTGAATTTTCAAATGACTCTTTTTGTTTGTTTTTTTGCATTTTCCATACTGTCCCAACTTTTTCGGAACTGGGGATGTACTTGCATTACACTAGTATACTAACCCACTTCTGTAGTAACATACTTGTACACTATCATACTAACATACATCCCTATACTTGCTCACTTACATACTAAAATACTTCCATACTTGCATATTTCTGTACTGGCATATTAACATACAAGCATACTTCCTTATTTGCTATTAACATACTTGTATATTAGCGTACTAACATCTGTACTTGCATACTTCAGTACTTACATAGTGGTGTACTTCTATATTTGTGGGCTTTTAAACTTTAAAATTAACATACTTTCGCACTAGCATACTTGCTCAGTAGCCCAATTGTTGCATGCTAGTGTACTTGCATACTTCCCTGCTTGTGTACTAACATACTTGCTCACTTGTGTACTACAGTGTTGCATACTAGCATACCAATATACTTTCATAACTCCATATTACATCACTTGCATGCTACCATATTTACAGTATATTCATGCTTACAAACATACTTGCATACCAACATACTTGAATACTATCATACTAATATTCTTCTATAGTTGCATATGAGCATATTTCTGCACTGATATATCAGCCTACACACATACTAGCATATATTCATACTTTTAAACTTCCATACTAACATATTGCTCTCTAGCGTACTTGCTTACTAGCATACTTGCACATTAATTGGTTTGAATACTAAAATATTTCTGTTCTTGAATACTAGCATACTTACATACTTGAATACTATAGAACTTGTATACTAGCATACTTGCATTTTATCATTCTTCCATACTTGCACACTCACAGACTACCATGTTGCATACTAGCCTCCTTGGTTACAAACATACTCATTAGTAAGCATTGATTTCTACTATTAAGCTCAGTTAAGCATTTGAATAAGTATAAGTTTTTGAAGTTGTTGGTTTTTTTTGGGCGATCTGAAAGCTTTATCTATCTCTCCAGTCCAGAACAATCACTTTGGAGAACTTGGAAGGAGTGTGTGGAGCTGCTATCAAACTGAAACCCTAATAAACTCATGATAGAAATTCACAAATGTCAAGAATCTCTGCATTCTTGACATTTGAAGATGAGGAAGAGGGCTGGCTTGACCTTATTGTTTTGCATTTTACGTCATCGGGGCTCAATACATGAAGTTCTCAATCGAGTCAATTGCTGCTGTAAAAACTGGAAATCCCCCTTTTTCTCATATTTGGTGCAGTTGCACAGGCAGTGATACAGCTCTTGAAAGTCATGTGGAGCAGCTAATATAGTTGACTGCTGAAGGTTGCATACCGGCAAAGCCATTCTGGTAGAGAAAGGCCCAATTCAGCATTCCAGAGAGCAGAAACCCTCTAGCGTTGGTGGTGTTGAAGGGGCTAATGAGAGGATGAAGGTCTGGTTGCTCTTCAGCCTCTAGTAGTGGAGGAACTCATAGCATTTCCTCCACAGTGGCAGTTACACGGCCCATGTGTTACATACAGTAGGAGTTCAGTAAAGCTGCTTGAGCTGAAATCTTCTGCTTCAGTGCGTCATAATCTGACGGATCAAATTACACATTATGTAATGAATCTCCAGAGACAGGGAGTTTAAATCTAAAAAAAAGTCAAGTTTACGACAGTCTCAGTGTCACAATTTAGAGGCGGAGACAGATGCAAGTGCAGATAAAGAGTTTAATAATAATGAAAACAAACACAAAAGAAGCTATGAACACTAAGGCAAAGTAAAAACATGAAACAAAAACCATGAACCCTATGACAGGAATGATGGCAGAGAAAAACAAACACAAAACAAGGAGTGCAGTGCAAACTGTGGCTAGTATACACATAAGGGCTCGTTAGGTGCAGGTGGTCATGTGACCGTGATGCAGTGAGGTGACACTCAATGATATTTTATATTTTACCTGCATGTTAGAGCCCACAGTGGGCTAATGTTAATGTTTTTCCCATTTTGGGGAAGGATAAAATTATAAACTTGTTTAATTGAATCGTTCTTAATAATTAGAGTATGACTTTTTAATGAATCTGAAATTGAATTTGGCATTGTGCTTTTTAAAAAAAATATTATTAATTGCTATATTGCATCCTTGTAAATTATTGTTGTCTGTTTCAGTAGTTCGCAAACTATTTCAGCGTGAGACCCCCTTTGTGTGGCGTGCACCTCTTTATGGCCCCGTAGAGTCGATATACTATCCATTGATATAAAGTAGTATATCAATGGATGTCTCTGTTTGGTGTGTCTTAGGGTGCTGTGTATAAGTGATTTAATTTACTAATATTTCTAATTTTTACGTATGTCCTAGTTCAAAGGTTAACAATCCCGACTTACATACATTAACTTTTTAAAACACACCTATTATGGTTTTGAAACATGCCTAATTTTGTTTTAGCGGTCTCATACAATAGATTTACATGCATCCAAGGTCAAAACACACTTTAATGTGCTCATAATTTAAACTGCAGCATTATTCCCCCCCCCACCCAGTATCACAAATGACTCGTTAAATGATTCATTCTAAAGGATTCATTCTAAACTCCTCCTTTCAGAGAGCATACTCTGCTCTGATTGGTCAGATTTCCCAGTTTGTTGTGATTGGTCTACCGCTGTCAGCGAGCAGCCGATGAAGACCAGAGGCTAGGCTTTTTGTTACAAACCTACGTAGGTGTGTGCAGGAAGTGAGTCTGGAATTACTAACGACTCGTTTCAGCTGTTCATAATCGGTTCCTTCTTTTGGGAGTCAATAACTCCATTTGTCCTGCGCTTTGATTTTTTTTTAAACTTTGCAGACTTTTTATATTCACAAACAGCTACATGAAAGGTAATATTTGAAAAAGCATAATAGGTGCACTTTAAAAATAATGTTCTAGAATTTCTACGCGGCCTGCCTGGCGCCATCTGGTGGTTTGAGAACCACTGGTCTATTTCTTCCTTCACTGGCTCAATAAAAACAACACAACAGCCCTGTGTTTCCTCTGAGGAGACCTGTTTGTGTGGAAAATAATAAATCATATAGACATTTACATGTTAGACAACTTGGTAGATGAGATAACAGAGGGCAGTTCACATACATAAGCTCCCAAAATTATACAAAGGAGTTTGAAATGAAAGATCCTCTACAGGCAGTCCAAAAAATCTCCATACTCCAATCTCCATTTTCCCAAATAAAATTTAAGAACGCCTTTGACAAAAGTAGAAAGTATTGAAATCATTCTCATGGCTGGATTGGGGATCGGGGATCTGTCGCGAGGTTGCGATGGGACTTTAACAGGAAGCTTGCCAAGCACATCACACATAACACTGTCGCTGAACTTATTAACAAATTCAAAAGGACTGGAAGTGTTGAGGACCTACCGAGCTGTGGTCAACACCAGCTGATGTGGTGCTGGTTTACATAGTACTTTATATATGGAGACTTTTGGGATGCCCTGTACATGTGTCCTCTACCATGTTAGACAGGATATTCTATGCCGTTCTCCAAATATTCACCAGAGGAATGCTGAAAATATTTAAACCAGTGTTTTGCAGAAAAATAGAAGTAATATTTAGACATGTTATCAATGTGTTACCTGGCTTTGTTCTATGATTACGTGACTCTGTCCCTTTTACATCCTTGCCTAAATGAGGGGCAGAAAAATTACCAGGCTTTGGCATTCACTGTAATTTCCCTGTTATTCTTCAAATCCTAGCCTTGTCTACATTATCTACACTTTTCTTTATCTGCCAGTCCACATGAGCTGGCTTTATTGGAATTGTATATAATACTGTTTCTTTAAGAATAAGAGGCACAGCTTCCACTCAGGCTTAAAGAGCTAAGAGCTGTATACAAATGGGTGTTTCATTTCAGCTGATTTCATAATCAGAGGCAGAACACAGGATGCAATAACGCCCCTCCTACAGTGAGCAGGAGGGGCTCTTAGAGGGTTAAAAAGAGCCAGATGGGACAGAAAGAAAAGGAGCAAATGGAGAAGAGAGAGTGGGAGTAAACACACAGAGCTTAGGCATGGCTACATGGATTCTCGTTGCCTTTCTTGCCGTTGGTGTGTTGTTCCTGTTATTGAGAGCTTGTGGGTCTAGGACAAGGTACGTTCCTCAGGGCATCTTTCAGACATGAAAAAGAGAAATCTGAAAGTTGTAAAAAAAAAATTTAAAAAAATTAGCATGAGATTCCACTGTGTTTTTACTCCTTAATGCTCACAATGTTACTGTTTCTTTAAAATAAAAATCTCTTTACCTACAGATATGTTCTTATGCCAGTATATTGAGTATTGCTTAGTGATTCTGTTTATATCAGGTTCTTGAACATATGCTGTGAAATGTGTGTTATTAAATTACATAGGCAACTATGTAACTTCGTAACTATATAATCTGTTTCATAGAGCGATCATTTGGGGGACTACATTCCTCCCCATAGACCCTTTGGTTTTGAGAAATCTTCCTAGAATTTGAAGCTGTACTTTAGTTGAACCTACATTATGAAAATATTTGGCTGAATCATATTTGAAAACTCGATATGCCTACAACGGACTGGCATCCCATTCAGGGTATATTCCCACCTCACACTCATCTAGTCATGCTCACGCTCATGTTTCTGGGATACTAGATGTTTAATTTAGTCCGGTTGGCCTAATTGATGATATGTAATAGATTAGAATTTACTCTTATCTTCCGATACTTCTGGTGCAAGGTTTGACTAAATATACAAAAACATCTGGATTCAATTAATTGTGGGAGCTCACTCTGTGAACGCTGGCCTTTAGAAAATGCATGGCTTCTCACTCAGATCAATAATGATACTTTGACTGTTTTGAGTGCAATGAGTCTTTATTGCTCACGTATACATTACAGCACAGTGAAATTCTTTTCTTCATATATCCCAGCATGCCAGGAGGCTGGGGTCAGAGTGCAGGGTCAGCAATGATACAGCGCCACTGGAACAGAGAGGGTTAAGGGCCTTGCTCAAGCCCAACAGTGGCAGCTTGGCAGCGCTGGGGCTTGAACCCCCGACCTTCTGATCAGTAGATGTTTATTGATGTTTATTATTTATTGATGTTTTGTAACAGAGATAAAGACGGATGCAGTTGCAGGTATAACAGCTTTAATAAAAAACAGTTAAACAAATCCAATGCAAAAGGCAGCTTCAGAGTCAAACAGGTAAATGGTGAGGCGATGTGCAGACAGACTGAATCAGGCAAGGCAAAGGCATAAAATGACAAACAGAAGCAGTTCAATACCAGAGAATCAATCTATAACAAAATGCTTGGTATAGTCACACATACAGTGACAAAACTGAGCATATATTTCACCCCGAACAAAGACACACAAGGGTTTAAATAAACAAATTAATTAAAGGGCAAACTGAAAACAGATGAGGCTAATCAAGAAACATGAGGGAGACAAGGACATGGGTGAAGACAAGACATGAATCCAAACAAAGCACACTGGCAATGTAAACAAGCCACAGTGAGGGGGAATTGATGTATGTGTTTACATTCATTTTTCTTATATAATATTTATAATATAGGTATATTATACAAGGTGTCCCAAAAGTCTCGAAACATAGGGGAAATTAACACTTTTTAGCAAAATGTCATCCAAATTGTTCATACTATTTTTATATTATGGATATTTTTAGATAGCCTTTATGATTGCCTTTGACAAAAGAAGAACATATTGAAATCATTCTCGTGGCTGGATCAGGAAGCTGTCGCAAGCTTGTGATGGACATGCAGTTACATGCATAACACCAGATGTGTGTGTTCACAAAGAAATGGCAATTGTGTAGAGGGTGCTTTGTAAATTAGTTAATAAAGTTAATTTCCCCTGTGTAGGAATACTTTTGGAGCACCAAAAGTCTCCCATAAATAGTTAATTTTATTTATATATATATATATATATATATATATATATATATATATATATATTATAATGCATAATTACATAATTATAAATATATTATCTTCTATAAAAGGAAGTAAGATCATTTCTTGTTCTTCAAATTCAGAAACATATGTCTGTTTGCAGGCGAGCAAAAGAACCTCCACTGGTGAAAGGTTGGCCTTTTTTTGGTGTAATTCTGGAATATGGTAAAAACCCACTGGGCTTTCTGCAATCAGCTCAACAAAAGAATGGAGACATCTTTACATGCCAGCTTGTGGGGAAGTACTTCACCTTCGTCACAGATCCTTTCTCCTTCTCCGCAGTGATGCGCCAGGGGAAAAACCTCGACTTTCACAAATTCGCCATGGGTTTCTCTCAGCGGGTGAGGCACACATGCAATAAAGGGGCATTGCAGATTCGAAAATGTGTGAATGAGTAGTTCTATGTGCCTCTGTTGAATAGATTTCCCCTGCAAGTTAATTATAACATTGAATGACGTCATCTCTTATACCCCTCAACTTTTACCCAATTGTGTGCCTTAGTAATGCTAGTAATGGGTACTCAGAAACACCGCCCCAGCTTTGAGGGGTGCGCAGCAAGTGGTTCTGTGAAAATTGAATGAAATACTTCCTATGACGTTTCTTGTTCCTTATTTGCGAGAAATAATTTGATGACAGTGTTCTTCTGAAGATTTTAAGAGGCTATTTTGAAATGTCTGGTAAAGTAATAGAACAGTAGTACTTATAGTGAGTAGTACTGATAGTGATATATTTAGTCCAGACACTAAATATGAGGCATTTTATATTTAGACTAGACATATTAGATACATAGTATATATATATATATATATATATATATATACATATAATTTATTTTTTTTTACTATTCTCCCTACCTTCAAATATCTCCTTTTCAGGTGTTTGGTCATACTGATTTTACATCTCCACTGTTAAGTGAAAGTTACCGAGATGTGCACTCGCTCTTCAGACAAACACTACAAGGTCCACCTCTTCAACAACTAAGCCAGAACATGCTTGGGAACCTGCAGACTGCTTTCCAGCAGTGCCTGTGCAGTGAGAACCGCTGGAAAGAGGAGGGTTTACAGTGCTTCACCACGCGCATCATGTTTGAGGCCGGATTCGTCACTCTTTTTGGTAAGAAGGCAGGGCTTCTTCAGCCAGAGGGAATGGGAGCTGTTGGGTCATGCATGCAGAAGGTAAAGCGAGATTTCCTGGCGTTTGACGGGGCTTTTCCTGCACTGGCGGCTGGTGTGCCTATCGCGCTGTGCAGACGTGCATGGAGGGCTAGAGAAGCGTTAGCTAAGGGACTACTGCACCGGGAGCTTCATCACAGGATGTGCATCTCGGATCTGATTCAGCGCAGGATGGACGCCTTCGATCGCATGCACCTGAACGAGACGGAGAAAGCACGCACACACGTATGCATGCTCTGGGCTTCACAGGCCAACACACTGCCCGCCGCCTTTTGGAGTCTCTACTACACACTGAGGTACACAGCAAACACACTGTGCTGACAAATGACACATTATTGGTTAGGATTGGTTTCTGATATTGTTTGGCATGTATCCTGGCTCTCAGAAATCCAGAAGCTTTTGCTGCGGCTCTTAAAGAGGTCGACCTGATCTTGGCACAGTTACCAAATGACAAACCAATCTGCCTGTCCAAAGAGCAACTGGAATCCATGACTGTGCTTGGTAGGTCCTATTATTGATAATACACTCTGGGACATGACAATGGGCCAATGGTCTTTTTGACATAAAAGTAAAAGGCCATCCTCAAGTTTACCCCCACAAAATGTAATGGAAACGCAATTCCTTATTAACCTAAATAAACTTTATTTAAAAAAAAGAATTAGTGTAATTACATTAAACCCAACTTTTAGTACAACATAGGAATATTTGAACATGAGTCAAACATTAGTCAACATTAGTCAAAGCTGTTGTGAGTGAGACATTTCCACTTTAAAATGCTAGAAACATCAAAAAGGATTACATCAGTCTATGTGTCATTCATGAAAATAGTCTTGCAATCTGGGACCATCTGCAAATAGTAAGCGTAGAGCTTTGAGTGAAAGACACCGGAACAGACTGACTCACTCTGAAGTATTTCCGTAGTGATGGGAAAGCAAGCAACTAAAATTATAAAATGATAATTTGAATAGAATACACTTTTTTGTGCAATAAAATAAAAATAATGTGAAAACGTCATAGGCACTTTCTGCTTTCCATCCTAGATTATGACAGAAAAAAAGTGTCAGGAAAAACCTCCTAATGTGCTTCATAACTATCAATAAGGAACCAAATCTACTTAAAAGAGTTTCACACTGACTGCATACACTTGGTAAAAACAGCAGACCGTAAATGTCAAGTAACGTTTTGCTTTCATTTTGAACACTTTCTGGTTTATTTTTTACAGCAGCCAGTAACATTTAGTCTGTATGTCACATGAGCTATGGAAAATGAACAGTAACAATTCTGTACATGAATAACAGGAAGTAAGGAATGAATAGATTAAGCCTCAATTAGCGATTGTCTTTATAAAGAATAATTGGAAGCATGTGCTCTTTTGTAGATTATAAAAAAATTTGTTTCACCTTGGGCTTGTGGTGGTTGTATAGAGGTCATCAGTGAAGAACTAAATTAAGAGACAAATGAACTTTCTGAAAAAGCTTCTTGCTTATGCCTTAGGATTCATGCTTAATATATCAAGCAGGCTAGTTCACAGCCAAGCCAAGTGTTCCAACATGCTGATTTTCTGTAGGCAGAATTGAATACTTAACTGCAGTCCTAGAGCAGACTAACAATGACAAGAAGCCAAACAGGAAATGGGAGGGTAAATGATACAGATAGATAGGATATAAAAAAAAAAAAACAAACAACAGACTATTATAACTCAGTTTCAGTTTCTTGTGATAATCCATTGCACTTAGTATTCAGTTAGTCTTAAAGCTAGGACCCACTTCATATTAATACACGGCTCTGTGACGTTATGTGTATCATTTGTGGAAGGCCATTAAAATCGAATCTAACAAAACTGACACAACCGTGTAGAAATTGTCTGCAGGTTCACCCCGAAGATGAAGAAGAAATTCTAAAGGGAACGTTATATGCTATTTTGTTGCATGTTGCTTAAGTCTTTGCTTGTTTGTTAACTTTTTATTCATTGATCAATTACAAATACTAAATTTTGGGTGGCCCATTTACACCGAATGATTCTGAAACTACAGTAAAACTGATAGGAAAAACCCCAATTTATTTATGAGAGTGAGGGATATAATTCCTTGGACTTTATGGACTTTTTTATGATCCAATATTCCATCAAATAACTCAAACCGTTGCAAAATAGCATCAGTAATATAGTGGTAAATATTTTAAGGTAAATACTGAATATCATATTTCTACTAAACCAATATTTAACCCATCAGTGTGCTTTTACTTTGCAGAGAGTATTATCAAGGAAGCTCTACGTCTATCAAGTGCTTCCATTATGATCCGAGTTGCAAGTGACGACTTCATTCTGACACTGGACTCAGGTCAAGAGGCAGCTATTAGGAAAGGAGATTACATTGCTCTCTACCCCCGACTCATACACCTAGACCCTGACATCTACCCGAACCCATTGGTAAATACTCCACAATGCATTACTCTCAAGTGAAAAATACTAGCTTACTCATAAAAACACAATCTGCTTAATGAATACCTCTGACTGAAATATCACAGTCATTGCTGCTAGGCATGGCATGTATAATATCTAAAATACATATCATTACATTTTCATCACACTGGGATCTTTGGGGCATTTGTGCCAGTGATTACATTTACATGCGCATCAATATTCCGATAATAATCTGAATTTGGGAATATTCTAATTAGTATTGAGTCATGTATATTATTGAGCTGCAATCCGACCACCCGGTTCAGTAAGACGATATTCTGATTACTCAAATTCGGATTCCCACCTCTGGAATATGCCTGTTTTAACTGTAAATTTGTTACATGTAAACACCTTAGTCAGAAAATCCACTGAAAGCAGATGTGTGCACATGCTCAGTCCGAGAGTAATTGTGGATAGCAACGACAGCATCTTGAGTCTCCCGGGAAATAACAGCGGGAAAGGAAAAGCAAATGCATAGCTAGGAATACTTACAACCACCATGTGTACAGGAATATTGCAATGCCTGTACGCATATAAACATCGTATTTGGAATATGGCTGCAACCCGAATATATATTTGATGTGCATGTAAACATAGTGTATGAGTCGTGTTTGCTGTTTTTAACCCTTACATATATTGCACATGTACATTACAATCATTTCAGTACATAGCTGCTCTATGGCTCTCATTGAAATATTACAAGCATGTGGTAGATCAAGGTGGCCGTGATCATTCTTTTTTTGTGATGCAATTTTTATGCAATTGCAGGAGTTCAAGTATGACCGATTCTTGGATGAGGAAGGTCAAAGGCAGAGCCAATTCTTCAAAAATGGCCGACAGCTGAAGCACTACCTTGTGCCATTTGGTTCTGGTGCCAGCGAGTGTCCGGGTCGTTTCTTCGCCATGAATGAAATAAAGCAATTTCTCCTGCTGGCGCTGTGGCACTATGACTTACAACTCAGTGAGCTTCATGACACACTTTCACCAGACCGTACCCGCGCCGGCCTTGGCATCCTGCCACCTTCACAAGATGTATTGCTTCGATACAGAGCAAGAGCAGACAGGTACACCGAGAGAGCCGGGGGGGAAAATGATGCTGATGATGACTAATAAAAAAAACATGCCATGTGTTAAATCAAAACAATATGAAATAATCCTAAAAGAGCATTCATTCATATTTTTTGATATACACTTAGTGGCCTGTTTATTAGGTACACCTACTCTATGGCTATGCATAACAAGCTGCCAGAACTTTGACAATTGCTTTAGCTCTGTAATCAAGCACACTGGGATTGAAATGAAACAATGGCTCTGAGGTTAAAGTGAAGAATATCCTGTTTATTTTGAAGGCATGTTCCTCTCTATTGGATAAACCACAGAGGGATTACATTATATGCATATGGACAAAATAACTACATTTGAAGTAAGATTGTCATACTACTGGGCTGCAAATCCATTAACTACTTGCAGCCTACACATGAACAGAACCAGTATCCTCCTTGGTGATGTTTTAGAGGCCTGTACCCGTTTTCTGTTCCTGCTATGCTTAGGGGCTTTTTGGTATTCCTTTCACACAGGTTAATTATTCTTTCTTCAACTACAGCTCTTGAACTATAGTACCAAAATATGTTGATGATTAGGTACAACTAGAGTAGCTATACTTAATGATGTCTACTGAGTGTACATTGAATTAAAGTTTGTTTAATGTATAAATGTGTGGATGCACTTAGATGTTTGTCAGCTTTCATATGCAAATGTCTTTTTTTCCCTTTTTTTAAAAAAAAAAATGCTTGCAATTTATTGATTGCGCATAAATTCTGTATCATCAGTTTGCAATATAAATATACACCACGTGTGTTTGTAAGACTGAAAAATGACTGACAGTCTGTAAAGGACTTGAACGATTGAAGCACTACATATCAGTATGTCTGCCGGTGGAATGGAAAAGATAAAAAAAAACATGTTTTGAAAACCAGAGTTCATACTTAAATGGTGCTGTAGTATTATTTCTCCTTCCATTGTCATCTACATGTTTTTTTTCTTTTTCTTTTATTGTGTCCTTATTTTTCCACCATGTGAACTATTGAATTTAGGTGTGAAAATAATATTGAATATTGATCATGTCTTTGTGTATTTGCCATGATCGTCATATTGATTAAGTGGATATTTGTATGTCAGATTTATTTTGCAAATACATTTAAAATTTATTCATACAAAGCAGTATTTGTGTTTGGCTTACTAGGCACTCAACACCACTTTTTGGATTAAAGCATTAGGAGGTAATATCATGGAGACATCAGATCAAAGTGGTAAAAAGCAATCCATCCATCCATCCATTTTCTATACCACTTATCCCATACAGGGTCGCTTAGAAGCCTGGAGCTTATCCCAGGGAACTCGGGACACAAGGTGAGGGACACACTGGACAGGGGGCCAGCCCATCACAGGGCACAATCACACACACGTTCACACACTATGGACAATTTGGAAATGGCAATCGGCCTACAACGCATGTCTTTGGACTGGGGGAGGAAACCGTACAAGTACAGGGAGAACATGAAAACTCTGCACACAGAGGGAAGAGGTGGGATTCAAGCCCTCAACCCCGGAGGTGTGAGGCAAATTTGCTAACTACTAAGCCACCATTAGTGAATTTCCTGTTCCTAGTCACCCAGGTGTACTGAATTTTTTTTTTTTTTTAATATTAATGGGAATATACTTAAAATATATTTTTCTCATATAAATTCATAGGGTGCCAATAATTGTTGCATACCTATATTTAACAAATATATTTTTTGTTGGATAAACCTGTTTGCTTGCAATTGTTTGATATCCCTGAGAGCAGAATCTTTTTGTGAATTTTTTTTAACAAAACATCAAAAGGTTCAACAATAAAGACAATTTTTCACAGCCTTATTTGCTCATATTTACCAAGGGTGGCAATATTAGTGGAGGCCATTGTCTGTCACATAACAATTAATGGTTAAGTGAAGTTAACTGGAAAACTGAATAGTAGTGAAGACTTAAAATAATTCTCTGCTGAGTCTCCTAAATTTGGTACTTCGTTGCAATTTTAATATTAAAGTCTGCTGTATAAAACAGTAACTTTTTGAGTTCATAATAAAATAATTATGTACAGTCACTCTATTCATAACCATAACAGAGTTTCATATAGTCTTGTTATGAAAATGTTATGGCAAATTCATAATATTTTCATGACGGTGTTGTTGTTCAGGTAGATATTACATCTCCCTTAGATATTAGCTACCCCTACTGGCTACCGTTATCACAGCATATCCCAACTACAACAAGAATAATGTACACTCACCGTCCACTTTAATAAGAAAACCTGTACACCTGCTCATTTACGCAGTTACACAATCAGCCAATCATGTGGCGGCAGAACGATGCATAAAATCATGCCGATACCGGTCAAGAGCTTCAGTTAATGTTCAAATCAAAATTCAGATTGGGTTTTTAAAAAATGTACTCCGGTTTCCTCCCCCAGTCCAAAGACATGCATGGTAGACTGATTGGCATGTCCAAAGTGTCCATAGTGTATGAATGGGTGTGTGAATGTGCCCTGCAATGGATTGGCACCCTGTCCAGGGTGTACCCTGCCTTGTGCCCCATGCTCCCTGGGATACGCTCCAGGTTCCCTGTGACCCAGTATAGGATAAGCGGTGTAGAAAATGGATGGATGAATGGATGTAATCTTTCCTCCGGGTAATTTATTTCCTCCTATTGGTGGCATGATACAATATGTCTAGTGGATACCATTAAGGACCATTAGACCATTTAACACTCAGAGTGTTGAATTTACACCCTGCAGTGTTTATTTAAGTCAGTTGGACACAAATGAACACTCTGGGTGTTAATTCAACACTAGAGATTTTACTGTGTAATTTCTTTAATGGTTAGCTGATGGTTCGGAATGATATTTGTAGTGGAAACCATTAGAACTTCTATGATGGTTTCTTTTTTTTTTCAGCAGGAGTGTAATGTAAAGCACACCACCCTTAATTATAATGGAGCATTATTAAGATCGCAGCTTTGCAAGTATATTAGGGAACAGCATGACCTCTTTTCTAAGAGAACACTTAGAGAGATAAAAACAACATATTGGCCAGAAGGGATGAAGCTCGCGCGCGACCTGAGAACACACAGTGTGCACGCGCTCTAGCTGAACTGACGGAGTATTTGATCCCCCATGTCCAGCTCATCCATCATCTGACACACAGAAGGTCAGGACTAGTCAGGATCACGATTAGTATTGGTTTTCTGAACCGCAGAGGAAGACAGCGTCTGACAAGGAGACCAGTTTTGGGGGATTTATCCACACGATTCCCACCATCACGGGTGCACACACCTCGGCATCATCAAGGTGAGTCTGTAGATGGATTTCATCTGAGTCATCACCACACTCACTCAGAGGTTATGCGTCGGTTGTGTGAATGTGGTTAGTGTTTAATGTAATCATAGCAGGAGAATGCCTGAATGAGGGTCGCATTGCGAAATTGCACGAGGTGTTGCCTCATCCTTTGCACGGACGCACGAGCACGTTTATTTCACAATGCATCGTCGGATTTGTGGGAATGAGCAGCTCGATGGCGTGCAATCATTTAAACTGCGGCTCGGAGTGGTTTCATGGGAAATAGTCAGATTGTATTAATTTCATTGCCGCTGTGACGTAATGCTGCACGAACAATCCAAACAAACCCCATGAAGACGCCTTGACTTCCGAGCTATCATTCTCAGCGTCATGTTTACTTAAAACGACACGTTTGACTATGCTTAGGTTTGAATGATAGAGCCATTCTGGAATAAATCACCATAGTAGCCTAACATGACGTGTGTGTGTATGTGTGTGTGTGTCTCCAGGTAACTGATACAGAGGAAACAGGAGCGCAACCATGTCATTGTATCCGTCTTTAGAAGACCTGAAGGTGGATAAATTTATTCAGGTATGGCTTCTGTGATTGTGATTAGAAAAGCAGTGAGTAGCATCAGCATGTGCAACCTCCTTCCTTTCAACTTGAAAAAGAAAGAAAAAAAAAAAATGTAGTTCATCTCTGCTGCAGGCGCAGAACACTCCTACTGCCAGTCCATCCAAAGCCCCACCCCTGGCACTCTCTGATTCCGCCTACGATCAATCTAGCCCCGCCCATAGTGGGTCAAATGTGGAGGAAATTGGAACAGGTCAGACTCTTCAATATATAAAATTATTGTTAATGTGTGAGTTTGTATTTTATGGTATTTATAAATGTGTGTGTGTGTGTGGGTGTGTGGACAGATGCCTCTGGAAGTTTATATCCTCAGCTGAGTGAGTTTATGGGCCTGAATCTTAGTATTGAGGCAATAAAAGCTTTTTCTTCTGGAGTCCCTGAGCAAAGTAGCGGAGTAAGTGTTTTTGTCTTTTTGGCCATGCATATGTAAGTTGTTCTGTGTGGCACGAATAAATGCAGAGTCTGTAGAAGAGTGCATCTTCTGTTGTTCATAGGCTCTAAGTGTTCATTCGTCTGGCACAAACTGGACAGTTGCTCCTGTAACTGGTAATGATATGGGAGTGAAGAGGGCTGAGATTCGGCAGGGCGTTAGAGAGGTGGTGATCTGTAAAGACATGGATGGCAAGATCGGTCTCCGCCTCAAAGGCATAGACAATGTAAGATGAAACTGTAAAATATGCCCTCACACAACACACTCAGACTTTGCCATATTCCTGCTGACAAATGCAATTCCAGAAGCTTTTATTTCATTATCATAAGCAGTTATCTAACCAAAAGCAGAGGACTTAAGTTTCATACTACTACGCTTACTACTATAATAATTAACATATACTAGCAAATATTAACTAATATCAACAATAGTGCTTTCTATAAAAGAAACCAGAACAATTCTCATTAAAGTGCACCTATTATGGTTTTGAAACGTGCCTAATTTTGTTTTAAAGGTCTCATATGATAGATTTACATGTAACCAAGGTCAAAAAACATTGTAATGTGCTTATAATTTATACTGCAGCCGTACCCCCCCCCCCCCCCCCCCCAGTGTCACAACGACTCGTTAAATGATTCATTCTAAAGGATTCATTCTAAACTCCTCCTTTCAGAGAGCATACTCTGCTCTGATTGGTCAGATTTCCCAGTCTGTTGTGATTGGTCTACCTCTGTCAGCGAGCAGCCGATGAAGACCAGAGGCGGGGCTTTTTGTTACAAACCTAGTAGGGTTGTGCAGGAAGTGAGTCTGGAATTACTAATGACTCGTTTCAGCTATTCAGAATCGGTTCCTTCTTTTGGGAGTCAAAAACTCTTTTTATTATGCACTTTGATTTACATTCACAAACAGCTATATAACACACCATATGAAAGGTAATATTTGAAAAACAACAATAGGTGCACTTTAAGTAATGTAATTCAATAGTAGATACAATCACTAAGAAAAACATCATGAGTTTAGAGTTTCATTTTGTTATCTTGTTGGGCTGGGGTGGCCGACAGTGTTGCTAGTCAAGTCTGATAGCCTCCTTTCCCTGCATTTTCTATAATAACAAAATCAGAGTGTACACTGAACAGTTTAGCCCTCCATGGTGATGAGTTACTACTAAAAAAAAAATTGTTCCACAACAAAAACCACAAAAGTAAAACTTAAGGAACTGCACAGCTGTAAAATATTCATCTTATCTTCAGGTGCTTGCAATTTCAGACCATAGTAAAAAAGTGAGCCTTTCTCTAAATACACACACTCACATTTCACTTTCTCAGGAACAACTGTACACCTGTTCATTTATGCATTTATCCAAACAGCATCATGTGGCAGCAGCGCAATGCAAAAGTCATGCAGATACAGGTCAAGCGGTTCAGTTAATGTTCACATCAAACATCAGATTGGGGAAAAAATGTGATCTCTGTGACTTTGATTGTGGCATGGTAGTTGGTGTAAGATGGGTATTTCAGAAACTGCTGATCTCCTGGTATTTTCACGTCTTTAGCGTTTACACAGAATGGTGCATGAGACTGAGTGAGTGACAGTTCTATGGGAGGAAGCGCTTTGATGATAAGAGAGGTCAGAGAAAAATGACCAGACTGGTCTGAGCTGCCAGGAAGGATTTAGTAATGTAAACAATCACTCTTTACAATCATGGTGAGCAGAAAAGCATCTCAAAACGCACAACACATCAAACCTTGAGGTGGATGAGCTACAACAGCAGAAGATCACATCAGGTTCCTCTCCTATCAGCCAATAACATGAATCTGAGGCTATCATGGGCACAGACTCGCCCAAACTGGACAGCTGAAGATTAGAAAAAAAATCACCTGATCTCATCAACCAGGTGAGTGAGTCTGCTTATTTGAGTTACTGTAGACTTCCTGTCAGCTCAAACTAGTCCGGTCATTCTCCTCTGATCTCACAGGATGTTTTTTTGTTTTTCACACCATTCTGTGTAAACTCTGTGTAGACTCATATGTGTGAAAATCCCAGGAGATCAGCAGTTCCTGATATTCAAACCAGCCCACGTGGCACCAATAATCATGCCACGGTTAAAGTCACGGAGATCACATCTTGTCCCCATTCTGAGGTTTGATTTGAAAGTTAACTGAAGCGCTTGACCTGTAGCTGCATGATTTTTTTTGTTTGCTTTGTGCTGCTGGCACATGATTGGCTGATTAGATAACTGCATGAATGTGCAGTTCCTAATAAAGTGGATGCTGAGTGTACCTCTTGAGTGTAATTGCAATATGATTGTAATATTACTGGTCACAGCGAATTTTACATATTATCTAAATATTATCCATAATTTAGAAACGGAAAAGAGAGTTTTTGTCTAAATTACTGCCTGTTATTGGTGTGTGCTGAGACTATTGTGATGTCTGTTATTCAGGGGTTGTTTGTACAGCTAGTACAAGTGAACACTGCGGCAGCATTAGGAGGGCTTCGCTTTGGTGATCAGATTCTGCAGATCAATGGAGAGTCCTGTGCTGGATGGAGCAGTGACCGTGCACACAAGGTTCTGAAGAATGCCAGTCCTGAGAGAATAACGCTAGCAGTACGAGACAGGTACATACACGATGCTTATCTTAAGGATGTAAACTGGTAGTCGGCGTATCCGGTAGTCATGAACATACAACACACAATATATTTTATTTATAAGAATGAGACTGCCTCAGCTGAATTATTGATAAAGCTACCAGGAACAGGATAGTTTAACATCCGCACAATGATGCAGCTATAGTAAGCAAGTCTAAAAGCAGGTAACAATGTATATTGGTAATCTTTTTTTTTTTTTTTACCAGTTGATCCACAAACTTTTTTAATTCCAGACCTCCAAATACAAAATCAAGGGAAAAAAGAGCTTTACACTGCATGTGCAAACAAATTAGCAAAGTAACAGCTAATACTTAATCTCTGTTTCATTACGGTGTTCAGTAATTGTTTCATCAATGTTCATAGATGACTCAAAGGTGTGTATGAATGACATGAGAAGTGGGATAGATATACCAGGATGAATTTTCAGTTTCTTAGTTGGAAAACGTTTACCCATGGTGGCAAGGACAAAAGCACAATTTTAGTTTCCAATGTCAGCTATTGCTATAGTAAAATTAAAAATTAAAAAATTTAAAAAATGTATAGTCTGTAGTTCATCCATGCCATTTTGTAAAAGTGTAGTATGCCATAGATAATCACATGTTGTAATGAGCTCATTGTATTCATGTTCCAAAGTTTCTATGTCATTTGTAAGATTTTTTTTTGCATTAATAACATTACTACAGGTGGGTGATACATTTCAGGAAAAATGGGTGGTTTGGTTTGGGAAAGGATCACTTCAAATCAATACAAAGTTACGCTGACTGATCACCTTTATCATATGATCAAATGTTTCTATCCTGAAGGGAGTACTCTCTTCCAGGATGACCCTGCCTCCATCCACAGGGCATAAGAGCTCACTGAATGGTTTGATGAGGATGAAAATATTGTAAATCATATAAGATGGTCTTCACAGTAACCAGCTCTCAACCCAATTGGATACCAATGAGGGCGACGTTTTAGATAGCGCTCTCTACCACCATCATCAGTACCAACTGAGGGAATTTTTTTTTTTTTTTTTGGAAGAACAGTGTTCATCACACCAATACAGTTCCAGAGACTTTTAAAGTCTATGCCAAAGAGCACTGAAGTGGTCCAACACCTCATTAAAACACTTTTATCTTGTCAGATTGCACCTCCTCATGGGCAAGTTTAGTTCACTAGATTTCCCATACCTCCAAGGACTCCATGGATTTGTTGAACTTCACTTGAGCTGCTAAAACACCAGTGTTCATTCTTATCCACAGGAACCTGGTTGGAATTAAAACCTGCAGCTACTCTGGCCTTTTGTGGATTAGATTGAACATCCTGTTTCTAAAGTAATGGAACAGGATGTAAGATGGCAAATGGGATTCCACTAATGAGTGCAAGTCAGCAAGGGCATGTTAAAAATGGTATTGAAATGAGGCTTTAGTGTTTTTTTGTGTCGTTCTGCAGGCCACTGGAGCGTGCTGTCACTCTGCATAAGGACATGAGTGGGCAGCTTGGCTTCCTCTTTAAGAAAGGCAGAATCACGTCCATAATGAAGGACAGCTCTGCAGCTCGTAATGGACTGCTCACTGACCACCAAATCTGTGAAATCAATGGACAGAATGTGATTGGACTGAAGGTGAATCTCTCTCTGTCTCTCTCTCTCTCTCTCTCTCTCTCTCTCTCTCTCTCTCTCTATGTTTTCCCTCTCTCTTTCTGTGTCTTTCTCTCTAATCATATCCAAACTTAAACTTGCCGGATGAGTCTGTGTTTTGCCTACATTTTAACAGCCTTCATTTGTGGTTTTGCATGCACGGTTAATTCACAAATCCAGTTCATGAATGTGGGGGAGTTTTAAATGTGATACCATTATAAGAGTTATTAAAGTATATAGGTCTTCCAAATGGTGGAATTATATTTAGTGTCTCTTCAGAGAATTTCCAGAGTTCCTGTTACAGCATACAGAGAACTCTCAGATACACACATCAAAAGTGTTTTCTTTTTTTTCTTTCTGGAAAAGTAATAAAGTCACAAATATTAAAACATTTTGATCATACTCCTGAAATACAAATAGACTAAACAATTAATGCCTCCGCTTCTTTCCTTTACTTTCTTCTGTTTGTCAGGACTCTCAAGTGTCAGACATCCTCAACACTAGTGGCAATGTTGTGACTGTAACTGTGATGCCAGTGATCATCTTTGAACACATGATGAAAAGGTAAAGAAGGGGATTGTGGGTAAACAAAATCCAGTTAATCAGCAGTACTCCACATATGCAAAAAAAATGTCTTCTTTTAAAAAATTTTATTTATTTTTTTTGCTTTACTTGCTTTCTGTACACAGGATGTGCAACAGCATTGTGAAATCGCTAATGGACCACTCCATTCCTGAGGTGTGATATGGACCGACCCTCACCTGGCTCAGAACGGGCTTGCTTTCTCGTGCACTACAGCTTAGACGAAGTGGCGTACACATGCACAGTGTTTGATTTTGAGCAGTTTATACAATACAAGAAGTAAAAAGTGAGAGACATTTCTCTTTTGTTTTGCAGTATTTCTCTCTTCCATCATTAATCCTTTATGTTAAATGTGCGGTGATTTTCAACGCTGAATCATTCTCAAAACTCAAATGACAGCTTCACTGAAATAAAGTAAAAAGGTCTATAACTATATCTGCTCTGCTATATGCAAATTTCACACAGATACTTTGTTGTATGCAAATTTCCTTTGTTACACGGTGACAGAGTTCCTTGGACTTTACTTTTCTTGAACGTATTCTGATTTTAATTACTTATTTAATGTTTTCTTATTCTTCTTATGACTCTGTGTCTAAGAGTACATGTCTACCCAACTTTATGGAATCGCTAGGAAGGTGCTTCCTCGATTTCTTTTCATACCTTTGACTCGTATTAATTCATCAAAGTAGTTGCATTTCTCTCGACATTTTAAACATATACTGTACAGATGAATCCACAATTTACAAGGAATTGTAAAACTATGCACAGATGCCACAGCATACATTAAAAAAAAAAAAAAAATCATCTTAAGGGAAATAAAATATAGTTCTTATAAGATTTCAACCACAGGTCAATTTCTAAATTGATTAGTCTACTTCTTTTAATTTGGGTTCATTTTCTGTGACTTTCTTTATTACGTTATTCTTTTTAAAGCTGATATCCTTTCACTCAAACCCAGTGGAATTGTGTTAACATGCGTTGAAAGGAAATGCGTTGGAATACAAGAAGAAGAACTTAGTTTTGACAATATCTTACTTCATAGGAGTGTTGAAATCTCTTCTGTTCAAGACAGGCATAGGTTTTATCAACTGATTCTTGATTCAATTGAACAAAATCATCTTGATTCAGTATTGTTTAAAGTGGGTTTAAGACAATGGAATTGTTAATTTAACGAAAACATTACAACTATTACCTATTTATTTAGCATGTCCAGGATTCAAACATTGCATATTGTGCAATGATGTTGTGTTTTGATATTCTCACCTAAATAAAAATGCTTAAAATAATGATAATAAAAAAATTAATCTAAATACAAGTGTGTTTTTATAGATAAGGACTGCAATTACTAGCTGCGTTTACATGGACTGCGTTTACATGGACAACAATAATCCACTCTTAATCTAATTAAGACCATAATTTGATTAAGAAACTACCATGTAAACAGCAACCTTAATCTAATTATGGTCATAATCTAATTAAGCTCTAATCGAATTAAGACAGGAGGATTACTCCTGTTTTAATCATATTATGGACGTGCATTACAGTGACAACAATAATCCACTCTTAATCCGATTAAGACCATACTCTAATTAAGAAACTACCATGTAAACAGCAATTTTTACTTACCTGAATCTAATTAAGGTCATAATCGAATTAAGCTCTAATCGAATTAAGACAGGTGGAGTACTCCTGTTTTAGTCGCATTATGGAAGTGTATTACAGACATGTACACACCTTAATCACATTATTATCTTAATCAGAGTAAGGTCAGTAATTAGATTACTGCTGTCCATGTAAACGTGAATAGCTATTCTCAAACCTAGGGGGTTTCCAAATTTGAGGACTCCATATGATTTGTGTATGAGTAGAATTACATGTGGTATGAAAGTTGGATTTGATATATCCATTGTCCTAACAATGTAGTAAAATGATTCAGGGTAAGAGTGTTTGATTTATAATGCCAAACAAAGTGTTTAAGTCACTTCACTCCTGTAAACGGTTATTAGTAGAGCGTAATATGTCATTTTGAGAGCCACACCTACCAGTGCGAAGTGTAAAAATGATAATACAATAACTCTGGCCAAAGGACTGTTCATTTAAAGCTTATTCGTCCTATTTAACATAGGTTAATTAATTAGAGGCACAGATCTCGCGAGAAAAACTATTTCCAGTTTGCCACGTTACGCACGTTCCACCAGTGGGCGGGCTCAGAGGCGCGGAACCACACGATTCGCGTGCTGAGGAAAAGCTGCAGACTGATTGGCTACAAGCTAAAAGAGCGCCGTTTATCCTATTAGACATTGGATGAAATCTCAAATGTCAAGCTCACACGGAAACGCGTAGTTTAGGGCCGATTTATTTTGGGTCTTGATTTATTGTGAATTTTCAGCGCAGTAGTTTGGAAACGTTAAATAAGGGTTAAAGTTGAACTTTCAGGTTGCACGCCATCTTCACCATGGGCCACAAGAAACCTGCACGCAAACAGGCTAGAAAAGGTAACTGTTCCTCTCTCTCTCTCTCTCTCTCTCTCTCTGTCTGTGTGTGTGTGTGTGTGTGTGTGTTTACACAAGTATGCGAGGATGCTCAGACAGCACTAGAGATATTGCTGAACTGTTGGAGTTTTGCGCATTTAAAAATAAAATGCGTGAGCTATATTATCACTTTAGCTGATTCAGAGTCAGTATTCAGTAATAATAGTAGATGTAGTAGTATTGTTTAGTGCACGCCTCATTCTGCATAATAAGGCAGGATGTGTGTGTGAGTCGGGAACTGCAGAACCCATGACCTGGAACTTGGACTTTCGTTAGTCCCAGTTTTCTATTCCTTGTTGCATTCTTCTTTAGTGATGCTTTTCCAGGCTTGTACTGCAGCTTTATTCAGTTGTTTTGGTCTTCAGTGTCCTTTTCATGCTCAGTTAGGTTAAGGTGTGGTGATTGACTTGACCAGTCTAAAATCTCCACCATTCTCCTGGATTTGGATGAAGAGCAGATCCTTTCTTTCTCCACACCTTGGTATTTCCATCAATCCATGATTCCAGAACATTTGTGGCTCATCTCTGAATTTCTTCGCAAATTCTTTGACCAGCCTGTTCGATGTCTGTTATTATTAGTACCCCAATGGTTTCTTTCTTTTTTCAGGATGTTCTGAATTGTCGTATTGGTCCGAGCCCGATGTTTGCTTGTGCGATGGTCCGGATCGTTTTTTTTTTTTTCTTTCCCCCCACTCTTTTCTCAGCTTAAAAATGGCTTGCTGTTCTCCCATAGACAGCTCTGGGGTCTTCATGTTGGTTTATCCATCAAATGTGGTCTTCACGGGTAAAACGCAGGCCTCAAACCCAGAGTAGACCTTCAGCGCTATTCATTGTTTAAACAACTCAATCTAATGAGGCATGCCTGGGCAGTGAGAAACACCTGCGCACTCTTGCTTACCTGTCTGGGCCCTGGTAAACAGGAAACACAAAATGGAGACTGAAGACGTGACGCACGCAAAGCGAAACGAGATACGAAACTATGAAGCGAAACCGTACTGTGCAACCACAAAGTCCTGCTTGGTTCAGATGCACACAAACAAAGCATTCAAAAACTCAATGTTGGCATCATTCTCTCTTTCTATTTTCACTCGCTTTGCTTCCCATCTGAAAGTCAAAGCTCCTGCTCTCAGCCACCGGCATTGGGCCAGGAGGTGATGGACGGGCACACCGTCCAATGATTAGTCTTCAGAATGTCTAAAAAAAAAAAAAAATGTCCCTTTGCACGTAACAGTCACGTGTTCCAGTATTTTTGATCAAATGGGTGGATTCACTCCAAAGATGCCAGATCAAAAATTATTAGGAAAGCAGAAATTCTGTGCTGTGAAGAAGTAATTACTCCCTTCTTGACTTCCTTTATTTTTGCATATTTGCCACACTAAATGCAAAAAAGTCACAGACTCCACTGTGAGAAGAATTGTTGAACAGTTAAACTGAGTAGACATGAGCATGTTCTAATCTTGTTCTAATCTTCAGCAAGGGCTGTTTCTATATCTGTGCTTAAGAACGTGTCAGCTGGGTCATATTTTGAGGCCATGGTGTGTGTGTGTGAGAGAGAGAGAGAGAGAGAGAGAGAGAGAGAGAGAGAGAGAGATGTATATATGTGATCTTTGATTAGTCTCTGATTGTATGAATGAAAGTCGTTTTTCATGATTGGTGTGTAAAAAGTGCGACGGCACCCCCGATTAATCACATCTGCGTCTAAGCGATACCCGGTGCCGTTTCGTGGCCCTGCCACCCTGTTGTGAGTCTGAGCACGCGCACAGGCCACTTCCACAGTCCAGTCGTCTCCATATGAGGCCCAGAAGAGCGAAGTGTGGTGACAGCACCACTAAAAATACCCAACGGGCCGAGCGTGGATCGGATTGCAGCTGAGCAAGCGAATGCTGCTGCTGCTTCTGCGTATGAGCAATTAAAAAAAAAAAAAAAAAACCTTTATTTTTCCCTTGCAGGTTTCTTCTGAAGCACTTAGTGTACGATGGCAGAAACAGAAGCAGATGGAACCAAAATGGCAAATATGGCAGGTAGATTGATCTTCAGGGGAATGCGAGAGGAGAAATGGTTGGGTCTGGCATGTTCTGAGCACCTGTTGGACAAACACAACCCTTGCTTGCTATGTGCGGTGCCTTTTGGTGTTCTGTGTGTGCTTTGGAATTGGAGTGCTTATTGTTTCTTAGCTAAATTGTGTGGCTTTGTGTCTAAAGGTGTGCATGTGAGCCCACTTCCCTGACAGTGCAATTTTGAATTGAGAATGTACAACTGCTTCATTTTCTATCTGAAGGTTGCCTCTTGCTGACACACTGACCCACACATAGGGTTTATTTATAAAGAGATGGCATGTAGATCATATAAAAGCATGTTTGTCCTTGTTTGGTCAGAACTGATCTGATTTGATTTGACAGTGATTTGAAAAATTTGGACCTGATTCACAGACATGCCATGGCGGTGACTGAAATGACATCAATTATGCACATGGACTCGGAGTGTACTAAAGCAAGCTGATATCATGCCTGTGATATTCTGCGTAACTGTGCCCAAGCTTGCTTACTCTGAGGATATCAGGATCAGATCTGTGCTTGGTTTTAATCATGACATGCTGCACTGTTAACCAATTGTATAGAGTGAAGAAAAGGATTAATGCATGTCGAGTCATAAGAAACATGTGTGTGAAGATCTAACGCAGTGGCACGACCTGCCCGAGTTACGGTGCCCATGATGACCTTATTTAGGTTGCAGCCATTGTGTTTCGGCACCTCCAGGTGTGTGCGTTTGAGTAGGTGACCTTATTAGCAGGATACAATACCCTCATGTTATATGATCCTGTTTATGTGATCTTGTTTAAATGCATTCCTTTAATCTGGAAGTGTTGTGATGAGACAGTATGACCCTTCCTCCACATGTTTCATTAAGGGCTTCAGAGCGATATTGTTAATATAATTCTATAATCTGATCGCAAACGTGACATCACTCAAATTGCAGCGTTATAATGAGCATAAAAAGCATAAAGGAAGTGCTAATGTGTGAAATAAAGTGTCAAATTGCAGCTCTTGTCATCACTGTGGACAAGAAATGCAGCTCACATTAACTGTTTTTTGTACATAGTCATATTACTATAAATATACTAAGAATAGTATTTGTATGTTAGTTAGTGAGCTAAATTGATGAAGGTAATCTGGGTAAAGTTTGTAGTATGTTTCAGAGGCAGTATGCAGTGGGGGATTTTTATATATATATATATATATATATATATATATATATATATATATATATATATATATATATATATATATATATATATATATATATATATAATTTTTTTTATATATATAAATATAAATATAAATATAAATAATATAATATAATATAATATTCTCTTTTAATATGCAATATCCACACTTTGGAAGAGACTTCGAGGCATGTTTTTCTGTGGAGAAAATCTGAAACTCCTAATAGCATGGTATCAGGGATTTGGGTCTCAGATGTAAGGAGTATTGTTTTGCTTCTATGGAAGTAAAATAATGACC
Source organism: Ictalurus furcatus (assembly GCF_023375685.1). Classification (NCBI taxonomy): domain Eukaryota; kingdom Metazoa; phylum Chordata; class Actinopteri; order Siluriformes; family Ictaluridae; genus Ictalurus; species Ictalurus furcatus. Next base: position 14,262,011 of record NC_071261.1, read on the forward strand.
TATGTTCCTTGCCACAAAAAAGTCTGTTGAACTGCTCTAATCGAAAAAATAAAAATGCATTGCATTAACAGTTCTTACATTTTAATACTGAATATTACTGAATTTTATGGAAATTAACTTTTGGAAGGTGAATATCGATTATTGAGTTTTTAATAATGAAATTGTGTGTGAAATGTTTTTCCAACTGAAATATTCACAGCTTCAATACACAGCCATGTTGAATTGCAACCCATAAAAAACCCAAGCCCTGAAAATACAATGCATTTCAAATGCAAGAACTGTTAATGCAATGCATTTTTATTTTTTTCATATTGGTGCTCTTCAAGATGCACCCCACTTCCCTTCCCTTCAAAGACAGAAGTCATTATGTTACTTCCATATGCTCCTTCATCTTCATTCATTGGGCAATTAAACACAGGACTTTCATTTAGTTGTTTATTTTCTGCCCCCTGGTGGACACGCTCACTTCATATGCAAGTAGGCAGGGCTCATGTGTTTACAAATAGGCAGGGTCAGAAATATAACCCAGGCCTTATGCGAACTAGATTACTGTATTAAAACAAATTGTACCACAAACATTTTTTTATTATGATTGGTAAGAAGGTGTTGATTAGTTTTCTCTTAACAGCATGCCCCTAACAGAAGTGCCACAACTGCACTGTAAAGCAAAGGTGTGCATTAATGCACTTGTTCTAATACAGAGGTTCTCAACCTTTTGTAACGAAAGCCCAACCAAGCCTCCCCTATCATGTAGCATACCCCCCCCCCACCCCCCCTATTGGAGGAGACCAGGTATAATGATTATCTATTCTATATAAGCTCTATCTATAATCTGTTTTTGACAGATTTTTTTGTAGTTATTTTTAATTACTTTTCATAACTTTTATGACTTTTATAAAATTATATAACGGACAGGTATGGAACATGAATGATATAAAATGTTTCCGATTACTATAACTACTTTGATCAAGAGAACTAGGCTGTAATAATGTGGACTATTTCACATGTAAAACATGTTGCATTACATTCGTCTTGTGTTCTAAAAACATTCGCATATGAATGATGTAAATAGGGAGGAAGGGCGCATCTCGTTATATTGTTAAATCTCCGGCTCTCAGCCTCTCACTGAACAGAGCAGATGCAGAGAGAGGTGTGAGTGCAGCAGGAAGGCAAGACCTCGCGCTTGCAGTACAGTACTGGTGACATTTGGAAAGTCGCTAAGGTTTGAACAAAAAGTCGCTAAAGGGGTCTGAAAAGTCGCTGTTTTTCCTTTCTTGAAAACAATTTGCTCCCCCTTCTGATCTCCCCGATTGCCCCCCTGGTCGAGAACCACTGTTCTAATACGTTCTCATAAAGTATGTGTTGTTCTTTAATAAAATCTAATTTTGTAATCCTTCTCATAATTGCTGGCCTAATACGAGGAATAAAACACAACCGTGCAGTTATAGGATGATGCCGTGTCACGCCACCATGCGGTTGATTGTTTTCCTCTAACAGCATACCCAGTGATGTTTTATTTCTAAAGTAACTTGTGCCTTACGAAGATCCGAACACAAAATATTAAGATAAACTCTTTGTCAGTAACTGGTACCTGTCTGTCATTGTGTATGTTTGTCTTTGTTCACAGAGCCCCAGGCAGAACCTGCTGTCAGTAAGAGCTCCAAGAAATCTGAGGGACACTCAGTCTTCAGCTGGCTCATAGTGTTGGCTCTGTTGGGTGCCTGGATGTCTGTAGCTGTTGTCTGGTTTGACATAGTTGAATACAAGAATGTTTTGGGTATGTCTACAATTTCCTCTCTTGTGACACTTTCCTTTCTTGTGAAATGTATTGTGTCTGCAGGTTGCTTTGCGTAACATTTACTAGGAGCTGGTGTATTCTGTTTAAAACTGATTTTAGTCAATGTTAATATGATCGCTAAAAAAAAAAAAGCTGGAATAGTGAACAAAAACTGTGTGTAAAATCAAGGTTAGGTAATTATACAACACTCCCCTTAACATAGCCTGGAACTTAATATAATTTTTGCCAAAACAGATCGAAATTATTGCAGAATCTTCTATCATTTTGCTTTTAATTGAAATGAGAACTGTGTTGCTTATTTACCTCAAATGTATAAAAACCAATCACAAGTCCTGTGTTCAGTTCAAGTAAGAATGCGTATAGCAGTATAACTACTAGAGGTTGACTGCTAGTAAATTTACCGATAATCTTGCCGATTAGCAAATGAATCAGCCGGTAGTTTTTAAAATTGATACTGAATGAAAAAAGAACACTCGAAGTAAATATTGCTGAATTTTAGTACAAAAAATATACCGTACTTGCTGTACCATGAAAATTTACTGAAATAAAGATATAAATATTACGTATTAACTGTTATTAAATATTAAAGTAATTAAAACATGTACATCTAAACTGAACCAAAAAGTCCAACACTCCAAATAACAAATAAAAATGGAGCCATACTAAATGAATCAAAAAACACTTTAAATAACACAAAACAATGTCAGTGTCGCCTCTAGAGGCCGCTCTCGTGCTGTATAATGACAGCGGACCCTTCTCAAGCAGAAAGTATACTTATACTTTTTACGCATACACTAGGAATAGCGTACAGTACGCGTGACACAAATTTCATCATCAGCAGAGTATGCACGTACTGTACGCGCCGCCCGATTTTTCTAACCATCACACATGCGCATTTAATACTTTTGCACTATTTAGTTGTTCCACAAGGTGGCAGTAGTGACCCAGGGCTGTTGATTCTCAAGGTAGCTCAAACGAGTGCAGGTTATAATTTTTGCCTTAAAGCGTATAAGGATTTGTATATGGGTGCTAATAGTGGCAAGAGATTGCCCAAGCATTGTTCTTCGTGGTGTTGTGATTGTTCTTCATTGTCGTCCTTCACACCGAAAGATCTGCTTTACTGCTCTGTACTGGCTCCTGTAGGCCATGAGGGGTAGTGCAAGTTGTTGTAATGCGCATGCGTCGACTGCCTGTGTATATGTCAAATCGAGTATAGTTTGAAAGGTTATGCGTATGACTGTGCGCATACGCTAGCGTATGCATAAAAAAAGAAGTATACAGAGGCTTCAGCCACTCCCGCAAACAGACGCCACCGGGAAAAACTATTGGTTGGATCTTTGCAGATAACCGATCGTACCAAGCACTCCGTTATCCATTTGATTAATCATCAAAATGATCAGTTGGTCGACCTCTAATAACTACATTTGATGTTTTGTTGGGTTTTGTGCCGTGGTCTGATCATATAAAGGAGAAATAATCCTGTTCTTCCATTGCAGGCACACTTGGAAAAGTTTATGATTCTGATGGTGATGGTGACTTTGATGTGGAAGATGCCAAAGTTCTGCTGGGTGAGTTTTTGAGTAGGGTTTGGATATATTTTTGTGTACGTGTGTATGCGTGTGCTTCCTGCATGATTGAATAAGGTCCTTAATTCCCAGCCTGTAGTTCTAAATGTTTATATGAAGGATACGAAACTCTGTCTGCTTGATGTTGCACAGTATTTAATATCGGTATCTAAATGAAGCTTATGAACATTGTGTAGATTGGAGAAATATACAACAAATTCGTTTTCAGTTCAGTCCTGTCTGAACTCTATTAACTGGTTCAGGTCTGTAGTGAGCTAGAACCGGACGAACATGTAAACACAGTTAAAGACTGGCTTGAAAACCTACAGATTAATTAATTGTTGCTTCTCAGTAGAACACCCTCTTTCTCCTATTTGCTTTCTATGGAAAGAAATAAGGCAAATTAATGTTTCTGAAGCTCTCATTAAAGCTGTGTTTGGCTGATTTTATGTAGCTCCACCTTTCTCATTATGGACTATACAGTATGTAGGGTATTAAACTGCAGTTTAACTTTCTTGCTTACAAAGGTCCAGATAAGCATGACTCAATGGTGATGACTTGTTACCTATTAGTGAGTAGTTCATGGCTATAAATTAATATTTGTTAACATATTAATAGTTGTTTTTGGCACTTGCCACTCTTCGAGCCAGAGATAAGTTTTAAACTGGCATTGGACAATAAACCTGTAATTCTGTCCATTCTGTTTTCACTGTCGCCTTTTTTTTTTTTCTTCTTCTCTCTCTCTTTATAATAACCCATGTCATCACTTTACAAATCAAACCAGAAAGGTTGTATATCTCTGAAAGACTGTAGCGTTGTAATTACCATAAGATTCCGTATTCACATCCTCGTAGAACTCGTAATTACAAACTAGGACTTTTCTGAGAGCTCTGACTTGTACCACCTGACCACTGTGCGAGCACTTCCAATGTAGTTATCTCATAATATTTCTGTGTAATAATTCATATAATTGATGATCATATTATTAATGTCCTAATAATGCAAGATTAATGTTAAAATAAACGAAAGACCTACGCATGTAGTTTGCAGTTTTCAACATCTTGCACAGATTCATTTCAGAGCGTAGAAACGCATAATTCCGAGCCCAGAGATGTGAACAGCTCAGAGTAGAACATTTGTGTTGTCGTCTAGTAATTACAGTAAATCTGACACGGCGTGAACGCAGCACATGATTGATGAAGCTGCCTCGTTGTGAATAATTTACATAAATGCATGTGATTGGCTGCAACAAGCTGCTATGGTTCATGTTAGAAACCCGACCGTACAGTAGCTAGAATATTAGCATCTTTGCAGTGCTCGGTATGATCCGCTGAAAAACTTCCCAGAGTCCCCTGCAGTGTAGCTTTCTAATAACGCTCACATTGAGTTGAGCTAAAATAGGCAGTTAATTGTAATGACACACGGCGTTTGTCTTATAGCACACCACACTACGAAAAAACCCAGCAAAATAGTTTACTGCTGACGCTCCGGGTGAACGCTGATATTTCAGTTCAATCTAAACTGACAATGAACTTACTCAACACTATGCCATAAAGCAAATACAATCACACCCTGCAGTCTAGAATGAGTTATGTAATGAACTGAAGTTAAGTATGTGCTTGCTTTATTTATTTATTTATTTATTTATTTGTTTGTTTGTTTTTCTGTTACATTCCTCACTCTAACTTGTGCTCTTCCTGCTTCATAGGCTTGGCTGACTTTTGTAAGGGCCTTGTCTCTGCGCACAGAGAGCGTGATGATGCTTTAGCAGATGGCAGTTCTGATTTGTTAAAAAGCTTCCTGGCATTTCTGTGTGATGTGCTGATGCCATGTGAGGGTGCAAGCGATGGAGAGAGTGTTATGAAGGAGAAGGAGAGGGTCACTGGTATGTCATGAAGTCAGAGGGCGTTAGTCCAGTAACTTGAGCTGCCGTCCTATAGCCTGACCTGAAAGAAGTTTAGAGACTGTTTAAGAGAATGTATTGAATGTGCTCGTCTTGTGAGGAATGCGCTGCTACGCTTGCCTTCTGAGTCTGAAATGGTCAAAGAAGCTTGCCAGAGAGCTCGATCTTTGTGTGTTTGGCACATGGTGAAAGAAATGTCACGTCTCTGTTTTGCTGACTCATGTCAGGTTAAATATGACCTTGCATGGACTGTTCCAGATTGTTCTTTTCCGTGTGTGTGTGTGTGTGTGTGTGTGATCACTGTCCTATATGCCAGTACACAGGTTTGGAGAGGATTTGCAGTGAAGGTTTTTTTTTTTTCCTGGTTTTGTTAGACACAAACATGGAACTTTACACTACAAGTGTGTCTTTTTGTCAGTGTAGTCACTTTAAAATCTGAAAACTATGGGGGCATACAAAGAGGAGAAAATGCCAAATTAAAGTATTGCATGTGCGTCAAGCTGGGATATTAGTGTTTTCCATCCATCCATTTCCATTTCACTTATCTTACACGGGGTCACTGGGGAGCCTGGAGCCTATCCAGGGAGGGAACTTTGGGCACAAGGTGGGGGACACTTTGGACAGGGTGGCAAAATATCACAGGGCACACTCACACGAACACACACACACACGTTTGCACACAATGGACTATTTGGAAATCAGCCTACTGCATGTCTTTGGACAGGGTGAGGAAACCGGAGTACCTGGAGGAAACCCCCGAAGCACAGGGAGAACCTGTAGGCTCCATGCACACAGGGCGGAGGTGGGATTCGAACCCTCGACCCCCGGAGGTCTGAGGCAAACGTGCTAACCGCTAAGTCACCATGCCCCCCCATATTAGTGTTTTGTTATTTATAAATTTTTTCTAATAGTGCTGTTATGGTTATATTCAGATACCTTGAAATTGAAAAAAGGAAAAAAAAATAACCCTGCTTCCACTTTCTAAAGACAACATTTTAAGGATTTGCTTGTTGTCCATTTGCGGGTATTTACCTTATATGCTGCATTCGACTGAAGGTTGTAACCTCCAACCTCCAGAACTAAAGAAAATGTCCCCCTGAAGTCACAGTTCCTTCTCTGGAGCTCTGGATGTCTCCTCAACCTGGAGTTCAGGAAGTGATGTCAAATCAACATGGCTGCGCACAGCATCAGCAGTAAACAAAGTAGCACTACTTCTTGTCTTTAAATGAGTTATAGTGTGTGTGTGTGTGTGTGTGTGTGTGTGTGTGTGTGTGCATCTGTAAGTGTTTGCCATAGATCAATCAACATGCAGATATATTATCTTGTTAAATCTATACCACTGGCAGACCATGGTTTTGAGAAGGTAAATATTGATCACTTATCTCAGCTAGCTGGCTAGTTTGCTGCTGGCAAAAGACAGAGTCGTCCATGGGTATTATGGTTTTTTTTGCAGTTTGTAGCTTTAGTGCGTGGTGGTAGAAAATTACACAAATTCCGAGCTCCCAGTTCCAGCATAATTCTCGAGCCTGTACCAACAACCCTTTTAAGAAGCGGCTGTGGCTCAGGTGGTAGAGCGGGTTGTCCACTAATCGGAGGGTTGGCGGTTCGATTCCCGGCACACATGACTCCACATACCGAAGTGTCCTTGGGCAAGATACTGAACCCCAAGTTGCTCACGATGGCAAGTTAGCGCCTTGCATGGCAGCTCTGCTACCATTGGTGTGTGTGAATGGGTGAATGAGACACAGTGTAAAGCACTTTGGATAAAAGCTCTATATAAGTGCAGACCATTTACCAAGCGAGTCAGAGAACAACTCTCGTATTCAGCCAGCAGCTACAGGCTTTACCTAATGCGGTGAATGTTGTGTGTACCGACCTGCTTTGAACTGCATGCTTACGAATGTCTTTGAGCAATGTCCATGTTGCTGAGAGAGATCATGACCAATAAGCTTTAGATGGTTGATGTTTACCTGTTTGTGTATGTGTGTATGAGAGAGAGTGAGAGTATGAGTGTATGAGTATAAGTCAAACCCTAACCTTAGGTATGTTTTATCACAGTTTATTCCCCAAAACAGCTGAGACTGGAGGTTCACCCTCTTATGTGCGATCAGTTATTCACATATCTAATAACATTTTTTCCTTTACGAATCAGAGAAATCGCCTGAGACCACGAAAAATGAGAGAGCAAGCAGAGGTATTTAAGGAAAGCAGCTTGTCCACTGTCTTGTAGCTTGCAGTCATTAAATATATACATGTGAGTGGGTGTGTGTGTTCATTTTGGCATGTAGGAAGCTCTGCACAAGAGACATTCAGTACGTTTACATGGACAACAATAATCTGATATTAAGACGATACTCTGATTAAGAAACTAGCATGTAAACAGTGATTGTTGATGATCTTAATCTGACTAAAGTCATACACGAAGTAAACACAAATGGAATTAAGACATGTGGAGTATTCCTGTTTCAGTTGCGTTATCGATGTGCATTATAGACATGTACACACCTTAATCACACTATTAACGTCGTGTGAGAGTTTTCACCGCGTTTTGCGACAGGACACGATCACACACATTTGACTGCAAACAATAGAGCACGGCTGCGTCCGAAACTGCGTACTTACTTGCTGCAGTATATAGTGGGTGAGAGACACGTATTTTGGCTACTATATAGTAGGCAAGTACACGGTTTCGGACGCAGCCCACGGCTTCAGTCAGTCGTCTATTTGCACGACAAATAATTAATTGCACTTGAAGCTTTCGTAAAATTAAAAATTAAAACACCCCAAACTGTATACGGTACCATAACGAAGACGAACTGTATGTTATGTGAAATTCTGGAGGGAACGTCAGACGGCATGACGTGTGGACGGAATGACGTGTGTCGTTATAGAACATAGATCGATTAACATGTAAAACGGGAACATGAAAGGAATATTCTAAAAGCAACTCGTGTAAACACCTTAATCACAATATTGTCTTATTCAGAATAAGGTCAGTAATTAGATTATTGCTGTCCATGTAAATGTAGTCAGTGAAATTGCTAGTTGTGCTAAATTAAATTGCTAGATGAAATGTGTCTGAGCCTACGTCCACATTAATCTGGATAAATTAGAAAATGCTTATTTTTTTCCTTTATGTTTTGGCCTTCGGTCCAGCGATTGTAGTGTGCACTAAGAAAACGGAAATATTCAAAAACAATGGCGTATTTTTTGTCACATGACCCATTCAACTCCAAACAAACAAGATGGTGGACGATGCTGTACTGCAGTTGTTCTGCCTGCTATCCAGCTTGATCGCGTTGTTAAAGATTGTCACTTTGTACAGCCTGCATCAACAACTCCACCTCGTTGTCTGAGGTCAAAGCTTCTTGCGTTTTTATGCTTGTGCGGTATGGGGATGTAAGCATTTTCAGACGTTTCAGTGTGGAAAACCTTTGAAAACGCTAGAGAGCATTTTAAAACGAAAATGCCGTTTTCAGATCTGTGTGGATTAAAGTGGACGTCACCTGAATGAATGCATTATGGACAGTAACACAATAGACATGTTTCAGTATGCAACAGTGAGAGACTTTACCCTGACATGGAATATTACATGTGTTCATTTTCAGTGGTTTGAAGTGTTCACTAATGCTGAATGTTCACAAGTTAGGCTTGCACAATATTGATTTCCTTTGTGCCTCGTGATTTATCTTTTTTAAAAGAATTCTTGTTAATGATTTTAAAATGACAAAAACCTAAAAGCACTAACCCACAAAAATGACATGAAGGGCATCTGTTGTGTGATCTGAGTCCATCAAAAGTCCATCAAAAGAGAGCAGGAACCTGAACACTGAGCTAGTGACTGCCTCACTGTGTTTGAATATGCCACGATGTCATGATTGTAGCTTTCTATAAATAAATTTATATCATTTACATCAACAACCATTTTGAGAAGTGAGTGGGAGAACAGCAAGTCTCATTATAGTCTCATTATTGAGATTGTGGGTGTGTGCGTGTGTTGGATGTGGATCAATAGTGGATTTTCCCAATAACTAAGTTGGGCAGTATCTGCCAGTGACTGATTAATCAACCGATACTGAATTAAACCATAACACTCAAAGTAAAATATTGCTTCATTACTTTATTAACATTATTACAAAAATAAACAGTACTGACTGTACCATGAAAATGTACTGTAACTTTTTTTATGAAATAAATATTAATATATATTAACTCTTAAATAGTAAAGAACGTAAAAGATATACATCCAAACGGAACCAAAAAGTAACACTACAAATAACAAATAAAAATGGAGACCTCCAAAATGAATTAAAAAACACTTCAAATAACACAACAAAATTTCAGTGATGGGGTTTTATTTCGCCTCTAGAGACCGCTCTCATGCTTTATAATGACGGTGGACTCTTCTCAGCTGCTCCCATAACTGACACAATCGGGGGAAAAACTATCGGTGTGGATTGTTGCCGATGACCCAATGGTTCCATCAATCAGTTATCAGTGCCGCTTAATCTGCAAAACTGATCCGTCAGTCAACCTTTAGTGTGTGTGTGTGTGTGTGTGTGTGTGTGTGTGTGTGGTTTCACATGCTACAACTGGTTTTATATGATGACTTCATGTCTGACAAAGAAAGATTAATTTCAGTTTGTCAATGTTTGTGCAAAAAAAAAAAGAGACCTATACTTGACCTTTTAAACAGTTTATTCCAACTGGGGCAAATGGTTTCCTTTCCTATGTGTAATCAGATATTTACATTTATAATAACTTTTTTTTTTTTTCTTCTTCAGAATCAGAAAATATTTTTGAGACCGCTAAAATAAAGAACGCAAGCAAAGGTATTTAAGGAAAGCAGCACTTTTTTTTGGTTGTTGTGGCTCTTTGTGTCTTGTAGCACAGGCTTATTAGAACTGCTTGTAAGCTTCAAGCTTCATTGGGATTTTAGAAGTGGCCTGTGTGTGTGAGCTCACGTCGGCATGTAGGAGTCTCTCTGTTGTTGAAATTGCTAGGTGTGTTTTTACAGTTGAAAAATTTTGATTGCTCCTTGTTATCATCATTTGTGATCACTTGTTATCCCAGTCGTGGCTGCATGGATTTTCATTTCCATTGAAAGCAAGAACTGACAAGGTCCCCAAATGTGCATGCTAATGGTAGTGTTGTTACCTCTAATACTAATATTAACTGTGCTTGGGTTGGTGGATCATACTGCAGTGTGTCTTCTTGCCTTGATGCCAGCCAATCATACAGTCTGCTTTCTACAACCTAAAGAAAAGGCATGTGATGTAATGGGTAGAAGCCTTGGTGATTCAGTTACAACCAAAGGCAAATGATTGACTCATCTCAGTTCCAGCAAGAAAAGAATGTTTGTTTAAACTGGATGGATATTGTCGAATATGTTTGAATAATATGCGTCATAAATATTTACAGGCAATGTATGCTTCATTTGCTATTTGCTTCATAGCATTTATCTTCAAGTTGTTGTAATTCCCTGTAATTTGAGGTCATTTCCTTTAATGGTTTAATCTCTTACCTGTCTGTATGTACCAAGTAAGTTGCATTTCAGCTTATAATTGCAGTGGGATATAAATGCATGCTGTTCATTTCCTGTTATTAGTAAACACCTGCTGATGAAACTGCTGTTTTATCATTGTTCCAGTATTCCTGTGTCAGACGTGATTTTCTACGCTAGTAAACTGCTAAGCATTCATGTGAGATAACGTTAAAACGTGTGACATAAAACATGCTAATGTTACTAATGTTACTGTCCCACTATCACTGCAGCTGAGAAGAATAAAGAAGAGGTGTTTAAGAAAATTAAAGGTATTTAGCATGGGTTGTGCTGATTTATTTGTGGAGTTTGGTTTGTTGTTGTATTGAACTGTAGGTCGGAAAGAAGATTAGTGTGTTCCTGGAGATGTATCTTCCTACAGAAGGCAGGGTTGGGAGGGTTACTTTAAAAATGTATTCAGTTACAGTTACAAATTACTTCATAAAATATGTCATCATTAACATAATCCAGGTGTCATAATATGAAAGTAATGTAATCTGATTATTTTTGGATTACTTCAAGGTCACATATGTAAATAAAGTCAAGAGAAAAGCAACGTGATCTAAAACACTTTTATTTAGAGCTTAAAAACATGTTCTATGGTTGGACTTATTTTAAGAAAAGAAATAAATAAATGAATAAATAAAAGATCATTGTCCCTGATGCAAGTAACATTACATCAAAGAAGTTAGGGTGACCATATTCTGGTTTTCCAAACAGAGGACACTTTTTATTTTTTATTTTATTTTATTTTTTTTGTGTGTGTGTGTGTGTGTGTCCTAATAGCGTTAAAAATGAATGCAGATTTTAATACACTGAAAAAGACACTATTATCTCTATTAGCATCATGTAAATATATATATAAATTCCTACATTCTTTTGAATGTCCATGGAATAAAATAAAATATCAGATGCCACGAGTGAACCTTCTGCCGTCATTTACACATTTGAATGACCATGTAATACGAAGCAATGTGATAACATGAAATTAAAAATAACCTTATATGGGCGTTGTTTCGACTCAGGACAGCTGTCATTTGCTGCTATTGTCAAGAAACTGTTTGATCCTGCACACACCAGCGCTTCACTTTCACACGCTCGCTGAGAGTAGGCTAGTGGTTGAGAGGCAGGAATTTGGCCAATAGTTGCTGCAAGCCTTTTATAATCGACCAATCGGTGTGCGAGAAGGCGGGAATTACAGAGAGGGGTTAAAGCAATGCAAACATGTCCAAACATGATGCGGTATTAGACCATAAGCACGTCATAATGAAACTACAGCCGAATCCCGGACAGTTTCTCAAATTTAGTATTCCTGGCCGGACGCTTTTTTAAGGTCTGAAAAAGAGGACGTATGGTCACCCTAACAAAAGGACTTCAGAGAATTTGTGTTCATTTCTACCAAATTAATTTGTGCATGCACCAGGATGTTGCTCATATGAGCCACGACTGGCGAGAGAGAACCAGAGCTATAATCAAGCAGCTGTCTATATTGTTATGTCAAAAGATTAAGTTCTTTTGGTTTTAAATGAAAAAATTGTAATCCTCATAGCATTCCAATTTTTTTACAAAATGTACCTGTAATCTGATTACTTTGTTTTTTGATGTAACTGATTACAGTTGAGTGTTTTTTTGTATCCTGATTACGTAACACCGTAACATGTATTCCGCTACTCTCCAAGCCTGACTTAAGGTAAAGTTCAAACCTGCTGCTGGATTAGAAATGGATTCTGAAGGAAGCTAGATTTTCAGGAATGGGACTGTTTAATGTGGCATGTGATTTTATTTATTTATTATAGCCTTAAGAATGGAGACAAACTGTGTCTGAACAAATAAATAATACAAAGATGTCTCTGTAGTCAACAGAGAGTGGCATAACACTGACATGGAATGTGTTTGTATTGTGGTGGATATTAATGATATTAATGATAACTGAGGGCTGTGAATGTGACAAGTTTTTCCTGACTTCTAGTGACTGCACAAGCTTGACGTGCTCACTAACTATTAATGTTCACAATCTAGGCTTGTGCAATATTGATCTTCCCTGTTTGTAGTTTACCTTTTAAAAATAGTTGGGTAATGATTGAATCATCTAGAAAGCATTTCTGGTGGAGTTACCACATGAGCCCTGGAACACTTTGTCCTCAGCACTTTTTTTTTTGTCACTGACCGCTTACTTTACTTAGAGTGGCAAAGCTGTGCAAGTGGTTTAATATATGCACCTCTTTCATTGCATGGTATAAATTGAGACACATCTGCGGTAACTAAAATTCATGAGCAATTAAAGGAAGGGAAGAGATGGTGGTGTCCATGTCACTGGTGACAGATAGACTCCAGTCATTCAGCACATGTGCACAAGAAGGTATACTGGTTATTATCATAGCCCTGGTGATTATCCAGTTACATTTTTGAGTGGCATTTCGGTATCCATAAAGTAGGCCATTAAAATTCATTTGTGCTTTTTCATCTGTGAATCTGCCTAATTACTTAAACAGCTCGTCTTATTAAACCATACACCAATCAGCCATAACATTTAAAACCACTGATGTGAATAACATTATCTCTTTGCAATGGCACCTGTCAATATTAGGCAGAAAGTGAACAGTCAGTTCTCAAAGTTGATGTGTTGGAAACAGGAAAAATGGGCAAGCGGAAGGATCTGAGCCACTTTGATAAGGGTCAGATTGTGATGGCTAGACGACTGGTTCGGAGCATCTCCAAAACGGCAGGTCTTGTGGGGTGTTCCCGGTATCCAGTGGTTAGTACCTACCAAAAGCGATCCAAGGAAGGACAACCAGTGAACCGCCAACAGGGTCAGGGGCACCCAAGGCTCATTGATGCATGTGGGGAGATAAGGCTAGCCCGTCTTGTCCGAGCCCACAGAAGAGCTACTGTAGCACAAATTGCTGAAAAAGTTCACGCTGGCTCTGATAGAAAGGTGTCAGAACACACAGTGCACTAGTCACTAAATATTGGGGCAGTGTTTTGTTGTAAAGGAAAAATAACATTATGTTGCACAAGCTTATCACAGGCATGAACTACATTTTTGCATGGCAAGAGCTAGATTTTATCAACCAAACTGAACACCTTTGGTCATCCTCATCTAGAGCATTCTACCAGACAAATTGGGCACAAACTGAAGGCAGCTCTCAAGGAGCAGCTTCGGATGATCCATGAGAAGATCGAGGCAAAAAAGATTGCTAAGCTAGCACTGGCTGAGGTCCGAAGCATCCTGGCCCAAGAGGAAGAAGAGAGAAAAGCCATCCTTTCTGCCAAAAAAGCCAAAGAGGAAGCTGATGCTAAACTACTTGAAGAGAAGGCAAGAAAAGAGCATGAGAGATTAGCCAAAGAGAAGGCAGCGAGTGAGAGGGCTGAGCAAGAAAGGCTTGCTAAGGAGAAGGCTGAAAAGGAAAAGCTAATTAAAGACAAAGCAGAAAAGGAAAGGCTGGCTAAAGAGCAAGCTGAAAAGGAAAGGCTAAGAAAAGAACAAGCAGGAAAAGACAGGCTAGCAAGAGAGCAAGCGGAGAAGGAGAGAGCAGAAAAGCTAGAAAAAGAAAAGGCTGAAAAGTTGGCTAGAGAGCAGGCAGAGAAAGAAAAAGAAAAGGCAGAGAAGGAAAGACAAGGAAGAGAAAGGTTGGCTAAAGAGCAAGCAGAGAAAAAGAGAGCAGAAAAGGAAAGGCTGGCAAAAGAGAAGGAGAGAGCAGAAAAGCTAGAAAAAGAAAAGGCTGAAAAGTTGGCTAGAGAGCAGGCAGAGAAAGAAAAAGAAAAGGCAGAGAAGGAAAGACAAGGAAGAGAAAGGTTGGCTAAAGAGCAAGCAGAGAAAAAGAGAGCAGAAAAGGAAAGGCTGGCAAAAGAAAAAGAGAGAGCAGAAAAGGAACGGCTGGCAAAAGACAAAGCCGAAAAGGAAAGACTGGCGAAAGAGCAAGCGGAAAAGGAAAGGCTGGCGAAAGAGCAAGCGGAAAAGGAAAGGCTGGCGAAAGAGCAAGCGGAAAAGGAAAGGCTGGCGAAAGAGCAAGCGGAAAAGGAAAGGCTGGCGAAAGAGCAAGCGGAAAAGGAAAGGCTGGCGAAAGAGCAAGCGGAAAAGGAAAGGCTGGCGAAAGAGAAAGCGGAAAAGGAAAGGCTGGCGAAAGAGAAAGCGGAAAAGGAAAGGCTGGCTAAAGAGAAAGCAGAAAAGGAGAAAGCGGAAAAGGAAAGGCTGGCGAAAGAGAAAGCAGAAAAGGAGAAAGCGGAAAAGGAAAGGCTGGCGGAAGAACAAGCGGAAAAGGAGAGAGTGGAAAAGGAAAGGCTGGCAAAAGAACAAGCGGAAAAGGAAAGGCTGGCGAAAGAGAAAGCGGAAAAGGAAAGGCTGGCGGAAGAACGAGCGGAAAAGGAGAGAGTGGAAAAGGAAAGGCTGGCAAAAGAACAAGCGGAAAAGGAAAGGCTGGCGAAAGAGAAAGCGGAAAAGGAAAGGCTAGCGAAAGAGAAAGCGGAAAAGGAAAGGCTAGCGAAAGAGAAAGCAGAAAAGGAAAGGCTAGAGAAAGAGAAAGCAGAAAAGGAAAGGCTAGCGAAAGAGAAAGCAGAAAAGGAACGGCTAGAGAAAGCAGAAAAAGAGAAAGCAGAAAAGGAAAGGCTAGAGAAAGAGAAAGCAGAAAAAGAGAAAGCAGAAAAGGAACGGCTAGCGAAAGAGAAAGCAGAAAAGGAAAGGCTGGCGAAAGAGAAAGCAGAAAAAGAGCGAGCAGAAAAGGAAAGGCTAGCGAAAGAGAAAGCAGAAAAGGAAAGACTGGTGAAAGGGAAAGCAGAAAAGGAAAGGCTGGCGAAAGAGAAAGCAGAAAAAGAGCAAGCAGAAAAGGAAAGGCTGGCGAAAGAGAAAGCAGAAAAGGAAAGGCTGGCGAAAGAGAAAGCAGAAAAGGAAAGGCTGGCGAAAGAGAAAGCAGAAAAGGAAAGGCTGGCGAAAGAGAAAGCAGAAAAGGAAAGGCTGGCAAAAGAGAAAGCAGAAAAGGAAAGGCTAGTGAAAGAGAAAGCTGAACAAGTAAGACTGGATAAAGAAAGATTAGCTCAAGAAAAGACGGCAAAACAAACGGCCGGGACAAAAATATTGGAAAAGGTGGGAAAAGAAAAAGCAGCAGAGCAACACCTCGAGAAAGGTGTTCCAGGCAAGGGCAAAGAAAGGGCAAAAAGAGAAAGTGAGAAGTCTAAACAATCAGAATCTAAGAAGGAAGCGTCTGGACAAACTACAGATCACAAGAAGGAGGAAAAATCTACCAAAGGTCTCCTGAAATCTTCAGTCTGGAAAAGCAAAAAAACCACCAGTTAAATGGAATGTATAAGAATGTAATGTTTGGTAACCTGATTAAAACAAATGGGACATGAGAAATACCTAATGCGATGAGATCCGCTCAGTCTGGACTGGTCTAATTCCTGAGTTTATCTTGGATTGAATACACTGCACACTTCAACCTAACGCAGTGTAGATCACATGTTCAGGTCTCGGAGGTTGATCTTCTCATACTCTGCTTTGGTTGGTCCAAAGTACAGGAACATTTGGCTAGTGGAGTTTAGTGGAGTTTTTGGTGCATATTTGTGATAATACCTGAATAAAGAGCATATGTATAACCTATATTACATTTGTGTTCTATAAAAAGTATAATTGAATCGAGTGATATTAGCTGTTATTAGTTGTTTTCTTGATTCATGCCTATTTAAAATTTATAATCAGAATGTGCTTAATTGCTAATGAGAAACTTTTGTGGTCTATTATTTAAATTCTGTAGAAGTGAAGCAGTTTATATAATGGATTTGAATACAATTTTGGTTCTCATACTGATGCTCTCAGATGTCCCCTCCACCCCCTTTTTTTTTTTAAACAGCTGACATGTTTTCTATTGTGTATTTTATGTAGCTGTATCGGCATGGTTAAAGGCTTTACATTGCAAGGCATTGCTAATATTAAATTACAGACATGCACATTTACATGCAATTTAAAAAAAAAAAAGTTAGATAAAACAATAGTAATAAAAGACGACGAAGGAGAAACTACACGGTGATTTGTCTGAGCGTTTTGTACATGTTTACAGTGTTGGTGTTATGGTGCGGTTCGTGGTCCTGTTCCACTGGTTACTCTTTTTTTCGGGACAGGATTTCACACACTGGGCAGCCGGGTTTGAGCTTGCTGAGGGTTCTCCTAGCAGGTGTGGGAGTTTGTTCTTTATTGGCATCAGATTGAAGTATTTTTCATGGGTTGTGAAATGCAGATTAAATGTTTAGTTAATTTGTGTATAATTCGGGCATGTTGTTAAAAAGTGACGTTCTGTTTCCACTTCATTTAGTGTGCAGTCTTGTGTTGGTAGCCAGGTCTGTCTGTGTCTCTATGGCCAGGTCTGTTCACTGAATCAGGACTTTTCTTAGTTTAGGGTCGGTCATTGTGCTCGGGTATTCTCCCAATTTATATTCTCTGTTTAGGGACAGATCTGTTGAGCTGTTGCCTCTGTCCAGTGTTTTAGATATTTTTCTTTTTTGTGTTTTAATAATTTGATTTGGTATGCATTAGGGATGGGCGATATGGACTTAAAACTATATCATGATATTTTCTGGTATTTATTGCGATAACGATGTCAGTGACGATATAAATATAGTACCGTGCACCACTGTTTTTGGCTACATGATTTTGGCAAAATGTGATTTTGAGAGCCTCAGAAACACAAACATTGATTTAAAAGTAAAACTGATTTTCTGTAACCCAAACCAGATCCAGATTGTAGAGGTAGCTCCTCGTTTAGCGATAAACTCCTCCTCAGCTTCACGTCCGCCTTCCGCCGTACTTGTTTTCGCTCTGCACGTGAGCTGCGAACGGGACGCAGACTGTCGCACACAGAAATACGTCATCAACTAGGCTTTATCGTTATCATCGTGGGAAGACGAATTCTTATTGTGGGGAGAATTTCTACCGGTATATCGCAAACGATAAGATATCGCCCATCCCTAATCTGTACGGGGATTTAGTCTGGGGTTTGACTGGACATGTTTTGGATTGTAAAGTCAACTGTAAGACCAGCTTGATGAGGAGGTTTCTCTCTGGGGTTAGCTCTTGGTATCCGAGTGCTTTGTGATGGAGGGACTCTATCACTTTTTATTTTATTTATTTATTTATTTATTTATTTATTTAAGGAGGGCATGGAATTTAATGGCTCTTTTTTGAATTTTAATTCTTAGTGGGTACAGTCGTAATTCTGCTCTGCAGGCATTATTTGGAGTTTTTCGTTGTACCCGTGGTATATTTACCACGGTGGTTACCATGGTCTTTATTGGGTATTTGTCCCATTTATTGAACTCTTGGTTTGTAAGCAGACCCCAGACCTCACATCCGTAAAGCGCAATGGCTTATAGAACCGACTGAATTACTTTTAGTCAGATTCTGATGTCAATTTTGATATTTTTCTTAATAGCGTTAAAAACCCCTTTGTGCTTTTTTTTTTTTTTTTTTTTCTTTTCTCTCAGGCCGTTCACAGCCGTATTTGACGTTTCCTGTGTTGTTGTTTATACTGAGGTATGTGTAGTTCTCAGTGTGTTCAAGGGGCAGGTTGTCTAATTTGAAGTTATGCGAAAAAGAGGCATTTGACTTTTTTGTCTTTATGTCTAGTAAGGAGGCTAGAAATAGCATAATGGTTCTACACATGGTCAACATAATTTCACACAACCTTTCTTTAAAATCAAGGCAATTATAAATAGCCTCATTGAAATAGTCTAGGGTGGAAAATACATAGACATTTAGTTCAAAACACACACTATCTTTTTTTTGTAAAATATTACACTGCCAATTAAAGAAAAACAATGTTTAGGTGAGCAATTGTAGTGTTTATACATAAATGTATATTACATGGGTATATTATAGAAGGTAATTATGAAATTGTTTTTGGTCAGAAATAAATCTGATTGTTGTTCCTATTAAATGTGAATACCGCTCTCTATTAAAAATGTATTTTAGAAACTTAATTACACATGCTCAGACTTGTATATTTATTTATTTGTTTGGTGTGGAGAAGGGTGTTGACTTTAAAAAAAAAAAAAAAAAACAAGGAAAAAAAAAAAGAAAGAAAACTCAAGTAACTAGGTAGCACCCTGATCAATCATGCAGGTGTGTGTCTCTGTGTGTCTCTGGTAAAGCCGGGTGCACACTGTTTGATTTTTAATAGTCCTTTGCGACTGTTGCTTGTCAGACTGTATGAACATGTATGAACATCCACGCTGTAAGCCATATCACATTGTAGGATCTCAGTTGTCATTAATGTCAGACTGTCAAGACGTGGAAAACGGACGCACGCAAGAAGACTCGTACGGAGGAGGAGAAGCCACACTACAGGACCGTGCCTCAAATCTTCTGACAGAATTTAATCAGAGTAAAAATTTGATCGCAACGGCCATTAATCGGCTGTCGGGGAACGTGTCAAACTAGCGATCAGAGACTACAGATTTTGGCCTAGGATTAGGAATCTTCTGTAGGATCTTTTTAGGATTCTCAAAATTTGTCTCAGACGACCAAATCGTGGCCAAAATGGTACAGTGTGAACCCGGCTTAACTTGTGAATGTCTACATAAGCAGCATGAGGGAAATGTTTTTGTTTGCTTATTGATTGTCTGTGCTATAATTAGTAATATGTAGGTAAGGTTTAGTTTTTGGTTCTCTCACATCATTCAGGGCTAAAGGAGAAAATTGTCTCTGAAAAAAAGGAAGAGCCCACCAAAACAGCAGGTAAGATCACAACAAGAACAAAGCATCACAATTCCTCCAACTACAGTTAACACTGGGATTATCTGTTATATATTAGAATAGAATATGGTTGTCACGGGTAACTTAAATAATCAAACCCTGACCAGCCAAAACATTAAAACTGGTGGGTGAAGTGAATCTCATTAATCTCATTACAGTGGCACCTGGCAAGAGGTGGGATATATTAGGAAGCAAGTGAACAGTCAGTTCACAAGCAGGAAAAAATGTAAGTGTAAGGACTTTGGCAAGGGCCAAATTGTGATGGCTAGATGGCTGGGTCAGAGCATTTCCAAAAAGGCAGGTTTTGTGGGGTGTTGTCGATATGCAGTAGTTAGTTCCTCACAAAAAAGGACAACTGGTGAACCAGCGACAGGATCATGGGCGCTCAAGGCTCATTGATGCATGTGGGGAAGGAAGGCTAGCCCGTCTGGTCTGATCCCATGGAAGAGCTACTATAGCACCACTTGCTTAAAAAGTTCATGCTGGCTATGATGGAAAGATATCAGAACACACAGTTCATTGCAGCTCCTGTATATGGGACTGTATACGAGTACCCATGCTGACCCACGTACACCACCGAAAGCACGTACATTGGGCATGTGAGCATCAGAACTGGACCATGGAGCGATGGAAGATGGCCGGGTCTGATAAATCACATTTTCTTTTACACCATGTGGACGGCCGGATGCATGCATGTCGGAAGAGATGGGGAGGAGATGGCATCAAGATGCACTATTTGTAGAAGGCAAGCTGGCAGAGGAAGTGTGATGCTCTGGACAATGTTCTGCTGGGAAACCTTGGGTCCTGGCATTCATGTGGATGCTACTTTGACACGTACCACCTACCTAAACATAGTTACAGACCAAGAACACCCTTTCATGGTGACAATATTATTTAATGGCAGTGGTGTCTTTCAGCAGGATAATGCCCTGTGACACACTGCAAAAATTGTTCAGGAATGGTTTGAGGAACATGACAAAGAGTTCAAAGTGTTGACTCAGCCTCCAAATTCCCCAGATCTGAATCCAATCGAGCATCTGTGCTGGACAAACAAGTCTGATCCATGAAGGCCCCACCTCAAAACTTGCAGGACTTAAAGGACCTGCTGCTAACGTCTTGGTGCCAGATACCACAGCACACCTTCAGAGGTCTTGTGGAGTCCAGGCCTTGATGTGTCAGAGCTGTTTTGGCAGCACAAGGGGGTTTTAATGTTATGGCTGATTGTTATATTTCAATATATGAACATGTGACTGATTGAAATATGAATGTGTATAAAAATATCAATTCAGAACACTTTGTTGGCTATTACAATGTGTAACACTTTGTTACAAGAAATGTATGAGAGTGGAGGTGCAGAGCTTTTTATCTTTTACTTTTATTTTAATAAATGTATTGGTACTTTTCAGCATAGTCAAGGTCACAAACAAGTCAGCTACTTCCACACATATAGGAAAAACTACAGTTTTTCAAACTACACTTGACAGTCAACTGCTGAGTTAAGTGTCATCAGCATAGCAGTGGTAGCATAGCAGACCGATGACAGTTTGGCTGATCTAGCTTCTCAGTAACAACCTCAATGGCAGATTCTCTGGAGTGAGCCAATTTGAAGCCAGAATGGTAAGGCTCCTGGAGGCCATTCAGGGTAAGATAAAAAACAAACAACTGATTTTATGCAGCATGTTGAATATTTTTAGAAACAGCTCCACACGGTGGAGAGTAGGTCTAGTGCTTGCTTAAGTGGTAGGTGTTCAGTCTTCATTTGACAATTCATTCCACCATTTGGGTGCCCATACAGTGACTGACTGTCTTCCGTATTCATTTGAAGACAGTCAGCTGCATCCAACAGAAGTTCATTCCACCACCTGTGTGCTAATACAGAGCAGAGTCATGATGCATGTCTACCTTGTGTCTTGAGGGTTGGTGTGTTTGTGGCCCAAAGGAAGCATGATTTAGAGCAGGGTTTGGTAAGCCCCTTTAGTGCGGACTTAAATCTGATGTTGGGATCTACAGGAAACCTAGCAATGGGTGATGTAGGATGTGTGTGGAGGTTGAAATAAGGCATGCAGCTGCATTCTGGGTTAGTTTACGGCGTCCGATACTAAATCTCAAGCTGAGAAGGGACTCGGTAAGGACCTGAGTGCCCTCTATGGAGAGAAATGGCTTAATACTCCTATTGTAATGCTACAATCTATGTTGAGATGCTCATGCTGAAGCATGAGTTATATGATCACATTTCAGAGTGACTGTATGACTGTCCTGTACCATCGTTGCACATGTGCAATGGAGATACATGAAGCAGGAAGGGGTGATAGCAGAGCTATTTACCTTATTTTATAAACCAGATGGTACTTTTCAGTGCAGTCAAGAACACACACACACTTTTAAAGGTGTCTATAATCTGGCAGCATCAGTTATGCCTTTTGTTTCTTTGTTTATAGGTGCATCAGTTGATCACAATTCAGAAGAAAAGCCTTCAGGAGAGAGTTACAAAGAAACAGGAAATGAAGTAGAGAAAGATGAAAAGCCTGTGCCTGTTGCGTCCTATAATGAAGGCATGTTAAAACTGTTTATTATTTTCTCTCTTACAAATATCAACTTCCACTTCTCTGCTTTGGGGTAAACTCTTGGAATTTCCATGGTAATTAAACAGATTCGTTATTGATACTGTCTTTTTACATTCATTTATTGGTACCTGTTTATGATGCATGTGAAGTGAGTAATAAAACAAGAAATTGCTAACTAGCTCGTGATTTGTACATTCCCGTTAAAGGTACTTCTGGTAAAATTGGGGTCCCTTCTTGCTTTTCGTCTTTATCTGATGAGCTTTCATATTTTAAGCTAGAAGCTATATTCCTGAATAGTATCATTTGCCATGTCGGCTGCTGATTAGGTTAGAAACGTAGTAACTGTTTCAAACAAGGAAGTGGAACTGTACAGTATGTGGTGAACACGGATGAGTGGAGTGATGGGTGATAGACACAATGAAACATCCCAGTGTGGTTATAGTAAAATATGAGCACTCTTGGAACGCTGCTCAGTCAATCAAATTAGTGGACCAGAACTACTGTATAAATAAAATTATTTATATTTATTATAAAAATAAATTTTATAACTTTTTTTCTTGGTGTTTTTGCAGACAAAGTAGCTGCACCATCATCTTTTCAACCTTTTGGTTAGTAATATTTTCTTTTGTTAACATTTCATGTTAAACATCAATTGATTGGCTCGCATTACAATATCAGTTTACTTGATCATTGAACATGGGATAGCTGAGGAAATGGCAAAATACTGATGCTAGCATAGAGTGACTGATTATCATATTTACCATATAATGTTTATATATTAGTGAAACTTCCCTTTTTAAGATCTTCGGTTGTCGTCAACTACCACTCTTTTTTCTTTCTTTTTTTTTTCTTTCTTCAAGATTCGCAAGAAAGCATTGACAGCACAGGAGGTGAGATTCCTGTGGTTTTCTTGTGGAACATCAGTAGACATGTTCAGCTTACTACTTAAAAGCTCTCCTCATCTCTTCTTAGTATTTAATAATTTAATTATACATTAATGATATACTACTAATTATTATTATTATTATTATTATTATTATTATTATTATTATTATAGAATGAAGCTCTTTAAGTGTTATTGGCCATTGTTCTAATTAATAAATTGTTGTGTGTTTCAGAATTAGTTGTAGAGGCTTTACCAGAGAAAACGCTAGGTAATTTTAAATGTATGTTTTTGATATGCTGGTCTCCATAAGATCCGTATATCGCTATCGCCATGGGAACAACATGTAAAGTTTGATTTGTGCTCCCTTTTTTTCCCCTCCAAGAGCTGTCTGCAACAGAAAGTTACCACGGTGAAGATTCGTACTATAAACAGCTAGAAAAAGAGTGTAGGTTGCATTGAAAAATATAGTTTATCTTCCATTAAATACAGTGGTATTTGTTATTTAACGTATTCACTCTTTGTTTTTGTATCTTCCACTATGTTAGTTGCGGATATACTCGCTGATGAGAATAAAGGCACGTTTATTTAAGCTCACATTAAATTATCAATAAGATGTTGATGATGATTTTATTCATTGATTTTGTTTATTTATTTTGGAATCAAATTCAAATGTCATTGTAATACACTTCTCTAGGATCTACACCAGAAGATACACCTGAAAATAAAGCTCCAGAGATGATGATTGAGCTTGAACCTACAGTGGTACCTGAAGTGGCAAGTGACTTGACCCTAGGGACTGAAACATCCAAACTTCAAAGAACTTCAGAGTCTCTGTCTGCACATGAAACTACACCAGGGATTACACCAGAAACAGAGGGTGAGAGATTTTAAGCTACCAAAATATCTGCTAAGGAAATGCTTTGTGGTCAGGAAATTTCCTCTTTAGCTTTAGTGACGTTTGTGTCTGCTTGTGAACTTTTCACAGTTAAGAAGAAAAAGCCAAACCTCCTCAATAAATTTGACAAAACAATAAAATCCGAAATCAATGCAGCTGAAAAACTGCGTAAAAAGGTAGGCACTGTATATGTTTCTTGTTCAAGAATTATAAAGCCAAGTTTTATAAAATAAACACTGGCGGGTTGTTTTGTTTTTTGTTGGTTTGTTTTTAAGTATTTGCTTTGAATGTTTAGGGTAAAGTTGAAGAAGCGCTGCATGCCTTTGAGGCTCTTGTGCAGAAATATCCTCAGAGTCCCAGGAGTCGCTATGGCAAAGCTCAGGTAACCGGTTTGGATAAAAATAAACAGTAGCTTACCTGCAGAGTCACAGCGAGCATACAGTATGATTGAATAGATATTAGAATATTCTGACCACTGCATCGTTTGCGGTTTTCCAGGCTGAGGACGATATGGCTGAGAAATTGCGTAGTAATGACATGCTCCTGAAGGCTGTAAACACTTACAGGGAGGCAGCAGAGCTCCCGGATGCTCCTGCCGATCTTATCAAAGCCACGTTAAAGAGACGTGCTGACAGACAGCAGTTTCTGGGTAAGTACTTGTGCTCACTGACGCGTCCTCACAGGCGCATCTCCAGGTCCATTCTAAATGATAATGTCTTAACAGGACGTATGAGGGGCTCTTTAGCTACCTTGGAAAGGCTTGTGCAGATTTTCCCAGAGGACATCGCTCTGAAGAATGAGCTAGGGGTGGCTCATCTCCTGATCGGTGACAACAAGGGTGCAAAACGGGTCTATGAGGAGGTAATGTTTTTGATGTGACTAGGATGTTTTTGCTTTAAACAGTGAACACTTCAATACAAATTAAGTACTCAAATCATGTATAAATAATATATTATTTCCCCTTTGTTGTTTCTCTTTCAGGTTTTGGCTGTAGCTCCCAGTGATGGATTTGCCAAAGTGCATTATGGATTCATCCTGAAATCTGAAAATAAGATAGCAGAAAGCATACCTTACCTAAAGGTGAGCCCTACAGTCATATCCATCCATCCATCCATCCATCCATCCAATCAATAAAATATGTACTGTGACAAACTGTGATTTGTGTGTGAATTTGTCTGCCTCCATGTTTAGGAGGGTTTGGAGTCTGGGGCACCAGGAACTGATGACGGTAGATTTTATTTTCACCTTGGAGATGCACTGCAGAGAGTGGGAGACCCGACTGTAAGTTGCCACAAAAAAGACTTGCCTCATTTACTTTATTTAAATCCTACAAATGAAAGGTAATGATTTTGCGTGTGCATTTCTTCAGCAGGCTCATGAATGGTATGAGGTTGGGTACCGACGCGGTCATTTTGCCTCCGTCTGGCAGCGGTCATTGTATAATGTGCCAGGACTGCGAGCTCAACCTTGGTGGACAGCCAAAGAAACTGGATACACTGACCTTGTTCAGGTACTGATGTATATGTATGTATGTAAATGTGTAAATTTATATATCAGTCTAAATCCGTGTCATTTATTTATCTTAACTGTGTGTATGTGTTTATATAGACGCTGGAGCGGAACTGGATGACCATTAGAGAGGAAGCGTTAGCCGTGTTGGATGCTAACAGTGGACTCTTCTTGCCAGAAGATGAAAATCTTCGAGAGACAGGAGACTGGAGCCAGTTTACACTCTGGCAGCAGGGTAAAACACACACAGTCCAACATATCAGCACTTATCACATCAGTACTTATTAATGAGCAGAAATATTCAGTGTCTCACACATGCCATCATGGTGACACACACGAAGCTATATAAACGCTACTCATCTTTCAGGACGGAAAGTTGGTTCTTCATGTCAGAGCGTTCCCAAAACCTGTGCTTTACTGGAACGTTTCAAAGAGGCCACCACCTGTAAGAGGGGCCAGGTACGGCTCTTTCATTTGCTCCCATTACCGTCTGTACAAGGCCATGCTGAACATTATTGCTTATTCTCAAATACAGTGTGCTAAAGACAGTAAATTAAGCCTTGCAGAGCACTGTTTAAAAGTAGATATTCATTTATTTATTAGAAATAATTTATAGTAAATAAAAGTTCTCCGTTATATCTGTCACATTTTGGGCAACCCTTGTTGTCCTTCATTAAGGAATGAATCGTCCTCTTTAAATTTAGTTACACGTTTCCTGGTTAATATTTTTGCAACTGAAAAATTCATTTACCTGAGATAAGTGGTAGTCTTGGTAAAGGCACATTTTTCTCTGACAGAAATCACTAAAAGCTACATGTTAATGTGCTCATTCGGATATGTTATCATTTATATCAGATTACGAGAAGATTAATAATACATAGATTAAAATGTGTTGTTCTGTAACAAAGGAAAAACTTAGAATTGTTAATAGGTTGAAGATTTCTGTAAGGAGACGTTACAGAAACGTAAGGAAATGTTATTTAACATTTTATGGAAGGAGTCTCCGGTGTCAGTAACTGTAACGGTCAGTAAGTTGTTTTTTCCCCCATGTGGGAGTCTGTTGTTTCGTTCTGGTTTCTTGGTAATTAGACTGAATGGGTAAAGAGAGAGAAAGAAAAAAAAGGCTGGTGAGGGAATGACTGTTCATTGCTGATATCTGAATGATAACAGGAGATAACTTTTTTTTTTTTTTTTTTTCTTCGGACATTCCACAACATTAAATGCAACTACAAAACTGAAAATGTATGATGTAGCATTCTTCATTAAAAAAAAAAAAGAAAGGGAGGGGAAAAAAAGGGTAAATTGCTGTGGTATAATAGAAATAAAACACTTCAGGATGTGCTGTTATAGGAAAACAAAAACTTCATGATAACACTGTGGGAAGTCACATCAGACCAGCTCGCCTGTGATACAACAGCATGTCATATTTTATTCCTTATATAACATTCAAGATGAAGTTCATGACCCATGGTAAACATGTTGGGTTGAGAATAATTGAATGCCTTGTAATTAAACCATTGGACGTGTTCTATTTACAGGTGAAAATAGTTATATAGAGAAAGGCTAACATGAAGCTATATCTAAAGGTGTCCCATGTGTTTATATGTACATTTGCAGCCAAAATTCAAACTTCATGTACATAGCGTTGTGTGAATTTATTCGATGCTCTACATTCTACCACCTTCTCCTGTCTTTCTTTCAACTTCAGATCAAGTTTTCAGTGATGCATCCTGGTACACACGTATGGCCTCACACTGGACCCACTAACTGCCGTCTGCGCATGCACCTGGGTCTCATCATTCCTCATAGAGGCTGCCGAATCCGCTGCACCAACCAGACCCGGTCAGTTAACAAGCAAAAACTAAAACGCAAGTTTCAGTGAGGATTGCTGGAGTAACAGAAGTCAGTCCCAACAAGATTTAGCGAAACTAATCCAAAATCAAGGAAACTCCGCAATATATGGAGGAGCTTGCAAATTTTCCACAGATTTGGGCCAAGAGGCGTCATGTGACGTCATCACAACATCAGATGACGCGTCACAATCACATTCAGCCAAAGCCCCTTTTGATTCACGTGCGTCGAACATGCGTACAGCTAAAATGTCTCGTTTACCAACAAAACATCACTGTGAAAGACTGTGCAAAACAATTCCGTGCAATTGCAACTTTGCCAATTCAAAAAAAGCACAAACAAACGCAAACTTTGAACAAATCCACAGCAAAATCAAGCATTTTTGGCTGCAACGATCACAAAAAAAATTCTCTGCGAAATCCTGTACCGACTGAAGTATAAATGATGCATGTATTCGGTTCACTTTGCTCTTTTCTCTAACATTCACTGATGAACCTGTGCATGTGTGTTGCAGAGAGTGGGAAGAGGGAAAGGTGTTGATATTCGATGATTCGTTTGAGCACGAAGTGTGGCAGGATGCTGACAGCCACCGGCTCATCTTCATCGTAGACGTCTGGCATCCAGAACTCAGCCAATCACAGAGGCACGCCCTGTCCCCCATATGAAGCTTTAAACTAACTGCAAAGACTTACTGTGATGTCTCAGCCAATTACAGCCACAAGCCAAGCCTGACCTCCGGCTGATCTCTGGTACTGAACAAAACGCCACATGAATATATGCTGTGTTTTTAATAGAGTAATTTAAATGTGATTTATGAAGAACATGGGTAATGGATGTCCTTCTAGTGTCCTGGGTTTTGAGACAAGAGGAAGAAAAGGTGGCTAGATTATAGCTATAGTTTTGTGTTTGGCGAATCTCGGGAGATGCATGACCAATTAAAACGAGTGCATAAAATTCCACAAATGAAGAAGATTTCCAGATGGGATTTATGATTGAGAGAAGTACTGTAGCTCTGAATACATGAGATCACTGAAATGGACTAAAGTGAATTGTTACACAGTAGGACGTAAGAGAATGTGGACCGTTGAAGGTGCAAACACTGCATATTACTGTAAATTTATTTGAATATACACTCACTGTCCACTTTATTGGGAACACCTGTACATTCATGCAGTTATCTTATCAGCCAATCATATGGCAACAGCACTATGCAGATATGGGTCAAGAGCTTCAGTTAATGATCACATCAAACATCAGCCAGTAAAATGAATCTGACATTATCATGGACACAGACTCGGCCCAACTGGACAGTTGAAGAATTGGGGGTCGGGGGTCTTATTCCAGTCTTCAACTGTCTAGTTTTGATGAGTCTGTGCCCATGATGACCTCAGATTCTTGTTCTTGGCTGACAGGCGAGGAACCTGATGTGGTCTTCTGCTGTTGTAGCTCATCCACTTCAAAGTTTGATTTGTTGTGCGTTCTGAGATGCTTTTCTGCTCACCACTATTGTAAAGAGTGATTGTATGAGTTACTATAGACTTCCTGTCAGCTCAGACCAGTCTGGTCATCCTGCTCTGATCTCTCTCATCAAATAGGTGTTTCAGCCTCCACTTTCTTTTGCACCATTATGTGTAAACTAAAGACTGCTGTGTGTGGGGGGGAGCCTATCTGGTACCAACAACCATGCTTTATTGAGATCACTTTTCCCTCCATTCTGATGTTTGAGGTGAGCATTAACTGGAGCTCTTGACCTGCATCTGCACGATTACCCGATTAGAGAACTGCATGAATGTACAGGTGTTCCTAATAAAGTGGACAGAGAGTTTAGAAAATGCCACTCAAGAGGTCAATTTTTTTTTAAATAATGATCCAGAAATGATGTGACTTTGCACTACATGTATTAACTGTGTGCATGTGAAGGTGTGGGTAGTTGATATTGCAGACACCTGTCTGTCATTTAATAACCTGTGCCTTAAACTTACACTCTTCAGGTCTGTAAAAATTCACTAGTCATGCAATGTAAAACTAAACAAGCGTAATTTGAGTCTCGATGAAATATTATATATTTTCATTCTAGTTGAATTGCCTGGATCTGACATGCTGGGAAATTCAGTGGACTGAATGTGATATCGAACTCTAGATGGATGATGGAATGCACTTAAATATCATTTATTAATGCCGAAGCCTGTTTTATTGTCACACAATCACTGACCATTAGTAAAGAACAAATGAATGGGCTAGACTGCAAAACATTTCCCCACATGACTGCCATGGCCATGTCCCCACTCGATACACCCTGCCTCAAGGTTCATCACTACAGAATAGAGTGCAGCAAATATAAAGCTGCTGTATGGCTTCCCAAAGCTGGATTTTGGAAAAATAATACAGAAGCATGATCCAGTATTGCAATCACACCTATGGTATCCGTCAAGTAGGTTTAGAAAATGATTAACTCCGATTTAAAATATTTTCATTCCAAACAATGGAGATGTCAACTTGTACATGAATTTGCCAACAATCTTTAAAGTTCTGAATTTAATAATAATAATAATAATAATAATAATAATAATAATAGTAGATACACAGCAACACCAGTATGGCAACTTTTTATTGCAACGTTCAAGATGCTCTGTGCACAACACAGTGTACATGCTTCTGAAGATTTGCACAATTAAAACAGATTAAGTAAGAACACCTAATCAAAATAATACTTTTGTTCAAATGAAGACTTCTTTCCAGTGTAGGTGGGTTGGTAGTTATAGATTAATGCATTCTGCTCGTCTTTTTGGCTGGGAAATGTATGAAGATTTTTCCTAGCTGCAGAATGGGGAAGGAAAAGAAAAGTTCTCGTAATGCACGCATGATTTATCCGGTAAAAGTCTGCACAGTTTACACTAGCCAGTTAAACATGATGTTTTAAAGTTTTGTTCTGAAACACGGGGACTTAAATTGTTACAATGTTGCATTTTCTCCTGGGCTCGGTTCGCTTTCACAAGGGAACAGTTCAAGGCGTACCAAAACGTGTTTATGCAAGTCACGTGTGAGTAAAATGACCTCTACTTACATGGACAGCAGTAGTCTAATGATTGACCTTATTCTGAATATGACAATATTGTGATTAAGGTGTTTGAGTCGCGTTTAGGATATTCCATTCATGTTCAGGTTTTACGTGTTATAGAGCATAGATCGATTAATGACGCACGTCATTACGTCACTGCACCACGCCGTCCGACGTTCCTCCAGAATTTCACGTATCGACATACAGTTCGTCTTCGCTATGGTACCGTATACAGTTTTGGGTGTTTCATTTTTAATTTTACGAAAGCTTCAAGTGCGGTTAATTATTTGTCATGCTGTACGTGCAAATAGACGACTGCTTGAAGCCTTGGGCTGCGTCCCAAACCGCATACTTAGTCTATTTAGTAGCTGAGATACATGTATTTCACCTACTATATACTGTAGTAAGTACTCTGTTTCGGACGCAGCCGTGCACTCTTGTTTGCCATTAAACGGTTGAGCACTGCCGTGTGTGTACGTGTCCTGTCTCAAAATGCGGTGAAAACTCATACGACGTTAATAGTGTGATTAAGGTGTGTACATGTCTGTAACGCACATCGATAATGCGACTAAAACATGAGTACTCCACATGTCTTAATTCCATTTGTGTTTACTTCGAGTATGACTTTAATCGGATTAAGGTAATAAAAAATTGCTGTTATATAATATATAACATGCTAGTTTCTTAATCAGAGTATCGTCTTAATATCGGATTATTGTTGTCCATGTAAACATACTGAATGATGCTCACTAAACACTTTGTAAACCTCTGCGTTTCTGAAAGTTGTTCAGAAACATGTTTGTCAGACCAAATTTCAATGTAGCGTTTTACTTCGTCTTTGGTTCAAGTTAAACCTCGATTCATGTTGCGAGCCATTAGCAAAACAAGCACGTTTTTTACGTAACACAGTTCCCATTAAGCATTACGTAGCACAGTTCCCATTAAACCGCTTCAGAGTTCGTTTGCAGTCAGGCAGAGACCACCTCGTTCCAGTGGTCTTGGCCGATTGTTTTGGTGCGGATCCCGATCGCAATTACCATGTTCCTATATGTCTAAACGACATGAACCTAGGGAGAAAATGCACCAGGTTTCCAAAACAAATGCTCTAAATGATTGAGGTGTGAAAATGCCTTCTCATACCTTCATTGACAAAAAAGTGGGCCAAATAGAAAGTGGTTCTGACAGCAGCGGTTGAGTGGGGGATGTATCCGCGAGTCCACTCAAATGCATTTTTCTCTGGGTGCCACTGGGTTCCATAAATTGGGAAATCATATGCTGTGTAAAAGTAGAATAAAGATTCTTTATAAATACAGTAATCAAATGAATCACAGTAATGGAATCAATAATTCAAACACATTTCTCACCTTCCACTGTGGACACAAACTCCGTTTGTCCATCTGTGTTTGTACTCAGAATTCGGTAAAACTTTTTCAGCTTCTCATTTCCAGTGAATCTCTGTTCCAGAGGTAAATAAACACTAATAATGTAAACTATTTTTGTTGTTGTTGTTGTTTTCGGTAACAATATTCTATACGACAACAGTAATCCAGGAACTGCTAATTTCATTACTGAAATGGAGGGGATTAGTAACTGTGGTAAAACTCTTTACTAAAAATAGCAACGTTATCCCAAATAGTGTAATACCTTAGTAGAGATACTCCACTGATGAGAGTTCTCTGTGAGTGGTTCATTTGCCAGTGATGCCATCAGGTCCTCTGGGAAGTCCTTGAACATTCGGCTGTCCTTTGATTCTAAATTGCAAACAAGTAATGAATAAAACGTGACTGGGCATGTTATACAACCCCAATTCCGAAAAAGTTGGGACAGTATGGAAAAAGCAAAACAACAAACAAAAAGTCATCATGTTTCACATCACCTTCTTAATTCAACTTGTCACATCGCTATTTGTCCTAAATTGCTCCTGTCCAAATTGAACATGTTGCATGCATCAATTTCAAAATAAATGTTTACCTTAAAAAAAAAAATTATGCAGTTAATTACATAAAACATCAAATATCTTGTCTTTACACATTTTCTTGGTTTAAATACATTTACAAATCACTCCTTTGTTTTTATTAGCATTTTCCATAATGTCCCAACTTTTCCCGAAATTGTAGTTGTAAGAAAAATAAACAATGGGGCAGAGCAGAGAGCCGTTACTCTCCTGCACTTAATTATTTCCCCTAACAGTATTCCCCGGTGTGTTTTATTCCTCTTATCCCACAGCAGTTTGTCAACCATTACAATTATTAATTTCTTAAACACCATGCCATCGTTTTTAAATGTTTAGTTCCATTTAATGTTGTTCCTCTCTTATTAACAAACAAGACAAAAACATGCACCTAGTCACATTACCAGAAAGTGCAAAGTCCTCCATCTTGAAGGGGCAGTGTTACAGCGTGCCGAGACTTATGCCTCCTTCCATAAATTTTAAATAAAACACCTCCTTACAGACAGCTTCAGCATATCAAGAAAAATGTATTTTCTTTGTTAAATAAATGTATTTATTTATTTATTAGCACTAGATCATCCACCATACAAGGCCCTGTGCATGATTTGTTACTATGGAAACAAGAACACGTTACAATGAGCACATCAATGTAAACCTGTGCTTTGCTTTGCAGCCTGCACTACAGTCAGAACTGCTGACCAATCCCATTCAAGACTTCAATGATGCTGTTATATAAGGCAACATACAACGTTTTTATAAAGCAACTCTCATAAAGCGTTTTCCTGCTTAGAGATATTACACTTGTACTCTGTACTCTCCTCTTTTCGGCTAATTATTACTTACTCAGGGCTGGGAAAACTGCTGAACCTGTGATCCCTTGCCTTCAAAGTTTCCAATTTTTTTCTTGCCAATGCCATGATTTATCAACACACTATCAGAAAATGTACCTGAAATGTCTTCGATCAATCCCTTTGTTTTGTTTTAATTGGTTCTTTGTACCTCATGACTGCACAGTTCGGTGTAGATTCACCAAATCAGCTTAACAATTAGACAGACATGTTGCACAAGGTCCCCTCCAGCCTTCAGATTGGATGGTAAACCAGGTTTTATATACCTTTTTGCCAACAGGGACCCCTTTATCTGTAAATAACACCAAACGTTTATGCAGATTTACTTATATTCAACAACTCACCTTTGGTGAAATTGAGTGGGAGAGCAACACCACTGGTGTTAGTTTGGGACAGCAGGGACTTTCCACTAGTCAGCAGGGTGAGCTGCTCAAAGCCCAAGCATGTTCCCCACACAGGAAAATAATCTCCTTTTGAGTTAGCCTATCGAGACACAAACATCAAACCTTTAATTCTGATTAATTATTGACTAACAAATTATTCAAAGTGAGCTTTTTTTTGTAATCAGACTTTTTTCCCTCCTTTCAGTCACCTTGACTCAAATTCACAGTTCCCATTGAAAAAGCAGTCTCTTGACTTATGAACATTGAACTGTTCTCTGAAATTACAGCTGATCGAGACACTAATCAATAATATTATGCCCCAAATATAATGGAAACGACATGTGAGCTCTCACCTCCAGTGCAAGTTTGTAGAATATACCCGCTGCTTTGGCATAACCGGATGAAAAAATGCTGGCACCACCACCAGGAAAGAGGATTCTAAAGGGCAAAAAAAATAAAATAAAGATCTGTACAATATAATGCAAAGTTATCATGGTGAATAAGGATTATTCCTGGGGTTCAGTCACTCACCCATTTATAGATTTGAAGAATATGGTGTATTCCTCTTCAGTCTTATTAATCCTGCACACAAAGATAACATTATGAATCTCAGCTTTACATCAGTACTGGTGTAGTGGCTTATATTCAGATGCCCATTCACTGCATCGAATATCATCATTAATACAATGGCATTTTGTAATAGTTCCACTCCATAATCAATAATGGAGTAAATAAGTTGAGCAAATAAGTTATTCCACTCAAATAAGTTGCTCAATTTTCTCACCATGGTCAAGCCAGCCATAATAAGATAAGATAAACTTTAATTGATCCCACGCTGGGGAAATCCCTCATTACAACAGCTCAATTACACAAAAACAGATAGGAAAGAATACACAATAAATAGGAGTAGAATAAAAAAAATGTCTAAAAAATATATACAATAGGAATAGAAAAATAAGAATAAAAGTAGTAAAATATTAATGGTAATATGTACACTGAACATCTCAATGCATGTACAGATGAATACAAATATGAATATATGCAGAGGAGTAACACCTTGTTTATATACATAAATGGATTATGGCACAGTTAACAATAAAGAGTGAGCAACAAATAATAATAAATGAATAAATGTTCATATTGCAGAATTATTGTGAATGTGTAGGTGGGTGGATGGATGGGTGGATAGCTGTGTTTGTTTTTTATCAAATTGAACTTACATCACAGGGACGACTCGTGCGCCCGCAGACTCCAAGTATTTGACATAGGAAGCCGCAATGTAGGCGTTTTTCCCGGGTGTAGGAGAGTACACTTCCTGAGCTAGAACACCTTCACAGAGAGAACAAGACACTGCCACTTAGTCATGCAGGATTAAAGACACAGTAAAAGCATGTCAACACTACTGCTCACGTTACCTATTATGGGACAGTCGTTTATTTTGTGTCCTTCTGAAACGACAGCAAAGGAAATGATGATTTGGAAGAAGAATGTAGAGAAAAACGCGACGCAGATTAGGTTCATGCTGTCACTCCGTCACTATACTGATCTCTTCTTCATGTCGCTCTTACTGTGTTTTTGTTCCTCGTCCAGTTCTGCGTCACTTCAGCTGAACCAGTTCCCCATTTCACTCTTAAACCTCTTCAAGTCTTCTGGGCACAAAAATACCAAGTGTTCAAATACAAGTCCTGGTTTATTTCGCATTTAAATATGTCTCGATGTATTAAAACATAAATGCAAGTATAAATTGTCCTACTTTTGTGTCTGTTACCGTCACTACTAATCGGATGTGACACGCAGGAGGGCAGAGATTGATTGTAATTGGCTACCCGTATTCCCAACAACCAATCAGTGGAGTCTTTCTCTAAATATAGGCATTTGACTGAGTCATGTGACTCATGTGATGGCTGCAAAGAGCACGCGCTTTAATAGGGTTAGTGAATGTCCCAGTTATCCTGTAGGTTAATACTGACCTTTGTTTGAGGGTGAAGAGAGTCATCATCACGTCCAAATCAATCTCACTATTACAGCTAGTGGAATAAATAAGCGAGGACAGAACGAGACCTTGGCAAACCGAGGGTCCTGTGCCCGCGCATTTGCGCATGCGCGCCTGTGTGCAGTTGACACGAGAGGACGTTCGATTGCAGAGACGTTGGAGTCGATTCGGAATCTGATTCAAAATGTCGATTAGGGGATGGAGTTGATTCACACAATAATTGTCTGGAATTCTCCAGTGACAAGAACTAAAATACAGCCAATACAAAACGTTTCGGGAGTGGGAGTCTACTTGACCGTTTTTAATCAGAACGTTTAATAACAATAGCATTCTGTTTTGCATTTAAGAATATCGAAACAAAATATAGACTTACTGTATTTGTTAATGTTGTATGAAATTTAACTGGCTGGATTAATTTTGACTGAGTATTAAAAATAATGGATAAAAACATGTACCCAGCCTATGTAGGCAAACACGAGCCAATTTCATCGTGAGGAATTGACTCCAAAGTTTTGGAGTCGATTCTCTGTTTCCACTGCCAGGAATCAGAGTATCGACTCTTTGTGGAATCGATCCTCTGTTCCCAAGGCCAGGAATCGGAGTATCGACTCTTTTTGGCCACGCTGACATGCGCACCAAAGACCAGAGAGAGGGAGAACGAAAACGAGCTGGAGTATAGTTCTTTTGCAGAGGTGCTGTAATCGTCAGGAATGAGCTGTAGCTAGTTCCGGCAGTTGTGGGTCTCTCGGTGTGTGCTGAGCCCTGAGTGTCCCGTGGTGCATCATGGCGTTCATCAGGAAAAAGGAGCGATGCAAAGAGAGGTATTTTATTCGACACTCTCTGAACAGCTCTATCCGGCTTCTCCACTCTATTTAGGCTCATACAACAACTCGAGCTCGCTGCATCACATGTCTACAGGCCGAAAATATCTTCAGCAAACAGTTAATTGTTTTATCTCTTTACTGAGTTCAGTCACATGTTTAATACACGTCAAGACTGAAGAAGGAACTCCGCTTTCTAGCATGACCGACATTATTGTTTTGAAGTTGTTGACCCGGAAGTAGCCTGGGAAAAGCAGTCACATGAATTGTTGCTTGTTAATCCTTGCGTTTTGACCATTGACCAATCTCATTTGAAAGACTCTTGTTAAAAAGTTGCAGCAGTGTTCTTCATGTCAGTTTTGTTCACTGAGTTTTACTGCCAAAGCTTCACTGGAATGAGCAGAACTTGTAAAATGTAAATGTGAAAAGTGTGAAAAGAAAAATGTAAATGTGTTTTCTCTCTCTCTCTCTCTCTCTCTCTCTCTCTCTCTCTCTCTCTTTCTTTCTCTCAGGTTTTCATTGCTCTTACTAGACCTGGAGGAATATTATTTTGAACAGCACACTGCATATCAGCTGGCTGCACTCCCAAACAGGTGAGCTTGGTGAGAAGTTTGACCATGCACTGACATGATGATGGTAAGCTGAGATGCTATCATTTAATTGAGTTGTGGCCTAGGAAAATCCTTCACAGCGCCAAACTTTGACATGTTATATATAAATATAATGTATCTATGTATATTAGTTCTAAAAACTAAAATTGGTTGCTTACTATTTGCACATACACCGATCAGCCATAATATTTAAACTACCTGCCTAATATTGTGTAGGTCCCCCTTGTGCCACCAAATGGAGAGGCATACCCCACAGATGTTCGATGCGATTGAGATCTGGGGAATTTGGATGCCACTTTGAATCATCCACGTGAATACCAGGATCCAAAGTGTCCTAGCAGAACAGTGGTTTTAATGTTATGGCTGTTCAGTGTACAGCAGGCTCCAAAAGTCTGAGACCACCTTGAAAATCTGGAATATTTTTTTTTGCATTTAAAACTGGAAATAAACAGTTTTAGAACATAAACGATTTTTGAACAAAGAGAGGAATCTGTTCAGTATCTCGGCTCTTCAAGATTCTGCACTATTTCTATGCCACTATTTAACACTGATTGTAACAAATTTGTGATATTGTCCATGTACCTTTGTATAAACCACAGATTTTCTGTGAAAATGTACTTTTCTCTCAAGTTATTGCTCACAAAACAATTTGTAATATAAAGGTTTGTATCAAATTAGTTTTTTTAATGATTTTTTTTAATGGAAAACAGAAGCATTTCCATTAGTGGTCTCAGACTTTTGGACTCCACTGGTATCCAGCAAAAAAAAGTGAAAACTCCAGTGAAACACACCAGTGCATTGATTTGTCTAAAAACCGTTGCTGTATATTGATTTCATGAGCGTTTTATTTCATATTCAATAAGATATTCAAGTTGTAATAATTCGTATGTTGGTCATGAGCGTCATCCACCTCAATCTCTCTAGTCTTTGCATCTAATGTAATGCGTGGTATTTTATCAGTTCACTGTTCACAGTGGGTTCTGTTCTGTTGCCTCAATTTCCCATATTTCTATCGGGTCATTTACACACTTTAAAGCATCGTCCCTGTCCTATCCGATTTTATCAGCTCTGTGTTTTGATGATGTGAGGAAGCAGGAGCATTGCAGACACTTTGATGGCTAGCATTTGATAACTAGGTCTGTTCCGCTGTATGCATCCAACAACTTGTTCAAGCGGGAGAGGAAAAACACACTTTAACCAACAAGGTTTAATCTTCAGGTAGACTGACAGGTTTTACAGCCGTGTTTACCGACTCCTTACCCAGCATAATCGTTGCAGAAAGCCCTGGGCAAGATAGTTAAGTAAATGAAAAACTTTTCATTTTTTTCTTAAATGTTTATAAGCAGTGAAAATCCCCTGAACTGTAAACTGTGTTTCTGCTTTGTTCTGATAAACTACTGGTCATTAAGCTGAACAATCCTCTTTCCAGGTCAGTTAAGAATGTCGGCAGTTTGGCAAACTTGTTACGTTTCACAGCCGCTGCATTTCAATAAATACTTTTATTTACCCAATGACACCTGTGACACTAGTTTATGCAGTCTTGCAGTAAGTGGTGACCAAAAGAGTCTTGAATAAATGATGAGTGGGTAATGATTGTGTTACAGACAGCTTGGAAATAGGATAAACACAAAGAACCAGTTCTGAACTCGAGGACACCCGCTAGTGCTAATCCGTTTAAACTGTTTGAGTTGAGTTTTAGTGACTTTTGACTAGTGCGTGTTTGAATAACAGGGTTTTCTGTACTCATAGCTCAGTAATGGAGTCTCAGACCCTTTGTGTTCATACTACTGCTTTTTGGGTCCTTGTTGTCTTGCTTGTTTATTTATTGTAATTTCTAGAAGTATAAAATGTTTGGGTTTTTTTGCTCATTTTAAGTGTTGGCTTTGTAAAAAAACACCTGCCATATGCTAAATATTCTGCCCTGTGGTTAAGGAAAGCAGACACGCAAAATGTCAACTTTACCATGAAAATAATGGCGTAACGGTTGTATGAGCAGCTAGGTAATGCAAGCCCGCAATGAACATACCGTTATCATCCTCGCTGATGTCAACATGCCCTCCCTGTATGACACTTATTGGGTTTGTGCAGGCGCTCATACCAAGAATTTTGTCTAACTAATCGTAGAGAGGCCACTTGTCATCGGCTGACTGTCCACTAGATTGCAGTTTATCTCATGTGGCCGTATATTTGTAATACGTAACTGTTTTTTCACTTTAACCCGACACTGCAAGGTGCTTACAGGTACAGTTAAGTGGCCTGTGAGCGATTTGTGTTCACAGTGCACGTTTGTAGCGAACTGTACCGTAAGCTGAAAGCGAACCGTACTCGGACCATCTCCCAAGATGGCCTCGGTTTGATTTGCTTCGCTTTAAAAGAGTCTGAGATCGTTTGGAGTGTTCTCACATGGGCCAAAAATCAGGCGGACCGTGTGAAAACCGCCTGAGGCTCATCAGTGATGTGGTTTAGGCCACACCCACTTTGGGTACACAGAACGTGCCGTTGTGTTGCACCTTTAATTTATAGCAACATCACAAATAATTTTTGTTTAATGATTAATTAATGTTTCTTTGTGTACTGGTTTAGTCACAGAAATATTCGAGGCTCACTAAAGATCTGTTCCAAGTCGGTCATTTTCGAGCCAGATGAGACGATTGAGCCTATTTTAAAGGTAAATTCCTCTTGAACACTTTAGCATCTCACGCTCGTATATCATATATCAAGTCCTGAGAGGAACATGCTGACTGACTCCTTTTGTTTTGTTTTGTTTTGAAACAGATCCCACTGAAAGACTGCAGGCGGATAGAAACGGTGGAGGAGAACGAGCCCCCCCCTTTTAAAGAGTGAGATGTTTAAATGCACATTTACGACGGAGAACTCAAAAGCACTTCAATTGCATACGTGCTCGTAATGCACTTTACTGCTAAAAATCAAAGCGATGCACACTTAGGATCTTTCAGTCTGTATTTAACCGGCTATTTGTTTGTTTATTTATTTATTTATTTATTTATTTTCTCTCTCTTCTTTCATTTCCTTATTCTGCTGCAGAACCAAGCCAGCATCTGTACTTATGGAAACCAAGCAGGTGAGCATGTGCTTCAGCGTGTATGTACAGAAATATCAGTGTGTGCCTGCTGACTGTTTCTCTGTGCATTCTAACCATGTGTTTTTGGTTTTTCAGGTTTTTCTTATTAAAGAGGGGAACGTCGTTGCTCCATACAAATATGAAAGGGTGAGTGCATAGGTTCATGTTGCTGGGTTTGAACGTATTCGTGTATTGCAGAGGTGCCACACATCTATGATTTAGTCATAGCGTTTATCATTTTTGACATCTTGCTGTAGCTGTAACTGTGCTTACTTAAAAAAAGAAACCGTGATCAAACAAAACTCAAATGAAATTTGCCTTAGTGTAATAGCAAGGGGAAGGGGAAATGACACAGGATGTGAAAGATGGGTATTTCCTTCCTGTTGTTTTTCACAGTGGCAGGATTCTTGTATTCTTAGTATCAGATTTTTGTTTGATTGATTTTTTTTTTTTCTTCGCCTAATAATGTTTATCAATGTTTAAACCTGTTTACCAGGGAGTAAGAAGTGTCATGTTCCAGCTGGAGAGTCCCACAAAAACAGAAGATGTTGTCCAGACATTGCTGCAGGTTTGCATCGCAGTTTCTGCAGATTAATTATTGGCAAAGGTTGCTTGACTGTGTTTGTTTTACCAGTCTGTTTCATTTTTGCAGTTACATAGAGCATCGTGTCTGGACAAGCTGGGAGACCAGACAGCAATGGTTTGTACAGTTGCACACAAACTTGCATCTGTCTACTCAGTGAACTGAGGTTATTGAGAGGCATGCATTTAAAAAAAATAATAATAATAATAAATCAATAATAATAACGGCCCGTGTGTTACTCTTCTAGATCGCTGCTAACTTGCAATCCAGGTTGGCGAGAACATCTTTTGATAAGAACAGGTTGGTCATCGTTGTGTAATTCAAACTCACCTCACACCTCTAGTCAGTTTAGAGTAAGGTTTTATTTACAAAGACCGATTGAAATCGAAAGAGAGAAATTCCTGCTTTTTAAAAAGAGAGCAAAATCTGCTTTTTTTTAATAGGAAAAAGAAACTAAAATCAGTATTTTCTCCCCAATTTGGTCTTGCCAATTCCCACCCACTATGTAACTCTCCCCTACCAATCAGGAAGGGTGAAGGATAACACGTGCATCCTGTGAGAATCATCCATCCATCAGTCCATTTTCCATACTACGAACAATTTGGAAATGCCAGTCAACCTACAACGCGTGTCTTTGGACTGGGAGGAAACCCCCGAAGAACAGGGAGAACGTTTGAATCCCCAATCTCGGAAGTGTGAGGCAAACGTGTCAACCGCTAAGCCCCAGTGCCTCCGACCTCCGTATCATTTTACGTATCAGGACGGCGTAAAACAAATCAGAAGAAATGGCTATCTGCCTTCTTTCACAAATGTGAGTTTGCAGACACCCACAATTGGCCAGTGTTGCTCTGATTGAAAGGAGAGAAAGATCCCTGACACCCAGAGAGGTGGCCAATTATCAGAATTCGAACTCACGATTTTCTGCTGAGAGAGAAAAAAAAAAACTCAAAAGGTCTTATTTTTTTTGACAAGACAAGCTTTTACTACTGAGGTATAACCAACGGATCACAATTCTTCTGATGCTGTGCATTGGATGTTCCTGAGTGATCTTACTGGAGCGCTTACTCTCAGTTTCTTCCTCCATCACTTACCCAGCAGTGCCTGATAGGCTGCTGTACCACTTATTATCTGATTTCAGATCTAACACATGTACTGGTTGTGTGCTTGATGGCTTTACTGTTTCGGGTTCTGTGTTGTGAGTGGCAGATCGTAAACTCTCAGGCTTGCTACAGAACTAATGTTGGGCTCTTAAAGAGGATTATTTGTTTGAAGTGAGGTTTGCAACCTTGTACTGTATAAATTGCGTTGGATAAACACGTCTGCCAGCGCACAGCTCCTCGTACAAGACAGGAATCTCGAATACCTCCACACTCAGAGATAGTTGTAATGCCGTCAAGTGATAACACAAGGGATAACAAAGTGTATATATATTTAACAAATTATATTTGGCTGCTAGACCACTTTTTGGCATTACGTACATAACTATCAGCTGGTTGTCCTGTGATTACTGCATGTAGCCAAATTGCAGCATTGTAGATTGACGTGTGTGTGTGTGTGTGTAGCTTTCAGAGTGTGTCTGAGCAGCCACATATGGAGTGTAAGGCTGAGATGGTGACCCCTCTGGTGACGAACCCTGGCCACGTCTGCATCACAGACCACAACCTGTACTTCCAGCCCCTTAATGGTTACCCTGTGAGTTATCAGTGCAGCATTAGTGAGCTGTTTATTTTATTATTTTAATAGACTGGTAATCAATATATTCAATATTTGTGCATCTGTGTGTGTGTGTGTGTGTGTGTGTGGAAAGGATTCAGTGGTGCACATTGGACTCCACAGCGTCCTACGCATCTACAAAAGAAGACATGGCTTGAGACCACTGGTAAGTGTGTGTTTGAC
The DNA here is from genome assembly GCF_023375685.1 of Ictalurus furcatus. Classification (NCBI taxonomy): domain Eukaryota; kingdom Metazoa; phylum Chordata; class Actinopteri; order Siluriformes; family Ictaluridae; genus Ictalurus; species Ictalurus furcatus. The sequence continues at coordinate 14,304,490 of NC_071261.1, forward strand.
TGTATATAAGGGTTAATTAGTGCAGTTCTATGTTCATGACTGTGTGTGTGTGTTTGTGTGTTTTAGGGGCTGGAAGTGTTTTGTACAGAGAATGATTTGTGTTCAGATATCTACCTGAAGTTCTACAATACTGAAGACAGAGATGACCTCTACTACTACATTGGCACTTTCCTAGGTATTTTGTACACACACATTCACCCAGTGCCTTTCAGGGTGTCTCTCTCATATATATATATATATATATATATATATATATATATATATATATATATATATATATATATATATATATATATATATATATATATATATAATGTATGTATATATGTGTGTGTGTGTGTGTGTGTGTGTGTATGGATGTATGTATGTATGTATTCTATCTATCTACACACACATATACATACATACATACATACATACATTATTTTTATATATATATATATATATATATATTATGTATGTATATGTGTGTGCAGATAGATGGAATGTGTATATGTATCTCCACTGTTGTACGTACATTGCCACCATACATTTTTGAATGATCATAAAGTTCTAGAATTATAAAGTTTTTTTTTTTAAGTATATGTAACTTTTTAAATATTTCAATATCGATTGTTGTGTGTGTTTGAGACAGAGAACCACATAGTGGAGCACACAGCAGAGAGTTACATGCTGCAGTGGCAGAGAGGACACATCTCCAACTACCAGTATCTGCTGCACCTTAACAACCTGGCAGACCGCAGCGTTAACGACCTCTCACAGTATCCGGTGTTTCCTTGGGTCCTCAGCAACTACACGAGCCCACAACTGGGTAAGCCTTGCACACACACACACACACAGAGAATGGAGGAAGAAGGACCGTAGCATAACACACATTGGGCCTCATTTATCAATCTTTAATAAAGTGGTGTGTAAAGGTTTGCGTAAACCAAACGAAAAAGTTTCCAGCAGATTTAGAAACGTTTATACTACGCGTTTGGATTTTAGTGAATGCCAATCACCTGGAAATTCCCAAGCGTGTGCACGGTACAGCTGATTTGCATGTATTGATGCCTATAAAAGTCCATAAAAGATCAAGTGCACAGACAGCTGAGAGCATGAAACGATCGATCACGGTAAAGCCTGAAAAACAGAAGTGGAAGTTATTTTGACTCACTACTCTGCCAATTAACCTGCTTACTTATATATGATACTAATACTAATAAAAACAAGCTACATTTTCCATCAGCTGAGGCATTTGTTTACGGCTTATCCCTGAGACAGTATACAACGGTACATTCCATATATAAAAGTGCAGTAATCTGTGCAAATTATATGATTTGAAGTCGATCAGGTTGAAGTTTACATTAGTTAGTCTTCTATGCACAAATATATTTGCACTCAGGAGCAGGAGTAGGATACGAACATTACGAGATTGTTATGAGTAACTTTTCATCATTTGATTTGTTGATTGGAAGGAGTTGACCATGATCATGGATTTAGCTTCAATATAGTTAAGCTACTTTTGCCAGCTAGCTCGCTTGTTGCTCTGCTTCTGGTTGGAGCTTCTGCACTTGTGCCTCATTTTCTGTGACTGAGGATTTACAGTTCCAGAAGAACAGTATATTTGCAACTCTCCCCCTTGCTTTAGTGGGTACTGGATACCATAGAATTGTACTTAAGAACTGTTGCTGTACTCATAATGACTCTTCCTGTGCCTCATCACAGGGAGCCTATTCAGAGTGTTCTGATCCTTTTAACACATTGGTTACTGATGAACTTCATAGTATACAACTGTAACGCCACTATCGGGGCTCCTCTCAAGGTTTCTTTGTCATGTCATCTCAGGGAGTTTTTCCATGCCACTGTCGTCTCTGGTTTGCTCATTAGGGATCTAAATATAAAACGATATCTGGATTTTTGTAAAAATGCAAAATTTCTTATTAAAACATTACACAAATAAAGAAAAATCTGTTGAATTAAACTGCATTTATTAAACAGCTTGCTGAGATTCCGCTACAGATTAGTTGTTTGTGCGCCAACTATTTTCCTTACACTGGTTTACACTTTAATAATAATATATTGTTTTATGGTGTCAGTGTAGTTGTACACAAACAAACAAAGATAAATATACACCCACTGAGCACTTTATTAGGAACACTACACTAATAGTGTGTAGGGCCCCCATTTGCTCTCAAAACAGCCTCAAGCATTCCTGGCATGGATTCCACAAGACGTTGGAAACATTCCTGTGGGATTCTGGTCCATGTTGACATGATGGCATCACGCAGTTCCTGCAGATTTTTCAGGTGCACTTTTATGCTATGAATCTCACGTTCTACCACATCCTAAATCTGTTCTGTTGGATTCAGATCCGGGGACTGGGAAGGCCACTGAAGAACACTGAACTCATTATGTTTATGAAAGCAGTTTGTGCATTATCATGCTGAAAGTATCGATTAGAAGATAGGTAAATTGTGTTCATGAAGGGATGCACATGGTCAACAGCAATACTCAAGTAGGCTGTGGTGTTCAAGCAATGATTGATTGGTCTTAACAGCCGTAAGTGTGCCAGGAAAACATTCCTCACACCATTACACTACCTCCACCAGCCTGTACTGTTGACAAGACAGGTTGGGTGCATGGATTCATGCTGTTGGTGCCAAATTCTGACCCTACGATCTGTGCACCTCAGCAGAAATCGAGATTCATTAGATCAGGCTACGTTTATCCAGTCTTCAACTGTCCAGTTTTGGTGAGTCTGTGCCTGCTGCAGCTCAGAATTCTGTTCTTGGCTGACAGAAGTGGATCCCGACATGATCGTCTGCTGTTGTAGCTCATCCACCTCAAAGTTCAGCGTGTTGTGCATTCTACGATGCTTTTCTGTTCACCACAGTTGTACAGAGTGGTTATTTGAGTTACTGTAGCCTTTCTGTCAGCTCAAACCAGTCTAGTCATTCTCTGTTGCCCTCTCTCATCAACAAGGCGTTTCCTTCTGCAGAACTGCAGCTCACTGGGTGCCCCATTCTGAATAAACTAGAGAATGTTGTGTGTGAAAATCCCAGAAGATCAGCAGATATAGAAATACTCAAAACAGCCCTTCAGTGGCATGACAGTTAGTGGCATGCCACTAACTGTCATGCCACTGTCAAAATCACTGAGATCGCATTTTCCCCTTATTCTGATGGTTGACGTGAACATTACCTGAATCTGCTGGCCCACACTGCTGATTTTATGCATTGCACCGCTGCCACTCGATTGACTGATTAGATAATTGCATGAATGAGTAGGTGAACAGCTGTTCGTCATAAAGTGTTTAAGTGTATATGCACATCCTTTTAGATTTTTCTTTATTCTAATTATAGATGTACTTTTTTTTTTTTTCCAGGCAAGCAAGTGTTGTCGTATAGAACCACAAAGTTAAACTCAACGACGAAAACAACTCAGTATTTCTAATTGGTTTTACGATTTATTTTCTAGGATCCTCCCAGAATGTGTTACCTTTGTACCAGGTCTTTACCACTGTGTCTTGGTAAATTAAGAAAGAAGTGATTAGTATAAAATACAGCTTAGTTATACGGCTGCCGAAGTTTCTAGGTTAATATTATAAAACCATGGAATTGTACATTGGAGCTTTATAGTGCTAATATCTTGATGTGCGCTTGTTTTCTGTTAGATCTGTTGAACCCTGCCTCTTTTCGGGACCTCACTAAACCCATTGGAGCATTAAACAAAGAGAGACTCGAAAGGCTACTGGTAAGGATATACACCATACACACTAACGTCCAGCTATGATGTTTACAAGCACGGATTTAAGTATGGCTCCAATAGTCAGGCCTGAAAAGTTCTTCCAGTTTAGTGAATATTTTAGGCTTATTTTAGGCTCTATACAGCAAGGCCGTGATAGATGCTGCAATAGGAAATCTGACTCGTACCACAGTGCTTTAAAGATTGATCACCCTGGAAAAGCTCAATAACTTCATTCCCATAGCTGCTATATGAGCTGTAGCCTCAGTCTCTGGTGCTCCGTCCGCAGGCTACAGACCATCTGATATCTTTTGTACATTTCTTTTGCCACAAGATTGAGCACTTTGAAGATTTCAACCTGAGTTGGTTTTCCGTACTTAGGGTTTGTTTCTCCGAGCAAACAATTAGATACTGACTTCAAACAGAGATGAACATACTCTTTGTGTATCTTGTGACTGGACTGCAGTGTGAGTTTGCTCATGTTGCTCCAAGCAAGTGTCTTACTTTCCTCAGTCAGATCCTCAGACGATTCCATGCTGGGAGAAGCTGAATATGTGCATTAGTATACACTTGATTTAATTGGTTTAAAGAAGTTAGCAGTGACTAAATTAAATAATTTTGCTGATTGCACATGCACTAGCAGGAGGTTCTTGGTCGTGTTTATTGCCGAAGAGTAACCTATGCTTTTGTGAGTGATCGAGGTCTGACTTGATGGATAATATGAGCTATGGGAGTGCCTAGTCAGTAATTTATTTATTTTTAACCATGAATACAGACGTCTTGTTCCGTGTATTTGTGAGTATGTTGTGCGAGGACTCACATGGCTCGCAACGTGTAGTGTCCACTAGGGGGCAGAAAATGAAAAACAAAAGTTTTGTGTTTCACTGCAGAAGGAATTGAGAAAAGATCAATACTACTTATAGTAGCTGGACACTTCTCGCTCGCTCTCTCTGTGTTATCTCACTGCACATCAGCACTTTTTGTATGCTTTTTGTGCTCGTTATAGTACCATATCGGACCGATGTCGCCTTTGCAGTCAGGTCAAAGGATTATATTAGCAATATCGCTCTTCACCCCTTGATGAAATCCATAGAAGGTGTTCTGTGTCTCATCAGGACATTTCCGAAATAGAGGATGATAAAAGACCAGAATCATGAACAACCTCCTTCATTCTTAAGTGTTGTAGTAAATGTTTATGATTGTATAAAATAGATTTGAGTATATTACTGAGTGAAACTCCATGATTACGGGGCCACATCTAGTATAATGTATGTTACCCTTTCAGAATAAATGTGGCTAAATAATTTATGCTGATTATTTATGCTGTTATTTTCTGTTTAATGTGTTAATGAAAACCGTCCATTTTATTTTTGAACTTTCTGTCTTTTCAGTCTAACTGTGTGTGTGTGTGTGTGTGTGTGTGTGTGTGTGTGTGTGTGTGTGAATGTCTGTTGCAGGAGCGTTACAAGGACATGCCAGAACCTCGTTTCATGTATGGTAGTCATTACTCCTCTCCTGGATACGTCCTCTTCTACCTTGTGAGAGTGGGTGAGTCTAACACAGGCTTCATCTTCCTCACACACTGCTGATTGGCACCAGTTGAAGGATTTCAGTAGACTAAATCGTGTGTATCTCTCGCTCTCTCTCTCTGTGTTTGCTTGCTTCTTCTCTGAAGCTCCAGAGCACATGCTGTGTTTGCAGAACGGCCGTTATGACCATGCAGACCGAATGTTCAACAGGTACCTTCATCTTAGACACATAAAAATGTATACACGTCTTTACTTTGTATCATAAATGACATTTTTTGTTGTTCATCAAACCTGAATGTTTCTCTGTGTGTAGTATTGGAGATACCTGGAAGAACTGCTTAGAGGGAGGCACTGACTTTAAAGAGGTGAGAGGCCTGGAAGTGGTGATTACAACCCCAGTTCTGAAAAAGTTGGGACAGTATGGAAAATGTGAAAATCAAACAGTCATTTGAAAATTCGCTTCACCCTGTACTAAATTGAAAAGACATTATTAGCACATTGTTTGATGTTTTACTTTGTGAATTTATGAATTTTTACCCTTTACGCACAGAGATTTGACCGGATTCCTTGAATCTTTTAATTATATTGTGCACTGTAGAAGGTGAAATGCCCAAAATCCTACCGATTTGTCTTTGGGGAATGTTGTTCTCAAAGTGTCAGATTATTTGCTGATAGCGGATAGTGAAGTGGATATCTGTTGGCAGGTTGGCAAGCCTCGACCCATCCTTGCTCTTGAAGGACTAGGTCTTTTTTTGGAGGCTCCTTATATACTATGATTAGATGACTGCCTTACCTGTTTCACATCACCTTCTTAATTCAACTTGTCAAATCGCTATTAGTCCTAAATTGCCCTCGTCCCAACTTTTTTGGAACTTGTTGCATGCATCAATTTCAAAATAAACATTTAGCTTCAAAAAATTATGCGGTTGATTAAGTAAAACATCACATATCTTGTATTTATAATTTTTATTGTTTAAAAACAAGTCAAAGTACATTTACAAATCACTCCTCTTTGTTTTCATTAGCATTTTCCATACTGTCCCAACTTTTTTGGAATTGGGGTTGTAGTACATACTTGCAAACCAGACCCTCTGTCTGTGTGTGTGTGTGTGTGTGTGTGTGTGTGTGTGCGCGCGTGTGTTTTTTTTTTTTTTTTGTTGTTTGTTTTTTTCTTTTTTTTCCCCAGTTGATTCCTGAGTTCTATGGAACAGACAGCAGTTTCCTGAAGAACATGCTGGGTTTAAATCTGGGTCGGAGGCAGGGTGGTGGGCAAGTAGGAGATGTGGAGCTTCCTCCCTGGGCCAAAGGTAGTTTAAAATCTTCAATAAAATCCTTCCGTACTGGAAGCGTCTGCGTATCCTTGATCTGGAAACCTCTCTGCTTGACTCCTCTAAGGACATTTAAAGATTTGAACAGTCCTCAATGACGGCAGGCGTCAGTTGATTTCACAGGCTGAAGAACGGTGGATTAATGACCCTATTGGAATGCAGCAGAATCCCAATAAATGATAATCTTATTTATAATATTGTGACAAATAATATAACTTACCAACATGTGCATATGAAGAATGATAGAAGAAATCTGTATCAAGTAAACATCAGCTTATGATGTACACGTGCGGTAATGTTTATATACGTGTATTCGTTGTGTAATCACACCGAATAATGTGCACGCAGACTCGTTATGAACTGTGAAGCCGAGTTAGAGCAACACTTCAGTGAAAATGTGTTTGTCCTTGGTTGCTACTGTCCTTATGTCCTTTCCGTGCTTCACCTATTCCATCATACTACAGGGTGTCCCAAAAGTCTCCATTCATAGTGGACTATGTTTGCCAGTACCATGTCGGTTGTGCCTTCATCAGTGGATGTTCGTGGACGTCCACGTCTCGATTAGTCCACAACACTTCCAGTCTTTTTGAATTTGGTAATAATTTTGGCAACGGTGTCGTGTGTGTGTGTGATGTGCTTGATCTGTTCCCTGTTAAAGTCCATCGCAGCCTCGCAACAACTTCCCGATCCAGCCATGAGAATGAGTTCAATGCGTTCTTCTTTTGTCAAATGCGTTCTTAAAGGCTCTTTGAGAAAAATATATATAATATAAACTATCTATGAAAAATGTTTTTTAATTTCTTCTATGTATGGACACTTTGGGGACATCCTGTAGAACAAACACAGTAACAATGCCTCTCTCTCTCTCTCTCTCTCTCTCTCTCTCTCTCTCTCTCCTCTCCTGACTCTCATGTGTGTGAAGATGTGGAAGACTTTCTGCAGAAGATGCGCTCTGCATTGGAGAGTCAGTATGTGTCAGAGAACTTGCACGAGTGGATCAATTTGATCTTTGGTTACAAACAGAGAGGGAGTGAAGCTGTTGCAGCCCATAATGGTACATACACACACACACACACACACACACACACACACACACATGCTCTCTCGCCCCCTCTCTCTTTCTCTCTCTCGCAAAAATACATGAGAGAGATGCATACATTTTATCTGTCTTTCTTTACTTCCAGTTTTTCATCCATTAACATATGAGGGTGGCATCGACTGTGACAGGTAATTAATCACTAACACTAATTCCTCTCATTAGCACCTTTATATTGTATGTAAATCATTCTTGTTATTTATAACTATATCACTTTTATGCTTATCTTTTGTTTTTCTGTGTGTGTACTGGTGTTTGTGTAGCATTGAGGACCCAGATCAGAAGATAGCGATGCTAACGCAGATTCTGGAGTTTGGTCAGACTCCCCGACAGCTTTTCACCAAACCTCATCCTCAACGCATCACACCCCGATTCCACAACGTCTCAGCAGGGACGAGCCTCAGCACATCGCCCAATGACCTCTCGCCAGGTTTCAGCATTGAACTCTTCATTAACACACATCACATAGATCAGGTACACGACCTCTGGTTCAGTTCAGTTCAACGTGCACACTAATGTGCAATATCCATTTTCAGGTTCTCCCAGTATGGAATCGTTTGAGGATCTGACCGAGGAAAGTAAGACACTTGCCTGGAGCAACATGAACAAACTCGCACTGCAGTCCAGTCACAAGATCCACAAAGAGTATGTTCCTCTGTGTTTGTGTGTGTATGTTCTGTATGTGTCCGAATATGTTGTGTTGAAGTCAGGGTCTAATTGTTCCTTTCAGGCCAGTGACAGGAATTGCAGTGACCCTAGGTGGTGTGTCCGTTTTCACAACATCTCAAGGTAAAGGAACACCAGTGCAAACACTGCATAATCTCTGTTGTTTTACTGTGATTTACACACAATTATCTCTCCATTTTTATTACAGACTCCACCTTAAAGATGTTTTCTAAAGAAAGCAACGCACTACAGAGGAGTGTGTCCTTTTCCAACATGGTAATCGGGCTATGCTTTTAAACTTTTCTCACTTAAAATATTACCATGCATTGTTTACCGGAGTACCTAAAATGTAGTAGCCATCTTGTAAGTTATTCAAAACAGAGGTTGACCGATTTCACAGATAACTACCTGATTAATCAACCGATAGTTTTTCAAATTGATACTGACTGAAATCACAACACTCAAAGTATAATATCGCTGAACTTTATTACAAAAATAAACAGTACTAACTGTAGCATGAAAATGTACTGTACATTTTAAATGAAATATAATATTAATATATATTAACTATGATTAAATATTTAATTAAATAAAAGATATACATCCAAACTGAATCAAAAAGTAACACTCTAAACAACAAATAAAAATAGACACATCCAAAATGAATCAAAAACACTTCAAATAACACAACAAAATTTGTCAGTGATAGTTTTTATTCCGCCTCTAGAGGCCGCTCTCGTACTGTATAATGACAGCTGACCCTTCTCAGCCACTCCTGGGAACAACTATGGGTGCGGATTAATAGGCAAAACCGATCCATCAGTCGACCTCTAGTTCAAAACACTGCAGCCAGTGTGCTATACCAAAAAGTGAGAACCAGTGATGCCTCTTTACCATCTCTACACTTCTCTCCACTTTTACTTTTACAGTTATTTCATAACTGAACAACAATTGGTTCCTTAGTGAATATCCTGAGAATAAAAAACAAGAAAAGCATCCTATTATTTTTATTTTCCTAAAAACATTACCTCTTAATATGCATGTGGCTCATCGATATGACTTGTTATTCCTTTGTTTAAAGCTATCCAAAACTTGTCTAATTGTACGCCATCGCACCTCTGGCCCTGCCCACTTTCACTCAGTCGCTGAAAACGGTTCAGCACGTGTGTTACAGCAGGGGGAGTTGATTAATTAATTTATAAGCAAAGTTGTTAGCCAATCATAGCAGTGTGTGGTTACATTAAAGTCTTAAATGTAAAGGGTATGATTGTTTCAGTCAGAGGGTCAGAGACAGGGTGGAAAAGGTCATAAATTACTCAATCTTCTTGTTTTTTTGTGCAAAAAACTGTACTAATATTAAAATTACATCTCAGGGAAGATTGAAAAAAAAAAAGTCATCATGACCCCTTTAAGGGCCCTAATTTTTTGACTATGTTCTACATTTATTAATAAATTGCTTAATGGTGCGTTTCTGTAACCTCCACCCTGTCTTTCCTGTGGTTGCTTGTTTCAAAGGTGCACACTGGAGTTTCCTAGGCTTTTTCATTTCTTTTAGATTTTATGGCACAGTAGCATTTCCTTGTCGAACATTCAGTCCTAACTTCAGTGTCCCCACTTTTTTAGTGATTGTTTTGACACATTGTCTGCTCCCTGAAATGATTTCATTCCAAAAAACGAATTATATAAAGGTTCCTCTTCAGTTATTTTTTATTTTATCATCTTTACTTTTACTCTTCCAAAACTTTTTTTTTGGTACTTTATTTCTATTTGACTTTTATGTTTTTGTGGGTGTTCCTCTCACTAGCTGGTTTTTGAGGACATGATGCAAAGCATGCAGAACTGCGTTTAAAATGAACGAACAGTGACGTGACATTTTAACTCCATTATCAAGTCCTCCACATGTAAGCATTCCTAATGCAAATCTATCCTTCTTTTTTTTCTCTCTCTCTGTCCATTTAGGCATTGTCCTCTTGTGTGATATTGCCTGAGGATAAAACTGTGGTTTGTTCTTCATGGGATAATAATGTGTAAGTATTAAAAAATATATATATATATATCATTTTCATCTTTATGGACCAGCTTACCTGACTGTTGTGTCTTAGGCATCCTCTTACATCACCTTTCCCATTTTATTTCCATATTCCTCTGTGTCCCTTTCCTTCTCTTGCAACAGGTACTTTTATTCAATAGCATACGGCAGGAGACAGGATACACTAATGGGTCATGATGATGCTGTGAGTCAGGTTTGCTGGAGAGAAGACCAGCTTTACACGGCATCATGGGACTCCACTGTAAAGGTCAGAGGTCTGAATTCACCCAAATCTCATTGTTATACTGTTAAGAACAGAAAATAGCGCTGTTTAGATATTCTATTGCCTTTTATAATTCCCTGTTGCTGAACTGTTTGCTCCTGTTTGTATGTGAGCAGGTGTGGAAGTGTGTAGCTGCAGATATTTCCAATAACAAGAGGTCACGGTTTTTGCTGTTGGCTGAGTTGGAGCACGAGGCTGGGGTAAGTCTTTAGCATTTCACCACAGACTAACCTGTCTCACTGATGAGTCCACTCAAATTTGTTTGTTTAAAATTGGTGGAATAATGTTTAAGAATCTAATTATAATATCTGTACAAGCTATATACAGTGCCCTCCACTAATATTGGCACCCTTGGTAAATATGAGCAAAGAAGGCTGTGAAAATTGTCTTTGTTTATCTTTTTGATCTTTTGTTTAAAAAATTCACACAAATACTCTGCTCTCATGGATATCAAACAATTGCAAACACAACATGGGTTTATTCAAAAACAAATATCTTTGTTAAATATAGGTGTGCAATAATTATTGGCACCCTTTCAGTCAATCCTTTGTGCTGTCTCCCTTTACCAAGATAACAGCTCTGAGTCTTCTCCTATAATGCCTGATGAGGTTGGAGAATACATGGCAAAGGATCTGAGATCATTCCTCCATACAGAATCTCTCCAGATCCTTCAAATTTTGAAGTCCACATTGGTGGACTCTCCTCTTCAGTTCACTCCACAGGTTTTATATGGGTTTCAAGTCAGGGGACTGGGATGGCCATGACAGGACCTTGATTCTGTGGTCAGTAAACCATTTTTGTGTTGATTTTGATGTATGATTTGGATCACTGTCCTGCTGGAAGATCCAATCAGGGTCCATTTTAAGATTTCTGGCAGAGGCAGTCAGGTTTTCATTAAATATCTGTTGATATTTGATGGAGTCCATGATGACGTGTATCGTAACAAAATGTCCAGGTCCTCTGGCAGAAAAACAGCCCCAAAACATTAAAGAGCCACCACCATATTTAACCGTGGGCATGAGGTACTTTTCCATATGGCTACCTCTCTCTGTGTGCCAAAACCACCTCTGGTGTTTATTGACAAAACACTCTATTTTGGTTTCATCTGACCATAGAACCCGATCCCATTTGAAGTTCCATTAGTGTCTGGCAAACTGAAGACGCTGGAGTTTGTTTTTGGATGAGAGTAGAGTCTTTTTTCTTGAAACCCTTCTAAACAACTTGTGGTGATGTAGGTGACTTTAGATTGTAGTTTTGGAGACTTTCTGACCCCAAGACACAACTAACTTCTGCAATTCTCCAGCTGTGATCCTTGGAGAATTTTTGGCCACTTGAACCATCCTATTCACAGTGCATTGAGACAATATAGACACAGTTCCAGTTCCAGTTAACTGGAACTTGATGGTGGAAATGGGCATTTTCAATGCTTGTGCTATTTTCTTATAGCCACTTCCCATTTGGTGAAGCTCAGCAACCTTTTGTCGCACATCACAGCTAAATTCCTTGGTCTTTACCCAGTGTTATGAAGGACTAAGGGAATTTGGCCGATGTGTTGCATCATATTTGTACCTCTGTGAAACAGGAAGTCATGGTCGAACCATTTCCTGTTCCTAGTCACCCAGGTGTACTAAATTTTAAAAAAAATATATCAATAGGAACATACTCAAATATATTTTTTTCATCTGAATTCATAGGGGTGTCAATAATTGTTGCACACCTATATTTAACAAAGATTTTTTTTTTGTTGATAAACCTGTTTTGTTTCTAATTGTTTGATGTCCATGAGAGCAGAGTATTTTTGTGAATCTTTTTATCAAAGGATCAAAAGGTTAAACAATAAAGAATTTTTTCACAGTTCCAATATTAGTGGAGGGCGCTGTAGCTCAGTGTGAAACGTATAACTATTTCAGATATCCTTATTATAGTATATTGCCGTATTGTATATTATCACATCACTGGTATAAATCAACACATTAAACAAGATGATCTGTATGAAATTATGGGATGTCTTTTCTCTATTTGTACAGGTTAACACCATAGCTCTAAGCCCTGCTGGAACACTCTTGGCATCAGGCACAAAAGAGGGCACCCTCAGTGTTTGGGATCTCGCCAGCTTTTCCCTCCTGCATCAACTCACCTGTCATTCTGGAAAGATCCACCAAGTGGCCTTTAGTCCTGGTGTGTGTGTTGTGCTGTGTGAATGTCTTTGTGTATAAAACAACCTGTGTGCACACACATGCTGAGATTTCTGACAATATGTCTTTTAATTGTGTGTGTGTGTGTGCTTGTGTCATTCAGACAGTCGAAACATCCTGAGTGTGGCTGAGGATTTGTATTTGAAGGTTACAGACGTACAGACGGGTACAGTACTCTCTACAGTTTTTGCAGAGGAAGAACAGAGGTAACAGTCCTTTTACACATTATATTCATTCGTTTATTTATTCACTTGTTCAATTATGCAGGCAAAAGAATTGGAAGAAAAGGGATTGGGGCAAAGTGGCTTAGTGGTTAGCACTTTTGCCTCACACCTCCACGGTTGAGGGCTCGATTCCCACTGCGGCCCTGTGTGTGGAGTTTGCATGTTCACCCCATGCTTTGGGGGTTTCCTCCAGGTACTCCAGTTTCTTCCGCCAGTCCAAAGATATGCATTGTAGGCTGGTTGGCATGTCCAAAAGTGTCCCTAGTGTATGAATGGGTGTGTGAATGTGCTCAGCGATGGATTGGCACCCCGTCCAGGGCGCTGTGTCCCATGCCCCTGGGACAGGCTCCAGGTTCCCTGTGACCATGAAGTGGTAAAGAAAATTGATGGATAGAGGAAGGAAGAAAAAGGAGAAAGCGAGAGATTTTAGCAGTCAGCATTCTACCACATTTCCACTGAACTCCTGGGCAGTTCCAGGCCAAAAACAGTTGGGGTTAGACTAGAATCATACGGATCATACAGGGCTGTGTATGTGTTTGTGTATACAGTGCCCTCCATATTTCCCCTTGGTAAATATGAGATTGAGATATATAAGTGAATCTTTTGTACACCATGAAAAGCAGCAATGTTGATGCATATCTTTTTGATGTTTTTGGGAGTGTAGGTGTTTTTGTTGGGACGGCAGCATTGTGTTATCTGGAGGTCAGTCAGGGAACCTGCTCATCTGGGATCTTCTTACTAGCAAGATCACACACAGGATCCCTGCTCACTCTGGTACACACACACACACACACACACACACACACACACACACACACACACACACACCCCCACAGCAAACAATCAAGAATGACCAGATTTGTCTGTAATGTAAATTACTGTAAATGTAAATTACTTTATGAACTCTCCTTGTTTTCAGGTCCCGTCTCTTGCATTTGGATGAATGAGCAGTGCTGCACTGTCATTACAGGAGGAGAAGATAAACAGATCATGTTCTGGAAACCCCAGTATTAGGACATGCGCACACAAACACACACACACAGAGACACAGACACTTATATTCCCACAACTAAATGTGCTGGACACAAGTATTCAGTTTGAAGCCTGAGGTACATTTATCCCCCACCTGCTCTATAGACCTGTGAGCATAAATATGATCCTACGAGTCGATACTACAACTCTGATCCGAATGCCGTTACACAAACTGAATCAGGAATCAAGTTCCATTTTACTGATGCTCTTATTACAGTGTAAGTTTGTTTTGATATTTAAAGTTTACCATGCTGTTGATTGCCTTTTTATTGTTTTATATTATTGTTTTATCACTTTCATTTTTATTAGGAAGGAATACGATGGCACGTTCATAAACAAGTGCATTGTGGAATTGCTGTATATCTTTGATCCGTACACCTCATTTGCACGAAGAAATGTAAACATTAACTGTCCATAAACCGTTTAATGAAGAACGTTCATTTGCCCGTCACGTTATAAAGTAGACCTATCCTCAAAATTCCAGTCTCACTATTTGTCTCGATGGCTCAAAAGCATTCTGAATGTCAACAACTGCATGTTTTTTCTTTGTTTATTTTAGTTTAAGTAAAATTATCAATTGACTTGGGTTATATTTATGCTCACAATAAATACACATTGCTGTGTACAGTATTTATCTTGAAGCAGCTGGCTTTTTTTTGTGATGAACATGCACAGAATTTAAATACCTAATATAATCAGAATATAAATATTTCTATATTTAAATATTAAATATAAGAAAATCTAGGCAAAATTTATAGTAATTTGTGAATGATATAATTAATCTGTTAAAGTAGTGTCATAAAGAAAAAATATATACATTCAAAACACTTTACATATCTAACATGTAGAGCATGTATCAGTGCGTGTACTTCCAAGTAGCTACGCGTGCTAACATCGACCAGTGTTCATGTTGTGCACTTTACTTTTTGTGTTTGTGTTACTGCTCTTATTAATATAAAACATTACTGTAGTGAAAGCCATAAAAACTGGCCTTGGAGCTGCTGCAAATTAAAATCAGGTTTACAAGTATTCCAATCCATAATTATAATATGTCATTATAATAGTCCAGGCATGTGCAACATTATGACCTTGATTTTATGTTCCTCTTAATGCAGTTTATTAGATCAGATGAAGTACATTTCCCCTACTGCAGTAAAAGATGGGGTTTGTTTTGTACTTTACACATTTTTGGGTTTCCGTATTGAATTTTGTAGACTTATTGTTCAGTTTTTTTTGACCTGTACACCCAGATGCAAGCAGAAAACTATGCCTTTATATACTCGTATTTATTATGTACAAATCTATTTAGAGTAATACACCATGTTCAGTAGTTATACAACCATGAACACGCCTTTTGTGTATATATATGTACACACATAAATATACATGCACATGCTGATCTTCATTTTATATTTATATCTTAGTAAGATCTTAGCTATGATATTTTTGATGGCTAGAAATGTAAATTTAAAAAAAAAGCAACAGCTTACAAGCAATGCTTGTAAAAATTAAACTCGTCATTGTGCAATAATTCAAAGAAGCAAGATGTTAAAGCGCATCTATTACGGTTTTGAAACGTGCCTAAATCATACAATAGATTTACATGCATACAAGGTCAAAAAATAATTTAAATTGCAGCATTTCCTATTTTCCCCCAGTGTCACAAATGACTCGTTAAATGATTCGTTCTTAAGGATTCATTCTAAACTCCTCCTTTCAGAGAGCATACTCTGCTCTGATTGGTCAGATTTCCCAGCGTACAGCCGATGAAGACCAGAGGCGGGGCTTTTGTTACAAACCTACGTAGGTTAGTACAGGAAGTAAGTCTGGAATCACTAACAAGTCATTCCAGCTGTTCAGAATCGGTTCCTTCTTTTGGGAATCAATAACTCAGTTTGTTCGTGCGCTTTGATTTTTGAAACTTTGCAGTTGTTACATTCACGAACAGCTCTATAACACAATACATGAAAGGTAATATTTGAGAAACCATAATAGGTGCACTGTAATATAAAATGTCAACTGTATGAACTGTACAAATATAAATATGCATCTTAAGCCCCACGGTGTCATGTTTTATCACAATGTTTGTGTAACAACGATCCTTTAGTCGTTTTTATTGTAATTTATTTAAATGTTTGTTTATTTGTTTTGTTTTGGGGTTTTTTTTGTCTATTTGATATTAAGTTTATTAGTAGTTTCTAAGCTGAGCTTTTTGGGTGAAGTAGATCATTTTTTAGGAAACACTGACTAGTTTTATTTTCGTGTTTTGCACTAAATACATGTTGCGTCCCTCAAAGCGAATGTCACCTCATTTTGAGACTAGTTTCGATCAACAACTGGAAAATGGGAGCTGCAAAATGCACACGCTGCCAACAGATGGCGATATATCAATAATTCCAAACTGTAGACCTGTAAATGTTCAAGAATTTACTGCTCTGCAAGACAAATCTGTGTAGTCACTGAAATGCATAAACTGTTATGGCTGTAGGTTTGTAGTCATCCTCAACTAGTACTGTAACTATTCCTCTCTTCAGATGTGATGTGAGGTCAAAAGTAACTGGCATTTATGTAGAATTATTTAATACTTTACCCGAACACAACTTTCTTCCTAATGTCTCCTACAGTTCATCATAGAAATTCACAAGGAACAATCCTATAGTACTACAATAATGAACTATGTGGTGATTATTTCCAGGGTATAGAAATGCAGAGTACTGGACACAATAACCTAATGTAGTTGTAGCTGGTTAATAAGACAGTCTATTGTTTTTCATAGAATTACAAAATGTATTGATGATTGTTTTATGTCAAAAAATACATTTCGTTTCTAGCACTAGGTTTGGA
The DNA here is from genome assembly GCF_023375685.1 of Ictalurus furcatus. Classification (NCBI taxonomy): domain Eukaryota; kingdom Metazoa; phylum Chordata; class Actinopteri; order Siluriformes; family Ictaluridae; genus Ictalurus; species Ictalurus furcatus. The sequence continues at coordinate 14,321,442 of NC_071261.1, forward strand.
AACATTAAAGTCTGTTTGCACATCATAAATGTGCACTGCTTACTGAATTTAAGAGAATAATTTTTTTTTAATGTTCCAGGCAAAGGTTATGTTTGACCCTTGTTTAGAAATTGTGATTAGCTTAAGTTTTGCAGTTTATCTTCAGAAACATTACATACTGAAAGAATATTTATTGGATAATACATGACTTTGTCACTTAGAGAAATTGGGTTCATTAGGCATTTCTAATAAATGTTTGGATGCGAAGAATGCATCTTTGCGTCTACTCATCTACAATATATTAGCACAGGAAATGACCTAGGCCTAGCTGAATTTCTCTGTAAATGTTCATAGCTCAGCTATTTAAGACTTGCCATGACCTTAAATTCACCCTCGTCTATCGGTGAGCACCAGCTGAACTGAAGGTGACCTGGCTTTTGACTGACAGCTCAGTCTGCTCATGTCACATTCATCCCTCGCATTCTTCCACTCAAACAACTCATGGAACAATTACACACATGTGACATGGAGATAAACTCTAAATGGTCACCAGATACAAAGAAAGAAAAGCTATGTGAGCAGATGGTGTCTTGTACCCAACACTGTGTGACTCTCAAGGACCAGATAACACACTCTGTGCCCATTCAATCATTCATGTTTGTTTGTTTATTTGTTTGTTTGTCTTATTAGATGCCAATTATGTAGTTTCATGTAGTTTTATTACTATATTGAGTTTTTCAATCTTGATGGAGGAATTTTAGCTTCCGTTTTGAATGAATTTTTATACATTTCAGTAACTTTAGTAGAAGTACATAGTACAATAATCAGATTGTAGTTTGTGGCGTACAGAACACTCCGCTATCACCTATCACTTTTCATAAGTTTGATTTCTCCTCAGAAAAAATCGAGTAATTTTAACACAGTTATTTACACAAGTTCTTTTTGTTTTGTTTTCAGCATACATTTGGTTTTAACAGAGTTTTTAAGTAAAAGATTGATTATACAATTATACAAGTGTGTTTAATTATTATTATTATTAGTCTTATTATGTAATAGTTTCTATTCTGGTTTTAGTTTAGAATCAGACTTAGTGGAGAGTGCTGGTGGTGTTTTATCAGGTAAACAGACTTACACCATGGCGAACTCGCGGCCACCGAGCCGGCGTGGACTACATATCCCAGCCATGCCCGCGCTCAAGTTCACCGGAGTACTGAGTGCCAACACCTGTGCGCCACCCAAGGTTATTTAACACCTTGTTAACGGCAGCGTGGCGAGAAGTAACGCTCAGTTTTCCCCAAATGCGAGTAAGTTACCAAGCTTCCTACTACGCTTCGGACTTTCTTGGTTTAAGGATTCTAGCCTCGTTTATGACTTACGATTCCCGGATCTCGTCTTGGATTCTTTTGATTGCTTCGGACTGTGTGCTTTGCGCTTCGCGCTTCCCTCGTCTTTCTGTCACTGCTCGGCCTGCGCTTGCCTCTCACCTGGTAACGTAACAGTTTACTTCGCCTATCATGGAGGCAGCGGGCGACCCAGATTGGGCACGCGCTTGTCAAGAACAAAGTCGTGATAAGCGCGCAGCGCGACCAGATAGCATGCCTCACCGAACAACTGGAACTCCGCGTCGCCGAGGGGCAAACCGTGACACCCCCCCCCCCCCGCTGCTGTTGTCTTTCCTCCCGCTTCTCCCTGCGTGTCTGCTCGAGCTGCGCACGCGGCACTCGCACCAGCCGTGCCGGTGGTGCACTACCCACCCCTGCTGACACCAGAGCACTATGCCGACTGCTTTCCGTCGGGGCCTCAACCCCGAGCTGGTTCGAGAGTTAGCATGCCGGGGTGAACAGCTGACCCTCGACAAGCTCATCGACCTGGCAGTATGGCTGGACCACCTTCGCCGCACTAACTGCCCCGCGCCGTGGAATCCTGTACCCACCGAGCCGCTACCTCCAGCGGAACCCATGCAGCTCCGCCGGGCCTGGATCCGCGAGGAGGAGAGGGAGAGGTGACGCAGAGAGGAACGGTGCTTCTACTGTGGGGAGAGCACCCATGTCGTTCGCCACTGCCCGCAGAGAAGGCCATGATCAACCGAGGAGGGCACGACCAACAAACCCTGTCGTCCCTGGGTGAATGCGTTCCAATTACTCAAAGCAGATTCTTTTGTGTTACCCGTGCTGCTCGAATGTTCAGAGAAATCCTTTGTGCTTTCAGCGCTCATCGACTCGGGGGCAGCAGAGAACTTAAAAGATGAGCAGACAGCGCGAACCCTCGGCCTCCCCATCCAAGCCCTGCTCCAGCCAACGAGAGGTGCACTCCATCAACGGGTCCCCAATAGGTGGCGGGGTCATCTCACATTGTACAGCCCCAATCACCATGCAAGCCCGTGCCCTCCATTATGAAACCATCGTCCTGTGTGTCACGGTATCTACTCATCACCCCATCATTCTCAGCTTACTGTGGCTCGAGCGCCATGACCCACAGATATCATGGGCGGCCAAACAGGTAACCAGGTGGTCCCCTTACTGCCTATGTCACTGTCTGACGGGCCCCACGGCTCCAATAGCTGCCACCACATTGGAGAGCCCCCTGTCCCCTGTCCTTGTCACCGTGCTATCAGAGTATCATGACCTCCGTGAGGTATTTAGTAAGGAACAAGCAAGTGGCCTACCTCCACACAGGGCCTATGATTGTGCCATAGACCTGAGACATGAGCGAATACATTCAAGAGGCACTCCACCAGTTGTACGTTCGGCCATCCACGTCACCCGCGTCCGCTGGGTTCTTCTTCGTGGAGAAGAGGGGAGGGGGTCTGTGACCGTGCATTGACTATAGGGGTCTCAACCAGGTGACCGTTAAGTACCGTTACCCCCTGCCACTAGTGCCCGCAGCCCTTGAACAGCTGAGGTCCGCATCCTTCTTCACGAAGCTGGACTTGCGCAGCGCATACAATCTGATCCGTATCAGGGAGGGCGACGAGTGGAAAACGGCCTTTAGCACCACTTCCGGGCACTATGAATATTTGGTCATGCCGTATGGACTCGCTAACTCTCCCTCAGTGTTCCAAAATCTGATCAACGACGTCCTGAGGGATCTATTGGGGCACTGCGTCATCGCGTGCATTGACGACATACTGATCTACTCAACGTCCCTGAAGGAACACATCAAGCAGGTCCGAGAGGTGCTGTTCCGCTTGATGGAACACCAGCTGTACGTGAAGGCCGAGAAGTGCGAATTTCACCAACGCACTATCACGTTTTTGGGGTATGTCATCAGTCCGGAGGGGGTCGCCATGGACCAAAGCAAGGCGAAGGCTGTGGTGGAGTGGCCCACGCCCCGAACCGTCAAGGAGCTGCAACGCTTCCTGGGCTTTGCGAACTTTTATCGGCGGTTCATCCGAGATTTTAGCAAGATCACACAACCCCTGACGTCCCTCCTAAAGGGGAAACCTCGGCGCCTCGCCTGGACCTCTCACACCCAGGGGGCCCTGGAGAGGCTTAAGCGGGCGTTTACCACTGCCCCATCCTCCGACACCCGGACCCCTCCAGACCGTTTGTCGTGGAGGTCGACACGTCTGAGACGGGAGTGGGGGCCATCCTGTCTCAGAGGTTCGGGGACCGACCCAAGCTGCACCCCGTGGCCGCCTTCTCGCGAAAACTGTCTCCGGCGGAGCATAATTATGATGTGGGGAACCAGGAGCTCCTGGCCGTCAAATTGGCCCTCGAGGAGTGGAGACACTGGTTGGAGGGCGCCGACCACCCATTCATGATCTACACTGATCACAAGAACCTCGGGTACCTGAGGACGGCTAAGCGGCTCACACCCCGCCAAGCACGCTGGTCTTTGTTCTTCTCCCGGTTCCAATTCACCTTGTCATACAGGCCAGGGACTAAGAACACGAAGGCTGATGCTCTGTCCCGCATCCACTCTCCCGAGGGCCTGGCAGATCAGGAGAAGTACATCGTACCCTCCTCCTCCATTGTGGGCGCCATAGAGTGGGCCCTGGACCAAACCCTAGCTCACCTCCCCAGGTCACGAATCCTAGCAGCCTGTCCCCAGGGAAGCATTCGTGCCAGAACGTTACCGCGTGGAGCTTGTCACCTGGGCTCACACGACACGAGCGACGGGACACCCGGGGGCCCAACGCACTTACAAACTGCTAGCTGAAAAATATTGGTGGCCCCACATGCCCAGGGAGGTACAGCGTATCGTGTCCTCCTGCTCCACCTGTGCCTGCTCAAAGACGCCCCGTGCCTTACCCATCGGGAAATTGGTGGCACTTCCCATACCCACACGTCCGTGGTCCCATCTGGCCCTGGACTTCCTAACGGACCTACTGGAATCACAAGGCAACACGGCTATACTAGTGGTCGTGGACCGATCGCCACAGTCAACCTGTTGTTCCAGCATGTGTTCCAGTACTTCGGCATCCCAGAAGAAATCGTGAGCGACAGGGGCCCCCAGTTCACGTCTCGAGTCTGGGCCAGCTTCATGGAGAAGCTGGGGGTCTCCGTTAACCTCACATCCGGCTACCACCCACAAGCCAATGGACAGGCAGAGAGGGCCAATCAGGAGATCCTTCGGTTCCTCTGAACCTTCTGCGCCACCAGCCCGGAGGACTGGAGTCACTTCCTCCCCTGATTGTATCCCCAGGGTGTATCCTCACCCTGATTATCAGCCCGGGGACAGGGTGTGGCTTTCAACGAGGAACTTCAAGGCACCTCTCTCGGGCAGCAAACTAGGACCTAAGTATGCCCGGCCTTTCCGGATCCTGAAACGGGTAAACAAGGTCACTTACCGCCTAGACCTCCCCAAACACAGCCGCATTGCCCCCTCATTCCATGTCTCCCTCCTCAAGCCGGTGACATCGGGCCCCTTAGCCATGGCAGTTCCGGAGAATGCCCCGCCGTACCCGTTAGAGATCGAGGTACGCCCAGCTTACCGCTTCCGGGAGATCGTAGACTCCAGATGCAGGAGAGGGGGACTTGAGTATCTGGTGGATTGGGAGGGTTGTGGCCCAGAGGATCAGTGTTGGATCCCATCCCGGGATATTCTGGACCCAAGCTTGCTCGACACCTTCCATGCGGCTCATCCAGAAAGACCGGCACCCCGGAGGAGAGGACGGCCTCGGAGGAGTTCGGCTCCCGGGGTGAGCCCTTTGGGGGGGGGCTCTGTTACACCATGGCGAACTCGTGGCCACCGAGCCGGCGTGGACTACATATCCCAGCCACGCCCACGCTCAAGTTCGCCGGAGTACTGAGTGCCAACACCTGTGCGCCACCCAAGGTTATTTAAGACCTTGTTAACGGCAGCGTGGCGCGAAGTAATGCTCAGTTTTCCCCAAATGCGAGTAAGTTACCAAGCTTCCTACTACGCTTTGGACTTTCTTGGTTTAAGGATTCTAGCCTTGTTTATGACTTACGATTCCCGGATCTCGTCTTGGATTCTTTCGAATGTTTCGGACTGTGTGCTTTGCGCTTCGCGCTTCCCTCGCCTTTCTGTCACTGCTCTGCCTGCGCTTGCCTCCCACCTGGTAACGTAACAAGATACAGAAGGACAATAGAAGAGAAAAGAATAGGGAAAAGACAAACAGACAAAAAAGTAGATTGTATACAAAATATAGCTGAGAAATATTTCTTGTTAGTAGTCCGATAGGCCAGAAATAGATTTGCTTTTATGGACACTTTTATTTTAGGTGTTCAAAAAATGATGTCTGGGTTAATGTGGGAGCGTTAATGCGTTATATTCTGGTGCTAGTTCACTTAACAATAAAACGAAGGACACACTATTTATCCTTGAGACTATTTTTTACATTTTGTGTGGAAACTACTGTACATGTACATTATATCAGGAATGTGTGATGTGCTGCAGTGTTGAAGGAGAGCTAGTCTATTTAGAGAACATTACTTCTGAATCTGTGCATGTTCGAATCTGTAGCTGTACACTCCTGTTGTTGTGTGTTTAATAAAGAGGTCAATTAAATGCAGTTTAACAAGTCATAATAGTATAAAATGGATGTAAAATTCCCATTCTAGTTTTTGCCCCCTCCTTTGCAGTTTTAATAACTTCTACTCCTCTGAAAAGGCTTTCCACTAATCTTTGCAAGGTGGCCGTGGGAATTAGTGCTCATTCTGCCACAAGAGCATTAGTGAGGTCAGGCACTGGTGTCAGGTGAGGAGGACTCTGGGGTGGAGTCAGCGTTCCAGTTCATCCCAAAGGTGTTCAGTGGGGTTGAGGTCAGGGATTTGTGCAGGACACTCAGGTTCTTCCACGCTAACTTTATATACTATGCCTTTGTGTACAGGGGCATTGTCATGCTGAAACATGTTTGGGCTTCTTAGTTCAAGTGAAGGGAAATCTTAATATTACAGCATACAAAGACATCCTGTATAATTGTGTGCTTACAACTTTGTGTAATAGTCCGCAAGGTCACAAAGAAACTCAGCATAACTTCTAAGCAACTAAAGGCCTCTCTGACATTGGCTAATGTTCATGAGTCCATCATCAGGAGAACACTGAACAACAATGGTGTGCATGGCAGGGTACAGGGAGAAAGCCACTGCTTTCCAAAAAGAACACTGCTGCCCTTCTGCAGTTTGCTAAAGATCACACTGACAAACCAGAAGGCTATTGGAAAAATGTGTTATGGATGAATGAGACCAAAATAGAATTTTTGGTTTAAATGAGAAGGGTTATGTTTGGAGAATGGAAAACACTGCATTCCAGTATAAGAACCTTATCCTATCTGTGAAACATGGTGGTGGTAGTAGTATCATAGTTTGGGCCTATTTTGCTGCATCTGGGCAGGGACAACTTGCCATTACTGATGGAACAATGAATTCTGAATTATACCAGTGAATTCTAAAGGAAAATGTCAGGACATCTGTCCATGAACTGAATCTCAAGAGAAAGTGGGGCATGCAGCAAGACAACGACCCTAAACACACAAGTCGTTCTATCAAAGAATTGTTAAAGAAGAATAAAGTTAATGTTTTGGAATGGCCAAGTCAAAGTCCTGACCTTAATCTAGTAGAAATGTTGTAGAAGGACTGGAAGCAAGCAGTTCATGTGAGGAAACCCACCAACATCCCAGAGTTGAAGCGGTTCTGTACTGAGGAATTGGCTAAAATTTCTCCAAGTCGATGTGCAGGACTGATCAACAGTTACTGGAAATGTTGTTTAGTTGCAGTTATTGCTGCACAAGGGGGTCACATCAGATACGGAAAGCGAAGGTTCACATACTTTGGCCACTCATAGATATGTAATACTAGATCATTTTCCTCAATAAATAATAGACCAAGTATAATATTTTTGTCTCATTTGTTTAATTGGGTTCTGTTTATCTACTTTTAGGACTTGTGTGAAAATTTGATGATGTTTTAGGTCAGAAATATAGAACATTCTAAAGAGTTCACAAACATATTTATATGTTTGATATTTTAATCACAGTCACTGAAACAATCTTTTTGGTCAACAGAGTGTAATGAATCACTTCCTTTTTTCTGTGTCTGTGTATCCTGGTTTTGAAAAGTGTATGTACAACACACACACACACACACAGGGAGAGTTTGCAGGATAATTCAGCTTAATGCTCAATGACAGGGGCAGTAGGCCTGAGTCACTGCAGTAGTCTGTATAAATAGCTGGTCTGGTGCACCACAGTATACACACATGCACACACATGCACACACATATAGACATAATAAAAATTACAATCAAATAAAAATAAATTTAAAAAAACTGTCATTGTGAGGGGGCTCACGGTGGCTTAGTGGTTAGCACGTTCACCTGTTGTGTTTGCAGTTGTTTGATATCCATGAGAGCAGAGAATCTTTGTGAATATTTTGAACAAAAGATCAAAAGGTTAAACAATAAAGACAATTTTTCACAGCCTTCTTTGCTCATATTTACCAAGGGTGCCAATATTTGTGGAGGGCACTGTACACTGTGACATCTGCACTTTATTAAACTGAGAGTGACTGAATAGAAAATGACAGCAGGGGCAGATGGATACTTTACAGGAAGAGGGGATGGTAATTATGGCAGAACATCATCATGTCTTGACAGCAATAATGAATTTAGCCAGGCTTTTCTGCCAGGGTGATGCCATTACATGGAAACCAACTTGCAGGAAGTAGATTATAATGAATTACACAGTGATGTATATAAACATAATGATATTCAGAGTGGATTTTGGCTTTGTTTTGTTTACATGCATGGCTAGGCTAACACTACACAGAAAAACAGCATCAGCAAAGATTCACCGCAGTGCTAAATCCTGTCATAGGGAATGATGGTGGACTGTAGAAATATAAAAGCTAGAAGAAAAGAACATCATTTTCTCACAGACTTTTGTTATTGCATAAATTCATCCATAGTTTATCGATAAACTACACGCTACTTTCAGGATTGAGATTTTCAGAATTTTGAGTTGAGAAAAACAACTAAAACACACCTGTGCCAAAAAATGGGTTCATTGGGTATCACCAAAAATCTGTAGGGGCTTTAATGCATATTCCTCTACTAGGCAAGATTTTTCCTGGCAATAACTGATATTCTGTAACAGAGATTATGCTCTTCCTGTTACAGCATATCAAATTGTAGCCATCTCACAGCCTACAGTTACTTTATATCATTGATCCTGGTGTTTAACATTGACTTACTGTCCCTGAAAGCAGGGTTCAAATGTCTTATGGTTTCTACTGGTCTCAATGAGTCTCTCAGAATCCCCAGCATTTTAAAATACTGACACAGGAAAATTGAACATACGTGAAAAACAACTCCAGGCTTGAATGTGGCTTCTCACTTCTGGGAGTAGGAGTCTTGTGGAATTATGTCAACAGAAACCATGTATCCTACTACACTGTATCTTACTACACTGTATCTTACTACACTGTATCCTACTACACTGTATTCTACTACACTGTATCTTACTACACTGTATCCTGCTACACTGTATCTTACTACACTGTATCCTACTACATTGTATTCTACTACACTGTATCTTACTACACTGTATCCTGCTACACTGTATTTTACTACTCTGTATCCTACTACACTGTATCTTACTACACTGTATTCTACTACACTGTATCCTACTAGACTGTATCCTACTACATTGTATCCTACTACACTGTATTTTACTAAACGGTATTCTACTACACTGTATTCTACTACACTTTTTCCTACTACACTGTATCCTACTACACTGTATCCTGCTACACTGTATCTTACTACACTGTATTCTACTACACTGTATCCTACTACACTGTATTCTACTACACTGTTTCCTACTACACTGTATCTTACTACACTGTATTCTACTACACTGTTTCCTACTACACTGTATCTTACTACACTGTATTCTACTACACTGTATCCTACTACACTGTATCTTATTACACTGTATCCTGCTACATTGTATCCTACTACACTGTATCTTACTACATTGTATCCTGCTACACTGTATCCTACTACACTGTATCCTACTAAACTGTATTCGACTACACTGTTTTCTACTAAACTGTATCCTCTGTTCGTTCATCCCGTGACCGCCCCATAGGCTGAATGCAGTGTGGCTGTGATGTAATGAACGAATGACTTGAACCCGAAGACTCGAGGCATGAAGTAATCATTTCTGTTTCCCAAACAGAACCTATGGGGATGTTGCATCGCATGCGGGGTCAACATAAAATGAACAAATCACTCTCTGAGAGAACTCGTTGTCCCCGAGTCATATTAAAGAGTCGTTCAAAATGAACTGAGGGCATAAATCTCTTATGACAGTGGTTTTCAAAGTGGGGGCCACCCCCTTGGGGGCTGCCAGGGGGCGCCCGGGGGGCCTCAACAATTTGGTGTGAAAAATAAATAAATACATGATTTTTTTTACATGATTTTTTTTCAGACAACCACACACACACAATCAATTCATAATGTAATGTAAAGATGTAATATGTAATTATTAATTAAAAAAGGGGGGGGGATATATTCAGAAGTCTGTATTTTTAATGTGTTTTAAAGACATCTTGCAAAAGGGGGGCCTCGGTCAAATGTTAATGCCATTTGGGGGGCCTTGCCCTGGAAAGGTTTGGGAACCCCTGTCTTATGATACTTGACATTTTTACAGTACATAATACATACAGTGGCCTGTTATGCAGTGGTACCACAAACATAGCAAAAATGTGTAAGGGTACAAAAACACGTGTGCCAAACCCCTCTCCCCCCATTTTGCTTTTTTGATTTTATTTGCATTGACTATTTACAAAATTATCCAGTGGACACGGAAAAAGTGTGGGTTTTAAAAGCCTTTACCTTTCAGTCAGCTACTTATTATAGTGAGCAACAGCTGAGTGAGTCAAAAAAATACTAATGTGTAATTTATCTCTGTACTAAGACTGTAGTCTATTACTATTACTACTAACACTACTACTTCTACAACACATTATTAGTGTCTAATAAATATGAAATACGAATTTAACTAAATTAATTAGGCATGTTTGCCTCCGGCCTCTGGGGTTGGGGGTTCGATTTCCACCTCTGGCCTGTATGCACAGAGTTTGCATGTTCTCCCCATGCTTTGAGGGTTTCCTCTGTGTATTCTGGTTTCCTCCCCCAATCCAAAGACATTCATCATAGACATGCTGATTGGCATTTCCAAATTGTCCGTGGTGTGTGAGTGTGTGTATGAGTGTGTGAGTGTGTGTGCGACTGTGCCCTGCGATGGGTTGGCATGCCCGTCCATGGTGTCCCCCGCCTGGTGCCCAGAGTTCTCTAAGATAAGCTCCAGGCTCTCTGAGACCCCCTGTAGGATAAGCGGTACAAAAAATGGATGGATGGATGAATATCAAACCCTATCATTAACCACAATAGCCAAAAGGAAACCGTTTGGGTCTTTATACAGACATACACCTACTTACAAACACACCTTTACGTAATTATAATCGTATTAATATTATTTTGTTGCTCTGTTTATTTACATGAGTTGCTATGTGCTGTTATTACTATTCACTTGCTTTTACACATTGGTTTTGATTGGGTTACGCACTTTCAGAGAGAGAGAGAGAGAGACAGAGAGATAGTTAGATAGGAGATAGATAGATAGAGAGATGGATAGTGATAGAGACACAGATAGAGAGAGATAGAGTGTGAGATAGAGACAGACAGAGAGACAGAGAGATAGTTAGATAGGAGATAGAGAGATGGATAGTGATAGAGACACAGAGATAGAGAGAGATAGATAGAGTGTGAGACAGAGATTTAGAGAGATAGAGACAGACAGAGAGAGAGAGAGAGAGAAAGAGAGTCTACGCTGTCCTTCTCAGTGCAGGCTGAATGACTGCGTCTCCGCACACACTGTTTGCTGTTGTTTACTCCTCTGTCCCACTTGAAGGACAGCAGTAAGAGAGAGACAGTAATAAATCTGATGGCGTGTGTCCTCCGCTGCAGCACCTCCGCTGTGTTCTAGCCGCGCGGATAAACTCGTTCCTGTACCCGGGGAGCTGCGGTGGCTGGAGCGGCTCTGTCAGGCTCTCAGATGGCGTCTCCCGAGGCAGAAACTCCGTCCCCAACTGCCAACGGGGACAAAGTCCGTCAGGTAGGAAACAAGCGAGCTATGGCGAGTTTATAAACATAAAACAGCAAGAGCGAGGTCGGTGATGGGGACAGTGATGATGATGATGGTGGTGGTGGTGGTTGTGACGACGATGGCGGCTGTATCAGGCTCGCTCTGTCCCGCGCTGGACGATACGCGGAAAACAGCGTCTCCATGGCGACCGGACAGCTTCACATGTTGTTTCTGAAGTCGAAAACAAAGTTGAGAGCTTTGCGGTTTGTTTTTGTTTCTGAAGCAGGGAGATAAAACTGAGCTCCAGGTCTAGTGGAGCAGTTTGAGGAAAGCTCACGTGTGTCCTGTATATATTCCACTGATATATTCTACTGATATATTCTACTGATTTATTCTACTGATATATTCCACTGATTTATTCTGCTGATATATTCTACTGATATATTCCACTGATATATTCTACTGATTTATTCCACTGATATATTCTACTGATTTATTCCACTGATTTATTCTACTGATATATTCCACTGATATATTCTACTGATTTATTCCACTGATATATTCTACTGATTTATTCTACTGATATATTCTACTGATATATTCCACTGATATATTCTACTGATTTATTCTACTGATATATTCTACTGATTTATTCCACTGATATATTCTACTGATTTATTCCACTGATATATTCCACTGATATATTGTACTGATATATTCCACTGATATATTCTACTGATATATTCTACTGATGATATATTCCACTGATATATTCTACTGATTTATTCTACTGATATATTCTACTGATATATTCCACTGATATATTCCACTGAAATATTCAACTGATTTATTCCACTGATATATTCTACTGATTTATTCCACTGATATATTCCACTGATATATTCCACTGATATTGGTGGTGATATGGAGGAGAAATGTCCTCTGGTCAAAACATTTGTTAAGTGTTCTCTGGAATACTACCAGGGTTTGCTTTTTAGAACCACATTACTATTAGGTCACCAGGATTAGGCTATTTGAGTGATTGTTACATCATTTGTCTCATATTACTGTTGCAGATGTTACGGTTGTAATAAGATCAAATGGTCTGTGGAGGTCTTGAGATCATATTTTGTTTACGCCAAAGTTTCTTCATCCAGTTCTTAGAAACCCCTAGCAGGTACAGAATAGATAATAGTGTGTATTCCAGCTTCACATAAGCCTGAGCCTGGTAATTAAGGCTGGAGAGTGTTAGTTTGATAGAATTAAAAATGCTGCACATGTTACGAACCTATTTTTAGAGAGTTTTTTTTTTTTATAGAAGGGATTTTACAATTAGATGCTGTTGATTGCATAATGCTTGATTTGAGCATTTACTGACAGATTAGTGCTCTCTGAAAGTGAATGCTGAAGTTAAAAAAAATCAACATAGATGTACAGCGAGGATATGCTTTGACTGCTTCGGAGATTAGAGGTGAGAACTGCAGAGCACAGCAGGTGAGAGCTGCCAGCCCAGATCACCAAGGAGGCACGGCTCCTCAACTCCATGGCAGCAGATTGTTTGGCAGAACTGTCTGTCGAGAATATGCCAGTGACATCATGCTCACTCGTGTGTTTATGAGCAAAAATGCACACATTTTACCGTGGCTATGGTGAGAAAAACAAAAAAGATGTGTATAGTTTTAATGAAGGGACTTATGGTGTGTGTTCACAGATCATAGTGTGTATGTATGTGTGTTATGCATAAACAAGATAAATGGAGGTTTGTCAACAAATCTGCCTCTGTGGTGGACATCTGCCCCTCTTTCCGGCTCACTTATAATGCACTTAGTCGTCACTGTAAAGATGAGCAAGGGAGAGAGATCGAGAGGTGGACGGAGGAAGTTAATGCTGTGGAAAGAGAGAAAAATGGCAGGGAAGGTGTCATAAAAGTATATGACATAATGCATTCAGTCAAAATGAGTGGTTGAGAGATGGATTATCTGGCTTGAATGCCGAAGTGCAGATTTGATATCCTGCCCAGTATGGTTATGTCCAAGATAGAGACAGATGAATCGGGAGGACGGGAAATGGAGAATAAAATAATAGAGAGAGAAAAGGCTGAGACAGAAACAGATGGATGAAAGTGAGATGGAGCGAGAGAGAAATGCGTTTCGGCATTGTTCCTTAGAGGGAGTTGTCTTTTGTTTCTCTGTAAAGTACTGTTCTTTTATTTAAGAAGGACTGCTCTGATACCTCTCAAAATGGAATATTTGTGGCAGTTCCACATGCTTTGCTTGATGGCTTACTTATAATTAAGCATTTTTGTCCTTAGTCTCATAGTTAAGGCTCTCCAGTGTACTCCAGGTCAAATCCAGCAGACAAGGTGTGTTAAAATTACATTTACAGTCTCAGACTCTTGCATCTAGCACGACTTACGGACATGTAAACATATCCTCATGCTATTACAAATGTAAACCCCTGTTAGAGAGGAGTTAATGCAATGGGGTAGTACAGTAACCAAAACAGTACAAGTCAAGTTTTAAAAAAAAGATTGTTTAATCATTTAATTGGTTGATCTAGTTCAAAAACATGACAAACACCCCCGTGTAAAACTGCCATCCTACTTGTCCACCCTCTTTGGCTTCATGTCATGATATTTTAATTCCATAAATATTTGAGATGTGGATACCATGTTGACATGGATCAATAAGGATTCATCATTCCAACCCAAAGTTAGGATAGGTATAAATGATTGAGTTTAAATATTTAATTATGCATTTACAGTGTTGCTTGAAAGTTTCTGAACCCTTTAGAACCATTTTCTATATTTCTGCATGAATATGACCTAAAACATCACCATATTTTCACACAAGTCCTAAAAGTAGACAAAGAGAGCCCAATTAAAACAACTGAGTCAAAATATTATACTTGGACATTTATTTATTGAGGGAAATGATCCAATATTACATAACTGTGAGTGGCAAAAGTATGTGATCCTCTAGGATTAGCAGTTAATTTGAAGGTGAAGGTAGAGTCAGGTGTTTTCAATTAATGGGATGACGTTCAGGTGTGAGTGGGCGCCCTGTTTTATTTAAAGAACAGGGATCTATCAGAGTCTGATCTTCACAACACATGCTTGTGGAAGTGTATCATGGCACGAACAAAGGAGATTTCTGACTTCAGAAAAAGAGTTGTTGATTTTCATCAGGCTGGAAAAGGTTACAAAACAATCTCGAAAGAGTTTGGACTTCACCAATCCACAGTCTGACAGCTTACAGTGTACAAATGGAGGAAATTCAAGTCCACTGTTACCCTCCCTAGGAGTGGTCGACCATCAAAGATCACTACAAGAGCAGTGTGAATTTAGTGAGCTGACTACTAGCTGCTTTCAACATCAGTGTGTCACATGACTCAGGTGCCTGAAAGACAAGTGTGTGGAGAGGCATCCTGTGGTCGCTTGGCACAGAGGGCACCTTTAGACTTCCAACAGGTCTCGGCTGGGTTTTTTTTTAAGTGCTACTTGTGTCAAATCTGCTTAAAATGTACCTGACAGATACTACAACTTCATGATCATGAATAAAAAGACATCACATACACACCCTAAAGGCGTTATGTAACGTGTCGTGAAGAAGTAGGGGTTCTATTTCATTTATAATGGTACACCATGGTTGTGTTTCATCATAGTGTGTCTTTATGCATTTCAGTTACTCTGTGTTTCTGATCCTGTGTCCTCTCTCTCTCTCTCTCTCTCTCTCTCTCTCTCTCTCTCTCTCTCTCTCTCTCTCTCTCTCTCTCTCTCCCTCCTCCCTACTAATACACATTTTGCCCAGTCATGCTGTCTTCTGCAGTCCCATTTCCTTTCAGTTTTAAGAAACAATATTAATTTTGTTTTAGATTTTATTGTCCTGAAGAGTAATAGCCTGGTATTAGTAATTAGAACAGTGTTGTAATAACTGTAATAACATTTAGTATCAAATGGGAAATGTAGCTAAGCTAGTACCTTTGTAACTCTCATACCCCTATGTATATATATAGGACATACAGTATGGGGACAGTGATAGCTCAGCCTGAAGTCAAATCACATTGGGCTTTTTGGGAAACTGTGTGCTTGAATTAGTCTATTAGACCCCAAAAATTATTCTTTATTAATTGTAACATTCCATAGTTTTTTGGGCAATTTCCATCCTGCTGCCCATGAGCTCCAGTTTTCATGTGTCTTATGAAATATTAAAATTGAGAGTGACTCTGGAAACCTTTACCAAAATATACTATACTTTTGGTTTTAAGTGTAATAAGATCATGTAACAGAGAGATAAACACAGAAGTAACAATAGGCAGATTTTGTGTCTGATAATGTATATTAAACATCTAGAAAGAGCATCAACAAAAGTCTTCATTTGGTATGTAGTGATGTTTAATCTTAAATGTCACAGTGCTTCATAGTGATATGATATACATAGATGCCGTAACTATAGCACATACTTCTGAATCCTGCCTCCTGCTGCACTACACACAACAGCCGAGGCACAATACTGCTGATGGTAGAACAGTTTTACAGCATGCATGAATGACAAGTAATCTTTTCAGGATCAGTAACATGCATACATGATCATATACTTGTTTCCATTAGTCTGTATTATTGCACATTACTAGCTACCATTATGCTAGCTACCACTTTTTAGCATTAGTTTTACAGGCAACAAAAATCATGGGACTGTGCAGCACACTGGAGCTTTTCTGGTGGGCTAGCTAATGACTGTATCATGTGTCCACTCTTAGTATATACGCTGCATGGCCAGAAGTATGTGGACACCTGACCATCACACACATACAGTGGGGGAAATAAGTATTGAACATTGAACAAATATTGAAGTCAATATTTTTTTCAGTAAATATATTTCCTATTCACATGAAATTTTCACCAGTCATCAGTATTAACTCAAGAAGTCCGGAAATATAAAGTATTCACAACATTAAAGTCCATAAATGAAGTTATGTGTAATAAAGAAGAATGACCCAAGAAAAAAGTCGAGAAGCCTTTGTTTGTAATAACAGTTTCAAGACGCTTCCTGTATGAAGAAATTAATCGGCCGCAGTATTCAGGTGTGATTTTTGGCCCATTCTTCTAAACATATTGTCTTTAAATATTGTTCAACTGGATTCAAGTCAGGTGATTGACAGGACCATTCTAGAGCCTTGTTTTTTTTTCTCTCTGAAACCAATTGAGAGTTTCCTTTGCTGTATGCTTTGGATCGTTGTCCTGCTGTAAGGTCCACCCACATCTCGTCTTCATCATCCTGGTGGATGGCAGCAGATTCTTCTCAAGAATCTCCCGGTAAAGGGCTCCATTCATGTGGACTTTCCCAAAACTGTTGTCACAATGCCGGAAGCACACAATTGTCTAGCATGTATTTGTATCCTGTAATATTTCCCTTCACTGGAACTTAGAGGCCCAAACATGTTTCATCATGACAAAGCCCCTGTGCACAAAGAGAGCACAAACCTTGAAGACATAGTTTATCACGTTTGGAGTGGAAGAGCTTGAGTGGCTTGCACAGAGCCCTGACCTCATCCCCACTGAACACCTTTCGGATGAACTATTAAACTGGCTGCACCCCAGATCTCCTTACCCGACATCAGTGCCTGACCTCACTAATGCTCTTGTAACTGAATGAGCACAAATCTCCACAGCCACACTCCAAAATCTACTGGAAAGCCTTCCCAGAAGAGTGGAGGATGTTATAGCGGCAAAGGGGTGACCAACTCCATATTAATGCCCATGGTTTGGGAATGGGATGTTCACCAAACATATGGGTGTGATGGTGAGGTGTTCATATACTTTTGGCAATATAGTGTATCTTATATTATACTGAAGGTATACATAACGTTTGCCACTGTATATAGTATACAATCTTTTACTAGTTCTCTTTAAACTAAATCTGGACAAAAATTTACTTGTAAGTAAACTTGTTCAGGTTTTAACCTTAAAGAATACCTTGAATATTCTTGTACACTAGCAATATACTACTTATATTACATGAGTAACTTTAAAAAATATATATATTTCTGTACTACATATAATACTTGACTCGGTAATAAACTACGTATTGATATGAATCATATCACCACTCTTACATGGATGTCATTTTTGCCCAGTGTTTTTTCTGATAGTGGAGTCATGAACAGTGACCTTTATTGATGCAAGAGAAGCCTGTAGGTCCTCTGATGTCGTCCTTGGCTCTTTTGTGACTTCCTGGATGAGTAGTTGTTGTGCTCTTGGAGGAATTTTGGAAGGTCGGCCACTTCTTGGAAAGTTCACTACTGTGCCGAGTTTTTCCATTTGGAGATAATGGCTCTCACTGTGGATCTTTGGAGTCCCAGAGGCTTTCAAATAGCTTTGTAACCCTTCACAGACTGATGTATTTCAATCACCTTCTTCCACATCATTTCTGGAATTTCTTTCAATTTCTGGCATAGCTTGTTACTGTGTAAGACCTTTTAACCAACTTCATGCTATTGAAAAAGTTTTATTTAAGTGTTGATTTGATTGAACGGGGTTTGCAGTAATCAGGTCTGGTTGTGTCTAGTCCAGCTGAACCCCATTATGAATGCAGTTTCATAGATTTGGGGAATTAGTATCTATGGGGCAAATACATTTTCACACAGACCCAGCTGGTATTGGATAACTTTTTTGCCTCCATAAATAACATTATCATTTAAAAACTATAGTTTGTGTTTACTCCGGTTGCCTTTGTATTATCTTAGATTTTGTTTTAATTTCTGAAACAATTTAGTACAAGATATACACAAAAACAGAAGAAAATCAGGTGCTTTTTCACAGCACTGTAGATGACGTGTGTGTATGTGTGTGTGTCTGTGTGAGAGAGAGAAAGAGTGTCTCTGAATGGGTTCTTTTCAATACCAAGTGCAAAAAAAGTGGGTTGTCTTCATCAGTGAGAGGCGATCTCGCAGCATAGCCAACTGAATTCTGCATTTCTTCAATCTGCAAGGAAATTCTTTCATACTGACCGACTCAAATACAGATTTTGTTTGCCACCAGCATGGTGCATTCCATTCACTCTGTGGAATGAAACACTGTGGCTCATCCCACATGCAGCACTGAGACTGACCCGAGACTCACAATGGGCCCCAGACCCGCAATATTCTTGCTCTGATGCTTATCGGTTTTGTAGAAATTCGTGATGTACAAATATAAAATACTTTTCCTTTTTTACAATCATTATTGTACGTTACATTTTAGGTGTACTCTAGTAGTCTAGATGAATGAGTGATCTGTATTATTACTTAAATCTCAGTATAATATATGTTCAGGTGTTCTGCCTGATGAACAACATTAGAATCATTAAGAACACTTCCATCAAGTACAGATTATGGAAACTATTCATTAAGTGCTGTTTTTGCAAAGAGGCATTCAGGGCAGTAGTTAAATTTGGAAGCTCTTATCTTATCGTAGACGCGCTTATCCTGCCCTCCAGGAATTCCACCAGTCTCCCTTCATGCACTCTGTAACACACAGGCAGGATGGACTTTGGCTTCCTCTGTTCCTCCAATTCCCAAGTGCTTCCATTGGTAAAAATGATATGAGCTGAATGATTGAAGTGATGTTTTGCAATCAGGGTTTGGTGGCAGTAGATTTACCTGGTATTGCACACGAATCCTAGAATGTGTAAAGTGAAGTTGCGTAAAGTATTTGACAAAGAGAGAGAATTCTTTGGAACATGAGTGATGGTCCTGAATAATTACATGGATTATTAATTATTAATGGTCATTTTAATGAGTTGCACTATGCTCTCCTACAGTTACATACTCTTTGTCCTGTCCACTTCATTGCAGTGTTTCACAAAGTGTATGTCACGATTCCCCCTTGAAGCAGCGTGCTCTAAGCGCGAATGCGCGAGCACCTGCTTTTCCGTTGTTGACCGTAGTGACATCTGGACACGTGTGTTTTGTTTATGTTTCTGTCATGTCTCCTCCCTGTTCTGTCATTGGCTGGGATTTCACGTGGGTCTGTATTGCTCTCAGCTGCTAGCAGTTTAGACGCTGATTATGTCCGCATATATACCGCGCGCCTCCCAGCACACAGTGCGGAAGATTAGCGTTGAGTTAGTTCAAGTTCAAGTTCAAGTTCGTATCGTAGTCATAGTCACGGTCCAAAATTAGAATTAGTTTAATTCGTATAGTAGTCATAGTCACGTTCCATGTTTAAAGTTAGTTCGCGCTGGATTATCCGCTTCCAGTCCCTCGTCATAGTTCGTTTCTTGTTTTGTTTATCGACCCTGTTTTCCGTGACCACGACCTAGATTCCTGCCTTGCCCCGTGTATACCTGTTTGCCAATCGCCTGACCTGTTGCATGTTTGTGGATTACGTTTTGGATCACGTTTTGGATTTGTCTGCCTGTCTCTCTTTCCAATAAACAACTGTTCATCCTGCACTTGCATCCATCCTATCTCTGCACTGTCGCGACTCGTGACAGAATCTTCCGCCGAAACATGGATGCAGCAGGAGAACGGAGGAGACGCAGAACCCGGAAGTCGACGCCAACCGTCCCCGCTATAGACTCAGTCTACTTCCTACAATGGACATTTATGGAGCTTCCTGATCCATTTGACGGATTTTTCGGTGCCCCAGAATATTTCCTGGTAGATTGTCAATTCTATTTCTCCAGCCTGTCAGACCCTAAGCCAGAGGAGAAGCACTGGCTCCGATTCATGTGGTCCCGGTTCTTTGGACCGGCCCGTCAATGGGTGCAGCTCAAACTGGATAAGCACTGTAGGAACCTGGACAGTGTAGAACAGTTTGTGGGGGAATTCATGATGGGATTCGGGAGTCTGGAGGCGAAGGACAAGCTAGAACAACTTCTCAGGGGGGTAAGTCTGGCAGGCGAACCTGCCCTGCCGTTTACCCACTACTACAGGCAACTTCATGCAGAGCTCAACTCTGAAATCCAAGTCAAGTCTCAAGTCCCTAAGGTCCAAGCCCAAGTCAAGCCTCCAGGCTCTGAAGCCCGAGTCAAGCCTCCAGGCTCTGAAGCCCGAGTCAAGCCTCCAGGCTCTGAAGCCCGAGTCAAGCCTCCCATCCCTGAGGTCCGAGCCAAGCCTCCCGTCCCTGAGGTCCAAGCCAAGCCTCCCGTCCCTGAGGTCCGAGCCAAGCCTCCCGTCCCTGAGCTCACGTCCAAGCCTGCTGATCCAGTTGACCAAGCTCTGCTAATATCTCAGCCTAATTACCAAATGCTGCTCACGCCCAAGTCTACCGACCCGGTTGCCCCAGTTCAGCCCACACCCAAGACTACTGACACGCACAGCCAAGTTCTGCTCGCGCCCCAGTCTGCTGACACGCACAGCCAAGTTCTGCTCGCACCACAGTCTGCTGACACGGCCAGCCAAGCTCCGCCCGCGCCACAGTCTGCTGACACGGCCAGCCAAGCTCCGCCCGCGCCACAGTCTGCTGACACGGCCAGCCAAGCTCCGCCCGCGCCACAGTCTGCTGACACGCCCAGCCAAGCTCTGCCCACGCCACAGTCTGCTGACATGGCCAGCCAAGCTCCGCCCGCGCCACAGTCTGCTGACAGGGCCAGCCAAGCTCCGCCTGTGCCCGAGTCTGCTGACACGGCCAGCCAAGCTCCGCCCATGCCCAAGGTTCACCTGGTGACCTCAGAGCCTCAGCCTCCCTGTTCAGCTGTGGACGTCGCTCAGCCTCCCTGTTCAGCTGTGGACGTCGCTCAGCTTCCCTGTTCAGCTGTGGACGTCGCTCAGCCTCCCTGTTCAGCTGTGGCCGTCACTCAGCCCCCCTGTTCAGCTGTGGCCGTCGCTCAGCCCCCCTGTTCAGCTGAGGTCATCGCTCAGCCTTCCGGCTCCATGGAAAACGTCGTTCCCCCCTACTGCTTCGAGGAGACCCACGCTCCTCTCCCTGGCCGCACGGAGACCCACGCTCCTCTCCCTGGCCTTACAGGGGACTTCGCTCTGCCTTCCAGTTCAGCTGGGGACGTCGCTCTGCCTTCATGCTCCGCCGAGGACGTCGCTCTGCCTTCCAGTTCAGCTGGGGACGTCGCTCTGCCTTCATGCTCCGCCGAGGACGTCGCTCAGCCTGCCTGCCCGGCTGTGGATGTCGCTCTGCCTTCATGCTCCGCCGAGGACTTTGCTCAGTCTGCCTGCCCGGCTGTGGTCGTCGCTCTGCCCTCGTGCTCCGCCGAGGACTTCGCTCAGCCTGCCTGCCCGGCTGTGGATGTCGCTCTGCCTTCATGCTCCGCCGAGGACTTCGCTCAGTCTGCCTGCCCTGCTGTGGTCGTTGCTCTGCCCTCATGCTCTGCCGAGGACTTCGCTCAGCCTGCCTGCCCGGCAGTGGATGTCGCTCTGACTTCATGCTCCGCCGAGGACTTCGCTCAGCCCGCCTGCCCTGCTGTGGTCGTCAATCTGCCTTCATGCTCCGCCGAGGACTTCGCTCAGCCTGCCTGCCCGGCTGTGGATGTCGCTCTGCTTCCCTGCTACACCGAGGACGTCGCTGCGCTTCCCTGCGCTGCCAAGAACACCGTGCAGTTTCCTGGCTCTGCCTGGGACATTCAGTCCAGGGGGCCGGGTCCGCCAATTAAATGGGATGCCTCATGGCACTCCGGGAGGAGTGCCTTTGGGGGGGGGGGGGGGGTTCTGTCATGATTCCCCCTTGAAGCAGCGTGCTCTAAGCACGAATGCGCGAGCACCTGCTTTTCCGTTGTTGACCGTAGTGACATCTGGACACGTGTGTTTTGTTTATGTTTCTGTCATGTCTCCTCCCTGTTCTGTCATTGGCTGGGATTTCACGTGGGTCTGTATTGCTCTCAGCTGCTAGCAGTTTAGACGCTGATTATGTCCGCATATATACCGCGCGCCTCCCAGCACACAGCGCGGAAGATTATCTTAGAGTTAGTTTAAGTTCGTATCGTAGTCATAGTCACGGTCCATGTTTAGAATTAGTTTAATTCGTATAGTAGTCATAGTCACGTTCCATGTTTAAAGTTCGTTCGCGCTGGATTATCCGCTTCCAGTCCCTCGTCATAGTTCGTTTCTTGTTTTGTTTATCGACCCTGTTTTCCGTGACCACGACCTAGATTCCTGCCTTGCCCCGTGTATACCTGTTTGCCAATCGCCTGACCTGTTGCATGTTTGTGGATTACGTTTTGGATCACGTTTTGGATTTGTCTGCCTGTCTCTCTTTCCAATAAACAACTGTTCATCCTGCACTTGCATCCGTCCTATCTCTGCACCGTCGCGACTCGTGACAGTGTAATAATTCAACATTTTTTTTTTTACAACCGCTGTCAGACTGCTGTGAGTATAATGAACACTACGATGTATACCATCTGGAAAAATCCAAATGTCCATCAGTGTTTGACTCAGTCTGTAAAAAGGCCTTTTAATAGATGATACTAAACATCGATACATAAATGACAGACAGTGCTTTCCAATGGACCCCGCTAAATGTCCATCATTCTGCGAGTCACTTCAGTCCTACCTTTAGAAGGAAATTAAGGAGCGTAGACTGTATTCCAATTATAAAGGAAACTTTAAAAGTAAATACACTCTTATCCTTCTCTTTGCATTTCTGACATTTGCAAATAAAAGACTAATTATGCTGCTCTGAGATATCTGATCTGAGTCTTGTGTGCTCTCTTATACTTAAATGAACAGCTAAAGATTGGAAAACTTCACCTGGTCTTTTTCCAATCTTGAACTGTCCCGTTTCAGTGAAACTGTGACCACTGTAGCATCATATTCCATTTTCTGTCTGTAGCCCATCCACCTCAATGCCTTCATAAATGGTCTAAATGTAAATGGCACACTTATGTAGCGCTTTTATCCAAAGTGCTTTACACTGTGTCTCATTCACACACACACACACACACACACACACACACACACCAATGGTAGCAGAGCTGCCATCGAAGGCGCTAACTTGTCATCGGGAGCAACTTGGGGTTCAGTGTCTTGCCGGAGGACACTTCGGCATGTGGAGTCATGTGTTCCGGGAATCGAACCGCCAACCTTAGTGGACAACCCGCTCTACCACCTGAGCCACCGCCGCCCCTTTTACATGTTATACCTTATGTGATGCTTGTACATTCACCACAGGTGTAAAGAGTAGTTATTTGAGTTACAGTAGCCTTCCTGTTAGCTTTAATTGTCTAGTCATTCTCTTCTGACCGCTCATCAACAACAAGGTGCCCGCAGAACTGCCACCTCACATGATGTTTTTTCTTCATTGCACCATTCTGAGTAAATTCTAGATCCCAGGAGAACAGCAGTTTTTGAAATACTCAAACCAGCCCGTCTGGTACCAACAAACATGCCACTGTCAAAGTCACTGAGATCATATAATTCCCCATTCTGATATTTCATGTGAACATTAACTGACATGAATATTAACATTGACCTGTATCTGCGTGATATTGTGCATTGTGCTGACGCCACAGGATTGGCTGATTGGATAATGGCATGAATGTGCAGGTGTACAGATGTTCTTAATAAAGTGGACAGTGAGTGTATGTGATGTATGCACTTTTCATGCCTCTGCCAATAGGTGGTGGAGGTATTATGTTTTCATGTTGTCCGTTCATCTGTGTCCTTTGTCCAAGATTCTTGTTAACGCAATATCTAAAGAACGAATGGTTGAAAGTTTGTAGGATTTATATGGAATTAACATTGCAACTAGCAGATTTTGGAGTTGATCCAAACAGGGTCAAGGTCACAGCAAGTTTAAATGCCTGAAATAGTTTTTCTTCAATTTCTACATTTCTGTTTGAATTCTATTTTAAGGGAATTTCAGGCATACAAATTAGTAACAAGAAAGACTATACTTTATTGGCAGCAGAGTCATCCCCATTGACGCCAATGGCATCATGTTGTATTTGCTTGTGATTTGTAATATATTACTAAAATACATTTTTGGATTCTTTTATTAGTGAAAAATGGACTTTAATTACTGTAAACATGACCTCATATTTATGAATAAATTCATTATTAAGTCTCTATTTTCCATCTCCATATTTTCACTTAGAAAATAAAGTAGTAGTGACACTCCTCTTATAAGTAAACCAAAGTTTCCACTAAACAACAGTGCAAAAATATTGCTTTGTCATTTCAAATCTTCACAATCATAACTTAAAGTCTCCATGAAGTGCCTTGAAACACACAACGTTATTTGATGTGTTGATGAAATTTCCACTGAAACAGGAAGTTCTGGAAGGACATATTGTTTGGCTCCTCCCCCTTTTCAAATAGCCATTAGCGTTTAGCTTACCATAGCCAATAGCGTTTAGCTTAATACCATGGAAAAATGCTTGTCACAAAAAATACCTCCTTCTTCAAAGTGAACAAATTCAAGCCATTTCCTTCTTAACAAACTTACAGTTGGAAAACTGAATAAAACGTGCATGTTCAAACAGCCAAAGACACATTTATGACCCATGTTTGCTTGCTTACCCAACTTTGTTGACTTCAGATTCTAGAGAGCATTTGATTGGACAGAAAATTTGATGAGAAGCTGAAGTGCAGAATGATGTCATCAAAATTGTTGATCCATATTGGTGGTAGAGAGACACTGTACATTTTGAATGCATATATCTTCTACTGTAAATGTGAATGTTGTATTTGTTTTGGACCACACTTGCTTATAGATAACCTTAAGGCTAACACATTAA
Source organism: Ictalurus furcatus (assembly GCF_023375685.1). Taxonomy (NCBI): domain Eukaryota; kingdom Metazoa; phylum Chordata; class Actinopteri; order Siluriformes; family Ictaluridae; genus Ictalurus; species Ictalurus furcatus. Next base: position 14,346,648 of record NC_071261.1, read on the forward strand.
TACTAAAAGCCACAAAACTAAAAAACTAAAAAAAACAAAAAACAAAACAAAAAAAAAAACACCAAAAAAATTTTATTTCATGGGGACTTTAATGTGTTTTGCGTGAATGCTCATGACTGTGCAGACTAGAATAGGGATGACCCCAAAGACAAAAAGTCAAAAGTTCAACCCCCCCATTGGCTCAGACACAACACACTTAGTCATATCATTCATGTCCCTAGTGCATAACAATAATGTCTTCACTTTACCTTAAAACCACACTAATTGCTTTTACTGTTCTGCTTGTCTCGTTCACTTCAGAGTCTGTAGACCCACCCGTGCACTTCCATTTGTCATGATTGAATTACATTACGCACAAACTCAAGAGACCCTTTCTTTCTACTTGATAGTGCATATGAGCAATGAAACCTCTCTCTCTCTCGCTCTCTCTCCATTTTTCAATCTCAAAGGACAGACTAGTAATTCAATGAAAGCCAGCGCAATAATTAGATTAGCATTTTCACAAGACATGACTAACTGACATAACTGGAAAATGGCGAGCTTGTGTACTGGTTGGTATGGATGATTATTGTGCAGATTTGTTTTTGTGACTGTTTACTGTTGTGCCAAAACTTTTCTTTTATCTAGTGACAAATAGTGAAATGCTAAATCTTTCACAGATAGATAGTGTGTGCCTGTGGAAAGATGGTGCAATTAATACACGGTATTATATAAAGTATATAAAAAGTGGATCAATACAATAAATAGAAATAGTATATAGTTAACTAAATAGTAAAGCACTGGCACGTGGTCCAACCATATAGACACCACAAATATTTAGGGCTGAGTGAAATGATTCAGCAAAATATAGACCAAAGAACATGCATTCCTAATAAGCCTCTTGCCCCAATTCCCCACCTCTACAAGCTGAAATGTTCCCTTCTGCGAATATTCATACCTGTAAATAAACTAGTCTAAGTTGATGATTATGTGCTGCTTTTTGCCAAACCCCCCCAACATTATATTTCTGTGGTAAAATCTATAGTTATCAAGCTTACCTTAAAAAATCAGAACCTTGGTCTGTGTGTTTTTGGCTCTAACTGTATAGTTAATTGGGTCATGAAACTGACACTAGAGAGACAGACTGAAAACTCATCATCACTAAAATTTGATTTAGTACAGGCTGCTGGATAGTATCTGCCTTACAGAATATTTTGAACATAATAAGATTTTCAGGACACAAAGCCGAGTGACAAGTCAAGTTGCTAGTGACAAAGAAAAAGTCAGTTCCACTAATGCATATCATAGTTTTGCTGTGGATATGGAAAAGTGAGCAAGTGACAGGACTGGATGCTTTGAATGAACTCTTTTCAGTCAGTTTCAATGCAGAAGGTATGATGCCACATTAATAAAACTTCAGCTCTGTTGGTTTCGTGCAGCGGCGCATTACTGTAGCAGTGAAGAATGTGCACATTTATTTCCTACTTATGCACAGGCATGTTTTCGAACAGCTAATCTGTCCCAGGTTCTAGACTGTTAGTATCTGGGGTTTTTTTTTAGAGATTGTTTTGCAAAGCATGAAAGAAATTTTCTCTTTGAAAAAAAAAAAAATCATAAGACTTTATATTCTTTACATTGATAAGAAAATTCTCGTTACACATAGTTACAAATGAAAAAGTAACAGTTTATTATGATTACTTTTGAGGATGGTCAAGTGCTCTTTGAAGCCTTTTCTTCAAATGCTGACAAAAGAAAATCAAAACCATGTGTTGATTATTTTCTTCCTCGCTCATTCCTATCATATCTTCAGACCGATTTTCTCCTTTCCTGCCTGAAACATTAGTGCTGCAGAAGTGGAATAGTAAGAACATTTTGCAGTGTTTATGCATTTTTATGGTCAGAATTATTTCATAGTTTGCTATTTAGATGTAGTTATGGTAAAACTTGACTTAACTTCACACATGAAGACATACAACCCAAGTTGGTGTTATATAAATAATTCATGTCTTATAGGGCACCATATCTATATATAACTTGAGTAACTTTTTTAAATGTACCTTCAGCAAAGGTGTATGTAAGCTTTTGGCCTTAACTGTATAGACTTCCACCTTCTCAGTTGTGCACTTCACAGCTAAATGTAGCGCAGCATGGGTTCAGTTCACTGCTGTGTAAAATAAGGAGGTTATTTCTGCTTACTACATGCATGCTAGAGGCCTGTGACCTATCATGCTGCCAGATGTCCAAGCTTGACACTGAAGCGTGAGCAACATATCAGTGCAGCTCAATATCAGTGCACCAACAGTGGTGAAGGTATAACTTTAACTACATCTGACCTCTGTTCAACTGTACCAAAGAACTGTGCTTTGTACCTTATTATGTGGTTTTATCCATACTTGTTCTGCAATTCATAAAATTCTTTCTTCCTTTTGTGGCCTCAGGGAGTGATATGTTTCATAAAAATGTCCTAAAAAATATTTGTACATAATATTTTATTATATACATGAGCTGAAATCTTCCTAAATTAAGAAGCGGATATTTCCAGGTTTACAGTCAGGAGAAATGATTGAAGTATTGTGGCATGCAAAATAAACTAAAGAAAAACCATCAACATTATTAAATTACATATAAATTATCAACATTATAAACCCTGCACTATTCATGAACTAATATTAAGTCCAGACCTTGAAGGTCATTCTACTGACAAGCTACTAGCATGACATTGCTTAAAAGGTCAGAGAAGGGTCATAAAGTTAGGTCCAGAGATAAAAACCCTAGTGGAATGAACAATTAGCGATTTGTTATTATTTTTGCATGTTTCTCTGAGTACTTCTGCTCTCTGCTCACCATGCAGACACACATACACACATTTTGCATTGAGATCCATTATCACACTGAACCACTGGTTGGATAAACCACAAGAGCAGATCAATACAAGACAACTCCGTCATGTCATATTGGCTCTTAGCTAATGTAGCTAATGTTTAGGCAGACTCTGTGCCTGTTAAGTTTGTCCAGCTCATGGATTCAACATTGGTTATGTTATAAGTAACATTATTAAGGGGTTTACAATTATAGGAAAATAATCATCATTGACAGGGTGCTTTGATGTGTGATGTGGCCCAACACACAGCAGAGTTACTGTTACTACCCAGGAGTGTTCTATATATATTTTTTTAGAAATTGTTTTCTTCCTCTTATACTAGAGCTATTGTCTGAGGAATTATTGACAAGTATAATAACAATCAGTATATCCAAGAAACAAGACAGAGAGCAAAATGAGATAAATAAACATAAACTAAGGTAAGAAACTAGAGTATGGAAAAGATAACAGGGTAAAATGAGGAGACTAGAGATAATAAAATAACTGAATAATTTAAGAATTAGGGGTGGCAGAGTAGTGTGGCCAGGGACTCCTGAGCTCAGGTTACTGTCTGTGCAGACTTTCTGTGCATGTGTCTGAATGGGCTCCTCAATGTCCTCTGGTTTTCACCAACCTCCCAAAAACATGCCAGTAGGTGGATTGGCTAAGATTAACTGCTCCTAGTTATGAATGAATGTGTAAGTGTGTGTACGATGAACTAGCCTCCTATCCAGCATGAATTCCTACCCCATGCCCAGTGTTCCCGGGATATGCTCCGGATCCACCGTGACCATAAATAAAGATAAGGTGGTTATTGAGAGTGAGTGAGTAAGAAAACCCAGAAGTAACCAGACCTGAACATGAACAAACCAATAGGGCTAGCTGCAATCAATAATACATCAAACTGATGATAAGTCCTTACTTGATAATACATGGCAATATAGGCTAGGGTTAACAAGAACTTGGTCATTCTAGACTGACTGATCTGGCGCAAGCACAAGCACTTGGTAGATACTGTTTTTAATTACTGATTATTACTAAACAAGAGCGGTTATTGGTAGTGCATTCAGGCTTATGGATCCTACCGTGCATTATTAAATCACCACCACAGTGAGTGCAGAGCTAGAAAAGTTGTTTGCTGTATGAACTGTTTACTGTGCTTGAGTAAATTTCATAAGAATATGTGCACAAACACAACACCCACATTAGAGTGTGTTACAATCCTGAGAGACCTGGGGGATCTGAGTACCCATTCTGTGGATGTTTGGCTTGTGTGTGTTTTGTCTGAGCCCAACAGGAGAGGATTAAATAGTATTAAATAGTATTATTTTTCACCATTTCCAGAAAGAAGAACAAACGTCTGTTCTCTTCTGCCCCTTCCCTGATATTTCCCGTTTTTCTTTTTAGGCACCCCTGGAAATCTCCAGCACATTTTTTAGTGTTATTGTTTCACTGCACCGATATTGACTATGCATCAGTGTATTGTTGGTTTTCTTCCTTTTTATTTCAAGCAATTATTTATATGAAATGCTTTATCCCTTTTCCTGTCTTTTCTTGTCATGCTTGTAGTCCAAAAAGCACAAATAATGAGAGCTGGTTGTACACATTTAGTCATTAAAACCTTTCTTAACAACAGCTTGCTCTTCCAGCACATGCAATAATCCCCAGCCCCCATGCGTAAAAAAAACAACTTTGGTTCAGATTAGAAAATTACTCATAGTCCTTCACATTGTCACTATTTCCACCATGATGCGAGCAGTGCCATACTTAATTAGCTGTGCTGAGTTTGGTTATTTTTCTTACCCAGGTACCATGCAAGGCAAGCTGGGACATACGGGTAGAGCTGGAATTCACAAAAATGTTCAGTAGCGGGCTAGTACAGTGTCCAACAAAGTTTCTTTCTTTCTTTCTTTTATATACAGTGAGGGAAAAAAGTATTTGATCCCCTGCTGATTTTGTACGTTTGCCCACTGACAAAGAAATGATCAGTCTATAATTTTAATGGTAGTTGTATTTGAACAGTGAGAGACAGAATAACAACAAAAAAATCCAGAAAAACGCATGTCAAAAATTTTATAAATTAATTTGCATTTTAATGAGGGAAAAAAGTATTTGACCCCCTCTCAATCAGAAAGATTTCTGGCTCCCAGGTGTCTTTTATACAGGTAACGAGCTGAGATTATGAGCACACTCTTAAAGGGAGTGCTCCTAATATCAGTTTGTTACCTGTATAAAAGACACCTGTCCACAGAAGCAATCAATCAGTCATATTCCAAACTCTCCACCATAGCCAAGACCAAAGAGCTCTCCAAGGATGTCAGGGACAAGACTGTAGACCTACACAAGTCTGGAATGGGCTACAAGACCATTGCCAAGCAGCTTGGTGAGAAGGGGACAACAGTTGGTGCGATTATTCGCAAATGGAAGAAGCACAAAAGAACTGTCAATCTCCCTCGGCCTGGGGCTCCATGCAAGATCTCACCTCGTGGACTTGCATTGATCATGAGAACAGTGAGGAATCAGCCCAGAACTACACGGGAGGATCTTGTCAATGATCTCAAGGCAGCTGGGACCATAGTCACCAAGAAAACAATTGGTAACACACTACGCCGTGAAGGACTGAAATCCTGCAGCGCGCGCAAGGTCCGCTGCTCAAGAAAACACATATACATCCCCGTCTGAAGTTTGCCAATGAACATCTGAATGATTCTGAGGACAACTGGGTGAAAGCGTTGAGGTCAGATGAGACCAAAATGGCATCAACTCAACTCGCCGTGTTTGGAGGAGGAGGAATGCTGCCTATGACCCCTGGAACACCATCCCCACCGTCAAACATGGAGGTGGAAACATTATGCTTTGGGGTTTTTTTTCTGCTAAGGGGACAGGACAACTTCACCGCATCAAAGGGACGATGGACGGGGCCATGTACCGTCAAATCTTGGGTGAAAACCTCCTTCCCTCAGACAGGGCATTGAAAATGGGTCGTGGATGGATATTCCAGCATGACAATGACCCAAAACACATGGCCAAGGCAACAAAGGAGTGGCTCAAGAAGAAGCACATTAAGGTCCTGGAGTGACCTAGCCAGTCTCCAGACCTTAATCCCATAGAAAATCTGTGGAGAGAGCTGAAGGTTCGAGTTGCCAAACGTCAGCCTCGAAACCTTAATGATTTGGAGAAGATCTGCAAAGAGGAGTGGGACAAAATCCCTCCTGAGATGTGTGCAAACCTGGTGGCCAACTACAAGAAACGTCTGACCTCTGTGATTGCCAACAAGGGTTTTTAAACCAAGTACTAAGTCATGTTTTGCAGAGGGGTCAAATACTTATTTCCCTCATTAAAATGCAAATCAATTTATAACATTTTTGATGTGTGTTTTTCTGGATTTTTTTGTTGTTATTCTGTCTCTCACTGTTCAAATAAATCTACCATTAAAGTTATAGACTGATCATTTCTTTGTCAGTGGGTAAACATACAAAATCAGCAGGGGATCAAATACTTTTTTCCCTCACTGTATATATATATATATATATATATATATATATATATATATATATATATATATATATATATATATATATATATTAGAAATCTTCTTTATGGCAGATTTATATGGCTAGCAAATGAAATATTTTAAGCAGTTTTAAACAAAAGTGTAATAGTTCTAATTTTAAAAAAAATTACTCACAGGAACATTTGACTTTCATTATTTAGCTAGATCAAAGATTTCTTCCCTGTGATGCACGACAAATCCGCTATATTCCAGTTGGGGCAAATCCAAAATGGTTTAGGATTCATTTTGTTTGTGCCTTACACAGGATATAACATAATGGAGCTGAATGCCCTACTTATCTAATGCCAAGACATTTCAGATTCTGCCTGAGAAAATAAACAATTTAAGTGTGTGTGTGTGTGTGTGTGTGTGTGTGTGTGTGTGGGTGGGTGGGTGTGTTTTAACATAGGCTCATAAGGTTTACACACAAACATCTCTGTATGTTCACTAAAAATGAAAGTACGGTCACACTAGGCTGTGTTTGGGTGTTTGGTGCTTATTTTCACTCCATGAGAGAGAAATGCTGTAATGCCACATGCATTTGAACATGTCCCTGGATTCATATCAAAACCATTATTATTTACATTTCAGGTAGTATTTACTCCTACTGGCTGTCAAATCACCACACAATAATCTCCAGTGAAGTTCCTCCTACGTTCATGGGTAGAAGTATGTGATGGCACAGCAACACACACATACTCAGCCAGTACATGGATAGTCCATGGTTTGTGTTAGTTGTAGAGCCGTGGCGAACCGCGCTGTTCGGTTTCTAAGGGCCAGTCTAGGTAGAATGGGAAGATATAGTAGGCTAACCTTGGCTGCTGATTCATTCCTCATCATTGTGGGAATAGGAATTCATTTGTAATGATTCATGGATTCATTTGTAAATATGTGTGTGTGCATGGTCCCCTGGGATGGGCTGGCTTCTCATCCAGAGCATATTCCCTCCATGCAGTGTTAATAATGAGTCTTTATTGATCACATCTACATATGCACAGTGAAATTCTTTCCTTCACATACCCCAGCATGTTAGGAAGCTGGGGTCAGACATGATACAGTGCCCCGGAGCAGAGAGGGTTAAGGGCCTTGCTTTACCCCCGATCTACCGATCAGTAACCCAGAGCCTTAACCGCTAAGCCACAACTGCCATGGATCCACTGTGACCCCGATCAGGATAAAGCATTTACTGAAAATGAATGAATGAATGAATGAATGGATGGATGGATGGATCTAAAGGGACAGATGTATTTGAGTACTGTTTGTTGGGCTTGAGCTACAGTTCTGAGTTCTGAAAATCATGTATTGTACATTTTGTGATCTCATGTCTTCTTTTGCTTCCAGATTTTGTAATTTGTGAATATTTCTCAAAGTAAACTCTGCCTGGGTTCTCATTCTTGTGTTACAGCATTGTAATGTGTTTAGTATTGTGTCTGACTGTTGTGTTGATGATAGAATTGGGGTCGGACTCCATTCCACAGAGAATAAATAAGGCCGCCATGCACTACAAAACCCAGCCGCCTCACACATTGACACATTCATGCTCACCTGATTATTGATGCTGTACACACACACACACACACACACACACACACACACACACACACACACTATAAATAGAGACTATGGACAGTCATTCAGTGTGACGTATTTGTGCAGCTCTGTAATTTGCCTCTGACATACCCAGCATGTTTGCTATTGTAGTATTTGATCTGGTTTTGTCCTTCTGGTTTTTGTCCTGGACTTCCTGTTTGTAAATCTGCCTGCTGTTGACAAAATATTTTTGGATTGGTTTAAAGTGTTTTAGATTGGTTTGCTTGTTTCTACTCTCAATCTACTCTACTCTCAACTGTAGCTGTGTCAGCTTCCTGACATAATATTTCAAATAAAAAAATTAATTTCAAATCCCCCACAACATTTCAATGGGATTCAAATCTGGGTTTTGACTAGGCCATTCCACAACCTTCCATTTCTTCTTTTTGAGCCATTCCTTGGTGGATTTGCTCATGTGCTTAGGATCATTATCCTGTTGAAAGGTCAGATGACAGATGGCCTCATGTTATGTTCAAGCACTCTTTGATATGACGCCGAATTCATAGCTGAATCAATGAATGCAAGCTGTCCAGTCGCTTAAGCAGCAAAGCAACCCCAAAGCATAACATTTCCACCACCATGCTTCACAGTTGCTATGAGGTGCTTCTCCTGAAAAGCTGTCTTTGGCCTGCTGTTACTGTGGCCAAACAACTCTATCTTTGATTCGTCTGTTCAGAGCACATTGTTCCAAAAGGCCTGGTCTTTGCCTATATGCTCATTGGCAAACTGTAATCATGCAAAGGCTTTTTCCTGGCACGCCTCCCATGCAGGTCAAAACTGTGCAATCTCTTTCTGCTCTTAGGCTGAATTTGCTGGGACGGCCAGTCCTGGACAAATTGGCAGTCGTTTAAAATCTGTGCCATTTGTAGATTATTTTCCTTACAGTGGAATGATGTGTTTCAAATAATTTGGAGCTCTTTTTAAATCCCTTGCCAGACTTATAGGCATCCATGACCTTTTTTCTGAAGGCTTTACAGAAGGCTTTTTCACCTGCAAAAAATACAGCCGTTTTAAGTAATACAGCAGTTATACAGCAAGGTATCTCAACTTTCCTTGTTCTGTAGTAATGCTGAAGAAATAATACACTTTGAGTGATGTGAGAAATACAATTTGTGTGGTGTTCAATTAGATTAACCTTGATTCAATGACTGTATCTAATGTCCAGATTGGTGTGCTTTGCATGGCAGATTGACAGACAGATGTATTATTGCAGTGCCAGAAGCCTTTCTGTTTCATTCATTAGTTACGCTTTTCTGTTGCTTAATGTATCTTCTGATTTCTCTAAATCCAGAACAGCTTGAGAGGCCCAGTTTCATTCTCTGTTACTGTCCAACTATAAATGGCACAGTTGTTGGGGGTTCATATACTACAACATTTTACACTGATCCTCTCTCTCTCTCTCTCTCTCTCTCTCTCTCTCTCTCACCTAAACCTAACCTTAACCTCAGAAACCAAAAGATTTTGCCTCTTATTTAAATATATCTTCTTATCTTCCTTTCCTTATGGCTACCAGCCAAATTATCCCCACAAGATCAAAACTGTCTGATATTCCTATCCTTGTGGAGAAACACAGACACTAACACACTTTTTAAAAATATTGTAAGTTCATTTTCTCTCTCTTTTAAGTAAGTTCAAAGATGGAGCCCTGACACTTTTCTTCTACACTAAATGCCACCGCGATTGCGGTATTGTGTAAAATAGCCTTTTTTGAGACACAGTGACAAATGTGAAATACTGGTTTAATGCCACACACAACTCTATAATTCTGCATGCTAAAAAGTATTATTTTTGATTCTTCTGTGTGCACTTCACAATATCATAATCATGGTAATAATCACAGCTGGGTTGATAATATAAGGTACCGATGAATCACGTCAGTACCCAGAGTGCAGTTTGTCTGCACTGATACGCCTTTTTGTAGGCTAGAGTGAAACCACACTTTTGCTGCCATCTTCTGACTGAACTGTTTTTACTGTAAATTTCTGAGCCATGAGGAAATTTCCATAGCTTCTTGTAGCCACATTGTGAATAAGTAATGCTCGTCCAAAGTAAAGGGACAGATCTTTGGCATTGTCCAGTTACTATGCCTTATTAATACTGTGCCAATTGTGGAAGAGTTTCTACAGATGGTTGTCATGCTCTGGTGACCAGAGTAGTAGGCATGGGACAGGGCAGTGCCAAGCATGTGACCTTAGACTTATTCATTTGTTCCACTGAAGTCTTTACACTGTGGACACCATAACTTAATCGTTAGTTTCATCTAGTCATTAGAAATGTATGATCATTTTTAAAATCATAAATTATATTATTGTTCAGTCCATACAGGATTTCTCAGAGTTATTTTGTGATTGTAGAGACCAAAAATGCTTGATTTTGCTCTGGCTTTTTTCTCTCCAAAATATGCGATGCAACTTGCAGAGTTGTTTGTGCTTTTTTTTTTTTTTGCAGAAAACTACTTGAATTGGTAAAATTGCAATTGCACGAAATTGTTTTGCAGCGTTTTTTTTGCATTGATGTTTGTTATTAAACGAGATCTTTTATCTGTACTCATGTTCGACGCATGTGAATCCAAGAAGGCTTTGGCTGAATGCACATTGTGATGACGTCACATGTCTGCCTTGGCCCAAATCTACAGAGAATCTGCTGTAATTTTGAAAAAATTGCAGGCTCCTCTGAATATTGCAGAGTTTGCTTGATTTTGCACTCCTGGAGGGACTGATTGTTTTGTAGGTTAATATACTCAGCTAATTAAAAAGCGTATACGCAATGTTAGAGTAGGGACTAATATATTTTAATATGAACTGCAGGACCAGGATTGCACAGCAATGCCCTTGCTAAAATCCGAATTCTGCTAATGATTGTTTACAGACACACCCAATCTGCACGATCTGTCTGCTCAGGTTTACACAATAACCAGTACTTTATACAGTTATCCTGTTGTTTTGTTTACTTTGTTTACCTGTTTTATTTTGTTTGCACTTGTAATTCTACTCAAAGTACTTTGCTCTTGTCTTCATATTACTGAGTCATTCAGTAACCATGGTCTTGGAGAGATATTGTTTCCTCCTAGTGTATGTTTGTAACTCTATGGTGACATTTTTTTAAACATTACAGTCTACTAGCGTTGTTCATTCACACTTCTCTGTGGTGACCTTATCCATCATATTATAAATGGATATCTTGTTGCAGAATGATGGTCTGCTGAAGCTCTCAGGTTTGATTTTGGTCTGAGATTAGTTCGATCCTCTCTTTCATGACAGTGATATTGGGTGTTCGCTTCTATGAAGGTGATGTTAATTCAGTACTGGGGGCAGTTTCTGGTAAAAGCCTCAAGCTCTTGTTACCCTGGCATTATTCAATCAAGCACCCCAGGGAAGTAAGAAAATCCAATAAAGCTTTGTCATCATGCTTGGAGTGATATTAAATACAGGCATCACCACTGTTGGGAAAAGGAATGTCGAATGACTATTGGTGAAAATGAAAAGAACCAAAAGAACTTTTACTTTAAATATTATAGTATAATATGCCATGGACAGTGCCGGTGTTTTTGCAGAAGAAAAGCGGATTTATTAGATTTAAGGTGCTTTAAAAAAAGTTTCCCCTGTCTCAGTGTTAAAGTATACAGTAATTTGAATATTGTCCTGTCACAGTTCTTGACCGTGGAACAGGTTGTAGTTAAAGTGTTATCGATCTTTTGAGATCTTTCTCTGCTGTAGAATGCATTACAATGCTCTATTCCAGTATTGTGTCAGAATGGGAAGAAAACCACTTCAAAATTTTTAGGCTTTTGTCTATATACAGTCATGTGAAAAATTTTCCATTGTTCCAAAAGGCCTGGTCTTTGCCTATATGCTCATTGGCAAACTGTAATCATGCAAAGGCTTTTTCCTGGCACGCCTCCTATGCAGGTCAAAATTGTGCAATCTCTTTCTGATTGTAGAAGCATGCACTTTGACACCAACAGTTGCAAGACTTACTAGCAGATCCTGTGATGAAATTTTGTGGTTCTTGGAGACTTCTTTTTGTATCAGACGGTCTGCTCTTGGGCTGAATTTGCTGGGACGGCCAGTCCTGGACAAATTGGCAGTCGTTTAAAATCTGTGCCATTTGTAGATTATTTTCCTTATAGTGGAATGATGTGTTTCAAATAATTTGGAGACCTTTTTAAATCCCTTTCTAGACTCATAGGCATCCACAGAACTCTTTAGATCTTGGCATGACGACACCACACACCTCAGTAGCAAAGGGAACACCAGACACTAGATATGAGAGGCGTATAAATAAAACAGGTTCCACCTGCACTGCCTAAACAGGTTCTAATCACTGGCGTCCAATCTTGAACACCTGATTCTAATTTTACAGATTTGAAGGTACGAATAATGTATGGGTGTACTTACTTTTTCCATGTGACAGGTCTGTTTTTTGTTCGTTTATATTGTGAAAATTTACACAAAAATGTAAAATTTTATGTGTCATTTGATAGCGTGTATCACCTTTATTAATAGGCACCGTTTGACAGATGATCGAATGTTTGCTTGTCCAAATATGTAAAAAATAAAAAAATAAATTCCATGGGGTGTACTTATTTTTTCACATGACTGTAGATAAATGACACTACATTAGAAGGATGTATGGGTTTTCTTTTACATTTTTATTTAAACCTATGTGTTACTTTTAATTTACAGTGAGTAGGCAAACAAACTTGAAATAATATGTAAAGCAGTAAAAATAATAATGACATTTTGGCAAAAGAGTGTAAATCAAATATAAGGCAGTATGCAAGTGCAAGTGTAGGCTTTATTTGGGCAAATCCAGAAATCATCATCAATGTCCACTACATGGGTCAAAGCAGATATCCAAAATTATCATACTAAAATCCATAATCAACAAGTTGGAAAGCCAGAAAAACAAGTGACAGAAAATTCAAACAATCAACAATACTTCTCCAACATGTTAAGACACTACAGGGGATAAATAACCAAACTAATTAAGGAATTAACACAGAATAGATGAATACAGTATGGCAACCAACCAATGACAGGATGGGGTCGAGACAGGACTAGAACCAAAACGATGGCACATGGCCAAACATAAACTCTCCATGCTGGGAATCACACTGCATGTTAATACATTTGCATATTTTTGTCAAACTATGCCCTGCATTTTAATAATACATGTAATACCCTTCCTCATAAAAACCCTTATACTAAGGAAAATAAGTACAAAGTGGGAATAAATTCCCAAGCATGTTTTTCAGCGAAACAGCATTGAATCACAAGTCATACAATTGTGACAACCTGTTTATAACAGGGAAAAGCTGCCTTGTGAGAGAGCGTGACAACGTTAGCATGGAGTTACAATGGTCCAAAGACCAAATGGAAGTGCTCTTGTTTACTGCATTCCAACCTCATTTTCTTGACTAAGTAGATGAGGGTTTTTATTCAGACAATTCTACTTGATAAAGAAGAGAAATTTCTTTACAGTGCAAAGCATCAGGAAACCTAACAGTTGGATACAGTAACCGGATCCAGTCCATTTCTGATTGAATAAACAACATTCAATTATTCACTAAAGTAACTGCCTGATAACTACTAAACTCTTTGAGGAAGGCTGTTATCTTCTCTACACTGAATGAGCTCTTTATCCTGATGTGTCTGTTGCCCTTGCATGTTTTGAGTGGTTCCATATTCCTCTACCTAATGATGGTCTGTGGACTGGGTAATGTAGGTAATGTATTGGGGGAGGGAGTTTGCCTTGCCAATGGTCTCCTGGGGCATTCAGGTTGACATGCCAACAATCACTTGGGGAGGTTTGCATTGCCTTGCCAACAGTCACCTGGGCCAAGATTTCATGCCAGTGAGACAGGAATGGCTGATGATGTTTTAGAGCGGTCTTGCCATGGTTATCATATCCAGTTGATTCACAGTCCTATTAACATGGTTAGAGCTTCCAGTACTGCATACATGGACTCAGATGGGCAGTATGGAGTATTGGAACATTTGATCCTTTTTTAGCCTCCAGAGACCTGGACTGTGCTGTTTCTGAGTTAACCTTAATATTTAGTAGTAGTTTTTCATTCGCTCATTCATCTACAGTAACTGCTCCATCCTGTCTATGTTTGTGGTGGGTCTGAATCCCAGATAGGATGGCAGTAATTTTGCGTGGCCAGTCCACCTACCAGCATGTTTCTGGAATGTAGGAGGAAACCAGAGAACCTGAAGGAATCCCATGTGGACACGAGTGGAACATGCAGTCAGTAAATGCAATACTAAAAGTGGAAAGTGGTTCATGAAAATACCCTTGTATAAAGACAGATGGTATCACAAGGAAAAACACGGTAGATATAATAACTGCTTTTATTAATAAAAGCATTGTATAGTATTGTATAATATGTGTATAATATAATATTGTATAATATTTATAAATGTCTGTAATGTGCATGTTATACAGACAGTAATATACAGTGTATGTATCACCCCTCTATGAGTGCACAACTATAGCAATGCTGCTATCTAGTGGAGGACATACACACAGTTAAACATTACTCAGAATTTTGTCCATACGAAACTGTCATTCAGCATTCAGAAATATTTTACTTTGGATTATCACTAATATGTACTAGAACATTTTCAAATAGGCTGGACAGACTTCTGAGTTGTTTAGTACACAGACTCAGAAGCTGTTAGAGAATTGATATATGTTGATTATTGTTGCCAATCGGCACAGCTGTATAAGCGGGAACATTACTTAGATCAATCACGGATTTTCTATCAGTCCAGTTTGTAGAGAATAATAATTCAATTATTGAAATTATATATATATATATATATATAATTGAATATGTATATATATATATAAGTGAATATGTATATCACTGTACATATTCTGCTTTTGACATGCAGTCTTGCCCACATTTAACCTTAATAGGTCACGTCTGTTCACTTTGAGCTGCAGTAGTTGCTATGGTTATCTACTTAGATTGTGTCTCTATGGCAACACAACTTCCTTGACCCTAAAAAAAATAAAAATAAATAAAAGCTCAAACAGTAATGTAGCCTTCTGTGTATTCCTGATTCCTATATTCCTCATGCCGACTGTTCCTGGGATAGTCTCTGGAGCCACTGCATCCCTGACCAGTGAAGCAGTTACTGATGGAGGAATGAATCATATTTTATTTTACCCGTTTCAGTAGATCGGCCTCTACACATTATTATAAGCTATCAAATCAATTCTTTTACTCATTTCAAGCTTTAAATGATCTTATATTGGCAGATACTGTCGTTTTGCTTCTTTCTTGAAATAAAATTAGAAATTGATCTGCCCATAGAACACGACTATTTCAAGCTTGAAATTAGTAGGAAAAAATTCCTAGTAATAGGAAATGCATAATAAATGTAACTATATTCAAGAAATATTAACTTAATAAGATGCCAGTTTTTGCAGTGTAGTTGAAAAAGAACACAATTTTAAGGTATTTGGGTGCAAATGCAAAGAGGGGCGGAATAAACAACAGGGGTGGATATTAACCGAGCCCCTACGGAGTCCAGAAGCAGGCAATAAAGTGTGTGTGTCTATCCATTGAGCTTTGCTGTGGGGGAAGGGTGTGCCCGCTGAGTCAATTACCCCTTTTTCAGTGTGGGCCTGGAGTTCACGCTCACTCTATTGACGCTTTCACACTGCCAGAACACTCAGAGGCTGTTAACCTCCTACAACACAGGCAGATCTTTATGGGACATTAGTAAAGATGAGAAGAAAGAAGAGAAATGCAAGAAGAAGGAGGAGTGAGAGTAGGCTTTGGCATTCAGCTTAAGTGTTACACATGCAAGTGTAATTCAGCTTGCATGTGTAACCACTTCAGGTAATTCTCCATCCTACTGAGAGAACGTCTGTGTGTAGGACAGACAGCAAGAGCAAAAAGTGTGTGATGATTTATGTACTTCTACAAAAGGATGCTTTTGAGGAGGTGTTCAGTGCATACTGCGGCACTCTGTATGTTTCAATCGAAGGATTCTTTGACCAGTTTTGACCTTTTGGTGAATGGTGTGGGGGTAGGGAGGGGGAGGGTCTTGCGGGGGTGGGGGGGGGGGGGGGGGTGAGGACAGGGTCAGTTGGTGAGGGTGTGTGCAAAATCACTTTTTAAGCAGGACTACATTCTTGACTGAACATGTGTGTATACTGTAGTATAGCAGAGTTATATTGAGTAGATATCACTGTGTACTGTACACTGACTTCAGTCCAGATGTGTAGTGACCCCCTTACAGGCACAAGTGTACACGATCCATGATGCCATGATGCATGTTCTACTGTCACATTCGGAGGAGATGACTGTGCTAAAACAACATGCAACACACTCTGGCATAATTAGTCCAAACAGAGTTCGTCCCCTCCTTAGGCACTGGCTAGTTACAATTTAATTATGAAACTAATTTAAGCATTTTACACATTGGTAACTAGATTGCATATTTTTGCATCTGTCTAGTTCTTTATTTTACTTCTTTTTTTTGGGCCGTTTTTATACATTTTTATATCAATTCCGCTGAGTAAAAGACTAATCCATTCAGCTGCCTTCATAACTGCTTTAAACGCTAGGCAGGCAGTTAGCAAGAGGGTTTTTTTCCCCCCAATATTACAATCTTCCTAGTCCTGTGAATGTTAAACTGTGAGATCTTGCACTCCTTTTGAAACTGTAGTTTTATTTGAAGGTGTTCGATCTTCTAAAGAACCTCATACTTTGGGAGTAAAAGGGAAGACGTTACAAAATAATAATATAATCATGATCTAAAGTCATTTAAATAGCATGGATTGGAGTCAAAGATGAGACATGTCTTTTCTACATACAAAGACTCTTTATTTTACAGAAAATTATTAATATGCATAAATCTTTCTTTCCATTCTTAGTTGTTTCTGAGTTTACAGGAATAAATAATTAAGGCAGAAATAACACTACTGTGTCTGTATTTTGTGTGTTAGTGTCTGTATAGAGCAAACCCTCCTCCTCGGACTACTTGGTTGTCTGAGATGGTCTTGATTCACACATGGCACAAGGCTGTGAGTCAAGTGTGCGTGTATGTGTGTGGCGGCAAAGGCCAGTCAAGAGGTTTCAAGAGGAGAGAGCCCTGTTGCCTTGACGACAGCTACACTTTGTCTGTCCAATGTCTGTGACACACACAGACACAAACACACACACACACCTCTGAATGAACTTGAATTTTTCTGACATTAATTTCTGATTTGGTGTTGCTTTTTTGGGCTGTAGCATGTAATAACTGCAATGTTGATAATACCAACAGCCAGAATTACATACTGTACATACATCTTATTGTATTTTTACAAAGACACTTAAGTGATGTCTAAGTCTTCCCTGCTGTATGTGGAAATATGTGAAATATGTGGAATATTCCATGGACTGTGTATTGAAAAAAAACAACAACAAAAAAAACATGGTCACAGACATACTGTATACATATCAGGAGTGTATGTCACTGCTGGTGAAATGATGCATGTTAGCATTGATTTTTCCTTAACCCTTGAGCTCAAATAGTATTGGATGGCCTACATATAGAAACATTAAATATCAATTTCTGTTATATAAAGTAAGGGCTAGTGAATGCACATCTACCCCTGGCAGGAGCACTGTGTCAGTTATAAAGAAGTCATTGCCATATCTGTAATCTAAATTAGCTAGACTACTTTATGGTTCCCTAGTTTCAAAATTTTAATGTGAATTAGTGAATAAAAGGGATATGCTTGACCATATCATTAAGATAAAAGGTATGAGTGTATGTATGTGAAAATGTATAAATGGTGATTATGCATGTGTCAATAGTGCCACTATAATTATATAGCTATAATTAATATTTTAATAAGCATCTGTTAATTTTGTCTTAACAAGTCTTATTTTCACTATAACATTCAATCCCACCTTTATCTTAGATGAGTGCATAGATGCAGCATGTTTTTAAATGACCTTTAAAAAAAACATTCCCTTTTTTGTAGTGCTTAATTACAAGAGCTATCAAAAATGCATGAATGCAAAAGTTCTACAGGTTTTCTGAGAACTGTAGCCTGTTTGTGTTATTTTATGTGAATGAGCAACATTCATTCATTCAACTTCTGTATCCTCTTTATCCTGGTTTTGGTCGCAGTGGAACATTAGGCTTGGGGCAAGAATACATCCTATCTATCTATCTATCTATCTATCTATCTATCTAGCTATATATCTATCCATCCATCCATCCACCCACCCACCCACCTATCTATCTCTCTGTCTATCTGTCTGTCTATCTATCTATCTATCTATCTATCTATCTATCTAGTCATGTGAAAAAATAAGTACACCCCATGGAATTTTTTATTACTTTTTTGACATATTTGGACAAGCACACATTTGGTCATCTTCGAAACATTGCCTATTAATAAAGTTGATATACTTGAACAAAACCACATGGAAAATGAGCTTTTTCAATCATTTATTCAACAGAAATATCAATAGATGTGATCATCTTCTGTGGAAAAAGTAAGTACATCCTTATTGTGCTCTTTAGCAGAAAGAACTTCTTGTAGGTGTTTTGCATAATTGTCCACCAGTCTCTGATATCGGCTTGCTGGAATTTTTGACCACTGTTCCATGCAATATTCTTTCAGTTACAAGATGATTGAGGGTTTTCTTGCATGTACTACCCGTTTCAAATCCCCCCACAACATTTAAATCCAGGCTTTGACTAGGCCATTCCACAACCATCTAGTTCCTCTTTTTGAGCCATTCCTTGGTGGATTTGCTAGTGTTCTTAGGATCATAAAGGATCATAAGGTTCTTCTGTTGAAAGGTTCACTTTTGGTTCAACTTTTACGTGTGGACAGATGGCCTCACATTATGTTAAAGCACTCTTTGATATGATGCAGAATTCATATTTGAATAAATGAATACAAGCTGTCCAGTCCCTGAGGCAGTGAAACAACCCCAACTATAACATTTCCACCGCCGTGCTTCACAGTTGGTATGAGGTGCTTCTCCTGAAAAGCTGTTTTTGGTCTGCACCAAACATGTCTGCTGTTACTGTGGCCAAACAACTCTATCTTTGATTCGTTTGATTATTCCAAAAGTCCTGGTCTTTGCCTGTATGCTCATTGGCAAATTGTATTCTTGCTCTAATGTTCTTTTTAAGACAGCAAAGGCTTTTTCCTGGCATGCTTCCCATCTCTGAAAATGTTAATGCTGGCTAAGATAGAAAGGTATCAGAACACACAGTGCATCACAGCTTGCTGCATATGGGGCTGTGTAGCTGCAGACTGGTCAGAGTACCCATGCTGACCCCTGTCCACCACCGAAAGTGCCTACAATGATCATGTGAGCATCAGAACTGGAGCATGGAGCAATGGAAGAAGGTGGCCTGGTCTGATGAATCACGTTTTCTTTTACATCATGTGGGCGTCCGGGTGCGTGTGCCTTGCTACCTGGGGAAGAGATGACACAAGGATGCACTATGGGAAGAAAAAGCAAGCCGGTAGCGGAAGTGTGACGCTCTGGGCAATGTTCTGCTGGGAAACCTTGATTCCTGGCATTCATGTGGATGTTACTTTGACACACATCACCTACCTAAACATTGTTACAGACCAAGTACCCCCCTTCATAGCAACAGTATTCCCTAATGGCAGTGTCGTCTTTCAGCAGGATAATGTGCCCTGCCACACTGCAAAAATTGTTTTGAGAAACATGACAAAAAGTTCAAGGTGTTGACTTGGCCTTTAAATTCCCCAGATCTCAATCTGATCGAGCATCTGTGGGATGTTCTGGACGATCCAACTGTAAAATGGACGTATTGTCATTAGAACTAGAGAAATTATTAATGCTTATAAACTAGTTTTATAACATAACATATTTAGCCATTGTTTTTAAATTATTATTATAATAATTTGGTTATTATTGTCACTTGCTGTGTTATCCACATCATACACATAATAAGAGCAATACAAGACCAGAACAGTTTTTAAAAGTAGATCTGTTTACTATGGGAGCATGATTGTGTCCAAGATGTAGTGAAATGTGTGTGTCCACAAGGAGGCAGTGTCGATGTTGTCTTATCACAGCAAGGCAGAACAAGCCCCATGTCCTTATGCTAACAGCTCCATTTAACACTATTATTCAAGTTCTCAGCTCACAATTGCTCTGACTGACAGAGGTACAGTGTTTACATTCTG
The DNA here is from genome assembly GCF_023375685.1 of Ictalurus furcatus. Taxonomy (NCBI): domain Eukaryota; kingdom Metazoa; phylum Chordata; class Actinopteri; order Siluriformes; family Ictaluridae; genus Ictalurus; species Ictalurus furcatus. The sequence continues at coordinate 14,366,828 of NC_071261.1, forward strand.
TGAACACACAGTTGTCAAAGTTTGATTGAGAATTTTCCATCATTAAGACATTAATCTTTTATCCTCTGCTAGTGTTTGGTCAAGGGCGACCTTATGCCAGTCAGAGCACATGCTGTGTGCTGCTGGAGGCTTTTCAGTGGGAACAGTGAAAAACAAGAGTAGTGACAAATCTAGATCAGTGACTCGTAAGACTGGTGAGAAACCGTGGCAGAGAGCGAGAGAGAGAGTGAGAGAGAAAGAGAGAGAGACATAGAGGGACTGGGCATGAACTCCATTTGCCAAGTTGTTTTGTATAAATATCTTTTCTAATACACTATATAATTCATGTTCTACTGTGTGCATGTATCTGTATCTGAGGAAAAGTTCAGAAAGTAAGAAGAATGGAAGAAAATTTAATTTAAAGATTAAATTTCAAATCCCCCAAAAGATGCCCTACCTACTTCCACATTCATAACCTAAACATTACTGCTAAATGTCAAATATATATATTGCATATAAATGTGTAATGGGAAATGAGTATTTTGGTATTAACTCAAGATATCTGGAAATATTAAGAATTCACAACATTAAAGTCCATAAATAAAGTTATGTGTAATAAAATGGAATGAAACGAAAAAAGTGTTGAACACACTAAGAAAAAGCAGTTCTCCAAGACAAGGTAAGGCAAGGAACCAGCTGAAATCCGTAATTAATTAAACTTCCTATCTTTGCAAATTAATATCAGCTAGGTTAGTAAATTGATGGTCTATAAAAAGGCTTTTCGTTACCAGGGTGTCACACAGGAAAAATCTCTGATAGGGTATCACACAGGAAACATCTCTGATAGGTAAAAGCAAAGAGCTTTCCCAAGAACTTCACAACTTTATTGTTGCAAAACATATTGATGGAATCAGATACAGACCTATTTCAAAACTTCTGAATCCTCCAGCAAGCACCATTGGGGCCATTATCCGCAAGTGGAAACAACGTCACTCCGTTATCAACCGGCCACGTACCGGAGCTCCTCGCAATATTTCTGACCAGGAAGTCAGAAGAATATTCAGAGGAGTAGCCCAAGAGCCAAGGACCACTCGGAAAGAGTTCCAGAAACACTTGGAGGCAGCAGGTACCATCATTAAAGAGAAAACAATAGGCAATGCACTCCACTGTTCACGCACACCCTGCAAGACTCCATTACTAAAGAAAAGGCATGTCGAAGCTCATTTAAAGTTTGCTACAACTCATTTGGACAAGCCTATGAAATACTGGGAGAGTGTAGTCTGGTCAGACGAGAGCTAAATTTAACTTTTTGGCTACTTGAATCCAATTGAACAAGATTTAAAGACAATATGTTTAGAAGAATGGGCCAAAATCACACCTGAATACTCTGGCTGATTAATTTCTTCATAGAGGAAGCGCCTTGAAGCGGTCATTACAAACAAAGGCTTCTCCACTAAGTATTAAATACATTTCAGTTAGTGTGTTCAATACTTTTTCCCCTGTATCATTCCACTTTATTACACATAACTTCATTTATGAGCTTTAATGTTGTGAATTCTTTATATTTCCGGATTTTTTGAGTTAATACTGATGTCTGGTGAAAATTTCATGTGAATATCCTCATAGGAAATATTTACTGAAAAAAAATGTTGACGTGTTCAATACTTATTTAACCCACTGTACAATATATATATATATATATATATATATATATATATATATATATATATATATATATATACATATATATATATATATATATATATATATAAGTGTGTGTGTGTGTGTGTGTGTGTATGAGTAATATATGTTTCATACACTGTATATGCACATGAGCTGTGAGCTGGTGTGTCAAGCTGCTTCGCTAACCCTTCAAGATAAACATTTGTGGCAGCTGCTGCCATGGCAACACCATTGTGCTCTTCCCCTTTGCCACTCCCCCTTCCCCCTTCTCTCTCTCTCTTTCTCTCTCTCTCTCTCTCTCTCTCTTGGCATCCTTGAGCCACTCCCCCTTTTTCCAGTGCTTTGCACTCCACTCAGTGCCCATGTCAGTGTAGACTAATAGAGTGGAGGGTGTGGAAGGAGCTCTGTTGGATGGAGGAACGGATGAACCATTTTGTGACTTAAAAAGTCAAAATAACAAAAAGTGTTGTTTTGAGAGTTGGGAGATGAATGAAAACACCCAGTCCCATCTGAGGATGGAGGCTACAGACAGACTAAATGGGCTCGGAGGAAAAAGGAGGAAACCCAAAAAGGTAAACAGCAACTCCACTCGGGAGCAATCGGTTTCTGGAATGGATGTCTGCACACTCTCCACTTTGAGTATCGACGTACAGGGTTTTCCTTTAATGAAATGATGAATCACTTTTGGTGCGGTTGATCAACACCTGTTATGTTGTCAGGAATCTTTAGGAAATGGTTCAGTTATATTTGATTTAGTGGCATGGTGTTTAAAAGTAAATTTAAGACCATTGGTAATGGAGCAGTTGGTGGGAGGGAATTCAGGGAACTTGCCGTGTTGTTTATGCTCTGCTGAGAGATTCATTTCAGGGCAGCACTGCCTGATGCTTTCCCATGAGGCTGACTGGTAGGCAGGTGCCATACTGTGTGTGTGTGAATGTGTGTGTGTGTGTGTGTGTATTGGTGGGTGTGTGGCTCGATGCCCAGATGTTATTATTTCCAGGGCGTTTGCCTTAATGAGGATTCTGTTTTGGGAATAAAGATGCAGTGACAATAGATGATTGTGTGTGTGTGTGTGTGTGTGTGTGTGTGTGTGTGTGTCCAAAAGAAGTGCTGATCATGTTGTTCTTCTCTGTGTTTATTGCTACATATCCTCCAGAGTGTACTTCCTCGCCTTTTTCTCTATCTCTGGTTAGATTAATATATGTAAGCCACTGCTTTTCTATATTGAGCGTTTCTATTAAAATGCAGATACATTAAACGGTGGCTCTAACACACTCCTACTCTTGTATTATGGAATGTCGTGAAGCACCTTTGTTCCTCATGGTGGTGATCAGCTCTGAATATGGGGCGGGTCCACGTCTCTTTGTGTTTGTTATTGTACATGTCACCTCTTCTTGACTTCTAAAAGTCAAGAGTAAATAAGGCATTTTGTGTGATTCTGTAAGTGTTGAGGGCATTGGGGTGTGGGTGTTTTGTTGAGGTGGGCATGAAAGAACGCGTTTATTGTCTCTTGCACCTGTATATTAATGCTTAATTACTCCTGGAAGAGAATTCATAGTGCACTCATAGATAATCGCTGCTAGGAAATATTTGACGTTTCCATGTACGGATCTTTGTTTCTATGTATGACCTCATCGACAATACCACATCCAGTGGATCTCATGAACCAAACGAGCTAAAGCTTACTGGATTGGTTAGAGTCTTAGTGACTCAACACATGATTTGTAATTGTGAACTGAAATATTATTAGCGACGCTCTCATAAACAATACCGTTTATTAAAGGAGGGATGGAAAGTGTGGTAATTCCTTCGATTGTACTTGCACAATATAAAATATTGTTGCGTATTATTTGTTCATTTATTGTGCATAAAATACAATAATAGCATTCTTTCACATTCCCCAGTGTTCTGAAAGCATCATATTAACAAGACATTTTCAGCTAATAATACAACGTGTCCCATAATTCCAGCATCATAGGAGGAAAAAAAAGGTAAACAGAAGCTTTTTTAAAAAAAAGATATATATTTATTTAAATAGAATCTGTGCAATATGTCCACCATTTTTCTCGATTCCTATGAGTATAATGATTTGGATTTGTTCTTCCTTAGCTCTGCTCAGATACAACATGGTCTGTTAAAGTATGATGTTAAAATAATATTATGATCCGGGGCTTAAAGGACACCTTGGTAGTTTCCAGTTTGTAAAAAAACTAACAAAAAAACCCCCCAAAAAAACCAAACAAACAAAAAAAACCCCAAAGGCAACAATCACGGCCGCAGTGCAGAAACAATGGCTTTAAGCTGAATGAGCACACCCTAGTTTATCCAGATTGTCTTTCTTGATGCAGAGGGCAAAGAGGGATCAGTATTTGAATTATTGATATGCCCTCCCCCACTGAACCCTCCACAGCCTCGGGGGCAAGGAGACTGGGGTTTAATCAGTGCACAAGAGTAGGGTGGAGTACTGTTTCTCTGTGTGTAGCACTAATGAGGGAAGGAGGGACAGTGTTAAGCACAAGTGCACAAGTTTACTAGTTTTTACTGGCATGTATTTACACAGTTCACCTCATGAGTGGCCCATTTAGACCATCCTGAGCTTATCTGGCTCTAAATATCATTAAAAGAATGAATATTCATGTAATTTCCTGAACATGTTAGTGTTTACATGTCAAATAAGATACACTGTCACTGACAAATGTCCAGTAGATTCTACACTAGAATGAATTATGTTTATGTGCAGCATATTAGCTCAGCAGGTAGTGTCATCTCCTCAGAGCTCCAGCATCCCCAGTTCCATCCTGAGCTTGGGTTCCTGTCTGTGCAAAGATTCACATATTCTCCCCATGCCTGTGGGTTTCCTCCAGGTTCTTCGGTTTTCTCCAACTTCCCCAAAAAAAAACATGCCTGTAGATGCCTGTGGATTGGTTACATAAAATTGCCGCTACTGTAGGTGTAAATACGTATGTGTGTGTGTGTGTTTATTTATGCACTGCAATGAACTACCATTCCATCCTGGGTGTATTCCTGCCTCACACCCAGTGTTTCTAGGATAGACTCAAGATCCACTGCAAACCTTCATCAGGATAAAGTGGTTACTGAAGATGGATGAATAAATGAATTATGTTTATTATTGTGGAATGTCATTGATTCCAACCCGATCTACTGAAAAACGTATAGTAACTCAAGTGAGAGATTTGCTTCCATAGTTTCCAGTCTTTCAGTTGTACAGTAAGTGGCTGCAACACTTTCAGAACAGCTGCAAAATGCTTTAGGCGACCTTCTTGAAGGCATGCATAATTAAGGAGCAAAGTATAGGTGATTTTCTTTCATCTCTTACAGCATGACGTTCCCAGGGGGCCGCTTAGCACTTTAGTATATCGCACTCAAAGCAGTCTACACTCAGCAGCAGGTTTAAAGGCTGATGAAGATGTTGCTGACTTTTGCGCTGATGAAAACTATAGAAATCCAGAGTGCCTTTATCTCTGGCTCGAGTCATCGCTGAGAAAAATAAGGATTCAGATAATACGTTGAAATATGTGCAACTCTGCTCAAAATGTGCAAAATAAGTATAAAATTTGTATTGTCATACTAGAGTTTTAAGCTAACACACTGCCAGGACCCATCATGTGGGTCTAGACTAGTCTACTGTAGCTACTGAGTAATTTGGAGTAGTTACTCAATATTATGATGTTAGGTAAATAACAGAATAATAAGCTCTGAATTTAAGGGTTAATGCCTACCTAATTTCATGTGCAGGACTTCTAAATGTGCAATTCTATCCTCAGCATCCTCAACTGAACTAATTGCAAACAAGAAACCCATGATTATGTTTTTAAACTGAGCATCTGAGACAATGCCTTCTCACTAGTGTGATAGATTTGCTGAAAAAAATTCCTTTCAAGTTTGGGAAGATGGAGAGCTTGAAAACTTGCGGGATGTAGTGATAGCGTGAGTCAAATCCTAATTGGAGAAAAGGTATCGATCGACACTGCAGAATTTACTAGGCCACAGATGGGATTGATTTAATTTGTTTTACTAACTTATTCAGCCTAGATCTTGAAACTTACCGTATGGTGCAGTAAAAGGAAGTCCCATCTTCGAATGCACCATATTAAAGTTCAATATTAAAGGCCCAGATTTTCATTTTTATTCTTAATATTATCCTTCAAGTGGTGACATATTCAATGAAACGTATCAGGATATGGTTATATGGTAAATAAGAGTTCATTTATTATTATGCTTCACTTTTTTTCTGCAGGAGGTATAGTCGTGTAGCTCGGCCACAACCAGTAGGCACGGCAGAATCAACTCTATCGTATGAAAGCTTGTTCCTGTACTGTTTGAAACTGTAGGAGATGTGTTTCTGGTTTAGAGCTTTGCAACAATAATACAGATGATCCAAAAGGCGTGAAAGGAATCATGCAGTACTTGAAGCTGTTGCCATGCATGTGGCCCATTTTTGGTCTGTGAAAGCATTACACCGTGTAAGGTGTTTTTGTGTATTGAGCGTACGAGCTCTTGTTTCACTGAGAAACAGCAAAGCACTACACGAAGTGTGAGTTGCTGGGAAGTGATGCCTTTCAGAAAGCAGTAATTGTCATGCAAGCTTTGGGTCCCTTCTGTTATCTGCCTGGAAAGTTTCTGCTCTGGTTGTGCAGCAGCTCATTTATATCTGTCTTCATGTCATTCTGTACTGTATAGTCGATCTGTTCAAATATAGTAGAAATACCCACACCCTTTGTTTTTCTTGCATCCTTGGTTTCTTATGACCACAGTGAAAACAGGTAACTGTACAAGCTTCACTAATACAGAACACTGCATATTCATATTCATAGTGAGAACTGAGAGCACAGTAGGTGGGGCTACATGTCTGTGTGTCTGTGCTTGTTTACCGGCGATGCTATCTTGACCATCTCACCATGATGCCTTCCTGAAGCGTCTTCTGGAAGGCAAATAGTAACACAGATGGGAAATACCCATGAACCATCATCTGTTTGCATGGCAACAAAGTGGCGTAGCAAAACAAAGACAAGGGATCAAATCGCATCAAAATCAAGTTTTTCAACTATTTGTAGTTTTCTGTGTGCTTGCCGTGTCACATGAAACAAGAATATATAGACGTCCAGATGCAATTGCCCCATGTATGCTCTCCTGCATTAGACAGGGTGGGGCTCTGTAATCTAGACAACCGTCATGCTCAGTGAGGATTGGTCCATAACGCGGCCCATCGTAAAAGGACGGGGGTAGAAGATTGAGTGAGACAATCCCAGAGGAGGAGGCGTGAAGGAGAGATATTGATCACCATTGACATGATCGCATGCACTCTGGCTAGAAATTTATCTAATTTAAAATTCATGCCCAATGTGAGAGAGAAGGAGATACAGAGAGAAAGAGAGAACGTGAAGCCCCACCCTGTTTATGAACAATCCCTTTGTCTAAAGGCAGAGAAACAGATAGATATAAGAGAAAAATACAGACTGTGTGAATCAGCAGTGTGCAGGTTCATAAGCCTTGTTTTGTGTATCTAAAAAGAGAGAATTCACTTAACGTATCACCATCAATCTCGCAGCACCCCATAAAGCAGCTAGTGATTCGAACCTGCGGAGACCAGCTGAGACCAATTAGGCCAGCAGTGCTTTTATAGAGGCGCACATTTAATACCCCTTAATGACAAGCGTCACATGGAGGCCGATGTTCATGCCCAAGTGCGTTTACTTTTTGTTGTTGTTCATTCAAGTGTATGGCTTTGTGTCAGTTGTAGCATTATTAATTGTTTAAATGAACACAAATGCTGTTGTTTTAAGTAACTTTGTGAATGGGGTGTGTAAATTTTGGCATTGTAATGCATTAGTGCAAATTCATTAGTACAAATGAATAATAAATGATAATGTTCTCCGAGCAGAGACAGCTGGTATAAACGGACTAACAGGGCTAAGCCCCCTCCACCCCGCTTTCAAAGATAAAAAGATGTCAGGCTTCATTTTCGGCATTCATGTCAGATTATTTGCTGTTAACTAATGTCAGGTTATTATGATCTTTTGTGGAACCGAAAACAAGAGCGACAGCATTACCAACATTTGTAAGACGAATATACAGAATGATATGAAGACGCAGGGCTCGGACTGATTTTATTTGTAGCCCAGACTGTATATCAGTCACAGTTGTGTCAGTTGTATTCTCTGAATTCTACTACAATAATGTACGTATTGACATATTTTAGCTTTGCTAATCAATTACACTCCTTCATCTAAAGGACAGTGAATGAAAAGCCTGAGGAAGGACAATGAATAAACTCAGAACTGCTTTTGTACTGTTCAGGCTTTCCTTGAAGTTCCCTTGAAATGGCTTCAGAGTGGATGTTGCCATATTTCCTTTTGAAAAAGGAAGTCAGAGTGATGGAGTGTTGAAATGCTTAACTGATTTTACGGTTGTTCAGCCAAGTAACTAAATATGGAGCAGTGTGAAAAGTTTAACAAGGGCCTTTTTTTTTCCAACTGTGGATTCGCCTAAGCCTATGAACTTCAGCATGCCCCAGATCAGTGGTCACCAACCCTCTTCCTTAAGATCTACCTTCCTGAAGGTTTCATCTCCAACCAAAATTTAAAACACCTGTTTTAATTGATCAAGAACTTCTTAAGGCAATGATTACATGGTCAGATAGGCACGATTATGGTTGGATGTATGCAACAGTGACGAAGAGCTACAGGATCATCACCAGGAGGCATCTGATATATGGTAGTGGTTGGCTTATAGCTAAAGGGTTAAGCTTAGTTACATACTGATTAACGTGATCAAATGATGTTACTTATTCTTACTAATAGAGAAGCCCAGACAATGCATACAGATGGGAGTTACATTCTCAATTAGGTAGCAAGACATTCTTGGCATTAAAGACTCCTCTGTAAAGTGCCTGTCACATACCGTGTTTGAAATGAATAAACCAAGGGATGGTTGGAAAGGAGAACAAACATGAACCAAGTTCATAAAGCATAAAGCAAGACACACCCCCAAGGGCGGGATATAAATACATTCTAGAGAGCATTTGTTTGGACAATTGGTTTAAATCTGGTTTTGATCGCATACTGAATGTAGTGACCGTTTGACAGAATGTCAGATTACATACACACAACACAAACAGCACTTCTACCGTCTGACCTCTAATTCCTCTGGCAAAGCTTAGATTGATCGTAAATGTTCACAAGGGAGTGGGCACAGCCAAGCATGCTCTCTCTCTCTCTCTCTCTCGCTCTCTTTCTCTTCCTATTTTCAGTTTAAGCCTGTCTTCTTGTTTCCATGGCACCTGCGTTTGCCGTCCTCTCGCTACATTCCAGAACAGAAACTCATCTAGTCTGAGTGAATATGAAAGCATTTCTATGTCCAGACTTCAAGTCTATCTTTAGTTTTTTTTTTTGTTGTTGTTGTTTGTTTTTTTTAGTTTACTATTTCTATTAACTGTGGACTTTGCCACTCTGGATTTACTTTATCAACTGACAGATTTAATCCTCAAATCAATTACTAAAATATCATGAAGTGACCTGAATTTTTGCAAAGTGAAATGAGTTTATATAATGATCTTACCCTGAAGCTCAGTTACACTGTAAGATTCTTTTGTTACACATGTATATTAAGGTGCTGAATGTTTCATGTAATGGGATTTTGTGGATTTTTGCAAAAACTGTAATAAGCTGTCAGCTGTAAATGGCTCAAGTTAATAACAGTGAATTCTACAGCATGATTTCAGTCTAGTCAGTTTCCTATACTTTCAGTGACACGGAATTATTTTTGCCAAAAGGAAGGCAAAAAAAAAAAAGTACCTTAAAAATGTCTGGTGAAATTATGTGCCAGTCTTATACTGAGGATAAATTTCTTTCAATGTCCATGTGCTTGTGTGGATAAGGAGGCATTCATCAGATCGGCTGCTGCTTCTCCAAAGAAGACTATCAATTTTTCAGGCTTATTCACAGTATGAAATCAGTTATTGGAAAAAAAAATATGAAAGCAGAACTAAGAAACATTTGCTGAATGTTATCTTGTGAATTTCTAAGGAAATGGCTTCAGCTTCACTTGTCAATATTTGTTACTTTACACAGTTTCGCCTGCATGGCTGTTCATTAATTTACAAAATAATGGAAAAATGGGCAATTCAGACTAAATCAAAGGTATGCCATGGTAGTAAGGGATTCGATGCTTAAACTACTGTTGATCAAAATAATGAAATGAAAATCTTTTTAGCATATATGTTTTTTTTGTTTGTTTTTTTTTGTTCCAATAAATTTAAATTTAGGTTTGTTTTAGGGTCAAATTTGTATTTCTACAATACATCCCATACCATTTACATGCATGTTAAGATGAAGACTGCTGGTTGTTCCTATTTCTAGTTATGAATCCTTCTCTGTCAATTATATGACATTGTTTGAAGAACTAATTAAAGCCACTATGCACTGCCTTTCGCACAGCCATTTCAAGCTGATGAGCTTCTCTAAAGGTATAAATAAGTAGTACCATGCAGCACACATCTGTTTTGAAAGTGATTCACAGTTATTCTTAAACCTAACATGCAAACAGTGTAAATAGTGTAAGAGTTATGTTCGGTGATTAGCCTTTACTGTATGCATGACATGTATGAAATAATATTAAGGATATTTATATTCATTGGGATTACTCTGAATTTAGCTTGTGGTGGTGATCCACTGTGATTTGTATTAGATTACTAACACATTCATGCACATCGATGTGCACAGTGATTTTTGTATATTATAGATAGTAATTATATACTGCACATGAAATGAGAAATGAGTTTAATACTGAAACAGTACACTGTAATGATATATAGAAGCGATTTGATTATTAATAATACAGCACTCCAGATCTCAATAATATGCACAGGTTTATCTGAAACTGTGTGCTTTTTCATTTAACATGCACTGTTGTATTAATATTATGCATCTTAGGCCAGGGAAAATGAGAACAACGAGTGAGAACCTATATTTATAAAAATGAGCTGTATGTCTGGAAAGTGTCATTGATGTTCATGATTGAAAGTTCTTTTCGTGCTTATGCAATTATTTGATCCTTTGAAATGTACAGGGCTCTTTACCCACTGACATTATGGATGTGTTCATTCATTGTCTTTAATCTCTTTTTATCCAATTCAGATTGCTTATGAATAAATTAATGGATTGGCACGGTAAGAGGCCAGTGTTTGAATAGCACTGAAGGCTTTTGAATAACAAGCTGTGGTTTTGTGTCGGTGATTCATGTTTGTTCCTTTAAAAAAAAAAAATACACATGATGCTTGTGATGTAACTCTTAAAGTCCCCATGAAATCCAAATGGAAGTTTTGTGGCTTTTAGTATGAATGTGTTAGCCTTATCTAGAAGCTAGTGCACTACAAAACAAAGATAAAATTTGCATTCAGAATTTACAGTCTTCTCAATTTTGATGACATCATTCTCCCCTTCAGCTTCTCAGATGAAATGCTCTCTAGAATCTGTAGTGTCTTGCCCCCAACATTATAAAAATCACCTTAAAAGTTATTGGCGATTCATAAAAGGGGAGGAGCCACTCGATATGTCCCACCCTGACTCCCGTTTTAGTGGAAATTACGTCAACACATCGAATAATGGTGCACGTTTCAAGGCACTTCACAGGGACTTTAAAAGTGTTCCTCAGGTTGCCAGTTACCTAATTTCTACCCTCTGTGTAGTTTCTTTTTCAGTTAAACCCCTATATCCTTAGTATTCCTCAATCAATTTGTTTTGAGGAAGCAAGGAAGGAAAATTGGCCATGCTCACTGCGTGGAAGGGATAGCATTCTGTACTCTCTCTTCCCTCTCAATCACAGTGACACTAGCCAGTCATGGGCATCTGTGAGCTCATGTATGTGGAAGAGTATAGATAGATGTCTCAGAGGATGGGGTCATTTTTAAAGTTAAAGTTAGGATCGAAATATTTCATCATAGGATGAAAGTTATCAGTCAGAGTAACTTTGTATTGGTTTGCAATAACGATTCTCTTCCTATATCTCTGTAGAGATTATTTTATTTTCATAAAAGGCAAATTCAGAAAGCTCACTTTTAGATCTCAGAACATCTCTGCCACTGTTTAAAATGCAGAAAGTTTCCAGTTCAGAGTTTATGTAAATGACAGAAATGACAGGGTAACCAAGAGAGATAAAAAAAAATTCTGGCAGCCGTGTCTAATGGAATTGGATTTGTTTAAACTTTTTTATCTCTGACAGGATACATGGTGACATTCACGCACGCATTTCCTGATACACCAATCACAAAGTGTTATATTTAGGCCTGCATTATAACAGTCAAGGATAAATTGTCACCTCACATATCCTGTCAGAAAACACACACACACGCACACACACCCACACGCACACAGATGTTCTTATTGTAAAACACGTTATCTGTTTTACTGGACTGGAAAATATGGATCTCTGTTTTATTGCATTCTGGTCTCAGTGAAAATCTGCTGGATTCTTATAGTCTACGGAATTTTGTGAGTAACTAGGTATTACTTATTCTGACACACACACATACAGTATTCCATCTCATGATGAAGGATGGGAAATGGGAAGTCCTGCCTAAATTGATTGATTACAATGCCATATCAGGAAAGCTCCCTTGCTTTTTTTCTTCTTCTTTCTGTTCCTTCTAAAATTTAATTACTTTGGCTCTTGCACACATCTCCCTACTGAGCCTGGTGTCTCGTTTTCTGCTTTTCATCCATCGTTGTTTCTACTTCAGTTGTTACTCTCTAATCAAATCTCATTTCCTGTTTCTCTTCCTCTCCCCTATGTCCGTGTTCATTTACACAAGTTAGGTGTTTTAACAAACTCATTTTCACTGTCTCTTTCTCAACATTATATAGTGATGTGAAATAGTATTTGGCCCCACCCTGATTTCTTCTGTCTTTCTGTATATATGCACATACAATAGTGTATATGTAGTAAAAAGTTCTAATACTAAATAGTTTTAGATTGTCAAACAAAATACAACATAAAACAAAGGCAGCCTGAGTAAACACAAAATACAGTTTTTATTTAATTACTTTTATTGAAGCAAAAAAAAAAGTTATCCAACACCTATCACCCATGTGAAAACTAATTGCACCCAGATTTTTAAACTTCAAATCTGTTTGTGCCACCTTTAGCAGCAATAACTGCAACCAAACGCTTCCAATAACTGGGGATCAGTCTTTCACTTACTTCTAGGACTAGGACTTACTCTTAGGCTTTGGATCATTGTCTTGCTGCATAATCCAGTTGTGCTTGAGTTTCAACTTACGGACTGAAGACCGGACATTCTCCTTTAGGATTTTCTGCTAGAGAGCAGAATTCATGTTTCCTTCAATTACTGCAAGTTTCCCAGGCCCTGATTCAGACGAGCCTTAATGTTCTTCTGGGTTAGCAGTGGTTTTCACCTCACCACTCTTCCATGGATGCCATTTTTGTCCAGTGTCTTTCTGATAGTGGAGTCATGAACAGTGACTTTTATTGATTCAAGGTCCTCTGATGTTGTCCTTCGGTCTTTTGTGACTTGCTGGATGTGTCGTTGCTGTACACCTGGAGGAATTTTGGAAGGTCAGCCACTTCTGGGAAGGTTCACTACTATGCCGAGTTTTTCCATTTGGAGATAATGGCTCTCACTGTGGTTCTTTGGAGTCCCAGAGCCTTTGAAATAGCTTTGTAACCCTTCACAGACTGATGTATTTTAATTACCTTCTTCCTCATCATTTCTGGAATTTCTTTACATTTTTGCAAAGTGTGTTTGTCAGGTAATGGAGGCAAAGACGGATGCAAGTGCAGGTAACGTTTAATAAGAATCAAAACAAAACACAAAACAGGATCTATAGAACTTGTGGCAAAAACACAAAGACCAGGAAACAAACATAAAACAATGAACATAATGCTACAGCAGACAACAATGGCAAAATAAGACAAACACAAGACAATGGGTGCAGTTCAAAACGTGGTTTATGTACAAGTGATCATTAATCTCAAACGTGAATCAGGTACAGACAGTCATGTGACATGATCAGGTAAGGTGCAGTGGCTGATGGGAATCGTAAGACCTTTTAACCAACTTCATGGTGTTGAAAAAGTTCTATTTAAGTGTTGATTTGATTGACAGGTTTGCAGTAATCAGGCCTGATTGAGTCTAGTCCAGCTAAAACCCATTATGAATGCAGTTTCATAGATTTGGGAAATTAGTATCTATGGGGAAAATATATTTTCACACAGGCCCAGTTGGTATTGGATAACATTTTTGCTTCAATAAATAACATTATCATTTAAAAACTGTGTTTGCTCAGGTTTTTGTTTGTTTTATACACATATATATATGTTCATAGTGTTAGATGTAATCCAGTTACAGAGCCAGTTCTGCAGCAGCAAGCAAACCATTTGTTCCAGTAATCCTATTTGTTCTGCTATTTTCCTCAATATCTCCTTTCTACCACCAAATGAGACAAGGACAGAGCTTAAAACCCCAGAGGCAAACCTGCATTAGAGAAGCACGATAGCTTGCAGTTTTAAATTCAGTGAGGGATTAGGAAACCCAATCTCCATAGTGCTCAATAAGGTTCGTACTAATAGGCTCTTAATTCTTAAAGAACTCTTTGTTTGATTCATCACCTGTCAGTTATTACTGATGAAGCACTAAAATGAGTGAAACAATGAATTAAAATATTATTGGGGGGGGGGGGGGGGGGCATTTGTGTATTCTGTCTGTGGTCCTGAGTCTCTAGTCCTGAACTTGCCCAGGATCAACTGTTTACTGAAATTAATGAATAAATAAACAAATGAATGAAGAAATAAATAAATTAATTAAAATGGGAAATAAATAAATAATTCGGTCATTTAAAATGGGACCAGGGTAACTTTTTAGTCAAAGTGTTTCCCATTTTTACTTTATAAGCAGTCCCTACTGATTAGCACACTTCATCTCTCTTCTTTAATCGGTGCAGTGTGTGGACAATAAATGATTCATAAATGCTAATGATGCCATAGTATGTAACAAGACTTTATTTTGGGACAGAGCATTTGCACATACTGGTCCTGTCAGAGTGGTGTGTTGTTGGGTAATTGTGATTAATGACTACAGAGCCCTGCGACAGCTTTGTTTCTTATCTAGAATGCAATGAACACCAAGAATATCCAAAAGAAACCTTTGTTATCAGATTCTCTTTGTTACTGGGTGTGTTGTGGTGGTGCACATGGGCTACCATGGGAATTCTTATGTAATGGAGGATCTCTGTGGTGATCAGGGATTTACTAGAAATGGTTTCTGTGTCTTCAGGAATAGATCTACTGTTACACCATTTTAACGAATAGCACATTTAGACCATATATATGTGTATGGATTTTGTATTACATACCATTGGTATTCTAAGACATTTTCGATTTTCTCTTGAAATTCGTGGATTGTTCTGTATGTGCACGACACAGACAGAGGAAGAGAGTGTGAGAAAGCGAGTAGCGTCCTCAGACGGTTTCAGAGGAACAAGAAAGCTATTGACTGTGTGTGTGTGTGTCAGTGTGTATAATGATCCAACTATGAGCTGAAGCCTGGTTTCTCTTTCTGAAAATGTCAGACAGCTGAAACACTGGACACTATGTCATTTCCATTTGCAAAGCTTTGTTGAGATCCTATCAATGTTCTTTTGATACGGTCGGAACATCGTTCGGAGGCTTTTCTACCTCTGTTCAGACCTCACTCTGTCTTCATGCGTTGTTGTGTTCGGCTCACACAATGCCACACTGTCTTGTCCACTTTGGTTCAACTTTGCCATATTGCTTTAATGAAATTTGCTCAGATGATTCACAAAGACTTTCCCTCTGTAACAGGAGCATCTCATGAACATAGATTTTGGTGGGGCTGGACAATATTAATAACGACATAGCCTCAATGTCATGTAATGAGATTTTGGACGAATACAATCGCAGCTAAGAGCTATATTGAAGAGCATATAATCCAGAGAGCAAGGCCAGGCATTCAGGTAAACAATATGGAGCAGGTAAGGAAGAAATCTAGGTTCAGGGTAAAGCAGAATCATAACCAGAATAACAGCACTATAGTAAGGCTTGGTAAACGCCAGAGACAGCCACAACTGAGCGATTTACTTCGCAAAAACATAGTGACTGAACAGTCTCTTATATAGTGTGGTGTGATAGGGAACAGGTGTGTCTGCTTAGTCCTCAGGAGAAATTGACTTATCTGTGTGTTACTCTGGGATTTGTAGTTGTTGTCGGCCATGTTTGTAGTTTGCAGTGCATTCTGGGAAATGGAATTGCTAGATTGCCGTGACATGACACTGAAACAAAATTAAGCTGAGAGTCTCTCCCATTTGGTTATGCTATAAGCTACAATCTAGTGACTCTAGTGAACGACATAATAGGCAGAGTTGAGAGCCGACAACATGTGGTTATCCAGCATACGGTCTAGCATCTTGTTTTGAGCGGTTTTAGATGTACTTTTGTTCGACTGTGCTCTATAATGCAGGTGTATTTCCCGTCCTGAAGAAACCTGAAACTACCCCAAAAAATTCATGCACTGGAAAAGGAAGACTTAAAGACATTATCCACTCTGTAATCCCCCTTTCCCTTTCCCTATCTTTGTGGAAAGTTTATTCTAATTATTTTCTGTATATAAGAAAATCTTGGTTGCGGCAGAGTGTTTTTCAGCTAGCCCAATCTGGCAACCCTGTCATTAATTATCCCGTCCATTGCTCCTCCCCTGAACATGGGGAAGCATGATTTCTGCCCCAGTGGACACTTATTAGTGCTTGTTTAAATTCTCATTTTTGACCACTAGGTGTAATAATAACTCATACATAATAACTAGATCATATCAATTTAAAAAAATGGCTTATATCTGTCAAATAGCAACATTAAATTAAAAAAAGATCATCAGGCCACAAAAGTGACCATATTTTCAATGGACTTTAAAATGTATGAAGTTATAAATAAGAACTTTATGCAGCCTTAGTTTTTTTGAGTGACGCCTATGAATGAGCCGCCACTGCTCTGTGAAATTTTTCTTCTCTGAAATGTGAATGTTTCCTTATAGTTTAAGGTGGATTGCAGAACAGTGATTGGCAATTTGTCTCTGCACTTGAAACTCTGTTCTCGACAGTCAGCATTTATAAGCCTACTTACTCACTCGATGTCAGACCTCACATTCACCTCAGCTGTTACACTGAAATGCAGAATTACATTTTTATATAGTCCTACAGAAGCTACATAGCATTATGGAATAAGTATGTCTATCGTAAGGTTTATTAGATGGTGTCAGAAGTGCTCAGTTTCTATTTTCACTGCTTGCTTTTCATGTATAGATTGGACTGAAGAATGCCAAACCCTTCAAAATTGAAAATATGGAAATGAAATCCAGGGTTAATGAGCACCGCCGCACGCCTGCACTTTTGGAAAGCCTCAGGCCGTCTTGAATAATGTGTCTGTCTGCTGCCCCCAATCCACCGATACATTATTCATTTAAGTCATGAGGGACTGTGGGGTTTTACTTGTGTCTAACGACAGGGATAGGAAATTGGGATGTAGCCACTTGAGGAAATGTCACCATGTTCACTGCTGTTCCACAGAGGTGTAAATATTTATGAAAACCTAGCTGATGCTTTTTTTAAGGGATGAAAGCTCATAGACAGGTGACCACTTTTAGATGTCGAGGACACAACAAGCTCAAATCAAATTTCTTATGAAGGTTTTTCAAACCACATGTCCTCGTGAAAAGCGCAAGGAAAAAAACAAGAGGCTCTATAGAAAAGAACAATGGGGTATTGATTTTTGAGTGATGGCCTTTCATTAATGATAATTTAGGTAGAAACAAATGCATATAAATATAAATACATACTAAATGTGTATCTTAGATATTTTCGAAAGAACATATAGAACATATAGAAAGATATCTATCTATATATCTACCTATCTATCTTTCTATTTATCTATCTATCTTTCTATCTATCTAGCTAGCTTTCTATTTATCTGTAGATATACAGATAGATACAGCTAGATATATACAGATATATACAGTTTATATATTTGTATCCAAATAAAACTCTCTCTCTCTCTCTCTCTCTTTAAATTTCTTCATCACTGTCTCGGGATAGGGCAGTTTTGTTCTCTTCCATCTAACCCATGTTTTATTTCATTCACGTATCATTTTGCTTTTGCAAAACTGGAGACGTGTCATGATATTTTAGTAGCAGATGTTGGTTAAAGTTAACTGTTAGGGTGCAATTACTGTGAACTATAAATTCACACTAAATAGTACTTGCATTTCGGTGTCAGTTTGGCAACCTGTACTAATGCTTTTAAAAAAGTGCCTCCCACTCACAACTGTCCTTCCAAGCAGCCAAAAATACCATGACATCAAGTTTATTCATGTGAGCACTCAGATTAGCTGCAGTTTGACATGCTTAGTTTAAAGAGTCCTAGGTGTCCCAACGTGGGCTATTCTGCTGTGCCAAGTAAGCTTGCTCCTGTTAGACACATGATGGATTTCATTGATGAAACTCTTTGGCTCAGTGCACCTGCGCTTGCTTTCCCAATGAGTTCACTGTATAATGATAAGGGGGAATTAATGTACAGTATTACATTTTATTTTTATTACACAGCTGTCCTGCTTGAAGGACTGTCTACCTCTCTGTCTGTCTGTCTGTCTGTCTATCCTTCTGCAGGCTTTAGGTCTACCTCCTACTTAGAGGGAATTTCAAATGCAAATCAAAACAAAGTCATTCTGACTGATCACCTTAAGCCTTTGATGAAGCAGTTCTGTCCTGATAGAAGTGGCCTTTCATCTATCTATCTATCTATCTATCTATCTATCTATCTATTTATCTGTATAGTTTTTATTATTTTTGTTATTCTTGTTATTATATTGATTATATTATATTGATTAGATTACACACACATATACATATATTCTATAGATTTTTTTGTGTCAGTATTTGTGTCATTATTGTGTCAGTAGAAAGGAGCAAATTTAGATTCTCAAACATTAATTTCCTAAAAAACAATAAACTTTGCAGAGACAGTTTTGTGTACCGTTTATATTTATATAAAGGCAAAGGACAGTCACACTAAATCTGAATGTGATACTGTATTTACTGTTCTTTTGTATTTGTAATAGCAAGGTATAAATAAAATCTCGGAATCTAGCAAGTCTGCACTTCTATTTCACTGCTTGTTAGTATGTAGATTCTGAACATTTTGTACCATATTAGCAGCACTATGTTTATTAACTGAGTTAGATTCAAGACCCAACTTTGAGAATTAAGATTAATTCAGGATAAACAGTATGTACAAATAATATAGAAAGAAAAGAAGCCTTTATTTGTCACAAATACATTCATTACAGCACAGTGAAATGCATTTTTTCCACACAACCCAGCACAGGGTCAGCCATTATATGGCATCCCGGAGCAGAGAGGGTTAAGGGCCTTGCTCAAGGACTCAACAAAGGCAGCTTGGCAGTGCTGGGGCTTGAACACCAACCTTCTGATCAGTAACCCAGTGCCTTAACCATTGAGCCACCACTGCCTTATGTCTGTTGCACTGCATATATATTGTCTGTTATAATATATGCATATTGAACTGTAATACTGTACTAGTCCGAAGAGAACCGTTCCAGAAGACTTCCAGTGTCTGCTCTGACTGTTAGTCAAAGTGACTGGTTGAATGTGCGATCTGTATCTAGCATCTTTCAGTGCTTCTAGAATGACTCTTATTAGAGACCATTTATGAAGTCTATGATATCTCATGTCCATGATGTAGTAAATCATTAAACCATGAGTGCTCCAAATGCACTTCAGTTAAGATCTATTAGTTTTAGTTTAGGCCCTTTTCTGTATCCTGTGGACAGAGTGTCTGTGGCTGAGACTAACATTATTTTAACTTATATCACAATCTTGTTGAATTCTCAATTTTGATTGGTTAGAAGGTGTTGATTAAGTTTCTATAACAGCATGGCACTTACAGTATACTGGCTGCAGGTTTATATTAATGTACTCATTGTAGTAGTTTTTTTTTTCCTTTAATAGTAACAACTACCACACAGGTACTTGCATGGCGGACGCATTAATCGAATCTAACAATAAACAGATTTTTTTACATTTATTTTTTATTTAATTTTTTTAAAGAGTTGTTATTCATCCAAGCAAAATGTGCAGTCATTGCTGTGGTTAAGCTTTCTGTAAGAAAAATGCTTATTTAACATTTAAATATGCTTTTATTCAACATTTAGCTTTGAGCAAAAGCAGTTCCTTTAAATTTTCTGTCATGACAGAGTTCAGGACAGAGGTCTCTGCACGTTCTGGTTTCTTGGTAACATGACAAGCTGTGTTTTTTTGTCTTATTAACTTCATGAGAGGGAGAAAAGAGAGGCTGGTGAGGAAAGGACTGTTTGTAGCTGCTATAACGTACATGACAACAGGACGTTATTGTTTCATGGCTATTCCACACATTAACTGTAACGATAAACTGATAAAAAAAAAAGTAGGATTTGTCATTGTTTAATAAATACAATTTGTTATCAATTGCTGTGATTTCCAGTAAGAAGAATAAAGCACTGTGTGATGATGCTGTGGTAACGGCCCTCCTGTTCCTTTCATTCTGGGATTATTTTCCCAGAATGTCACACAAATACCATTTTTTTATTTGTCCAGGTTTTGCCTGATCCGTGATAGTACAAGTAGCAAATTATAAACACTCTTAAGTCTGAATGTGTTGTTATTTGAGGAATCCAGTAGTAGAGACCTATATTGCTGCTTGTCATTCACGTCAAGAAAGCTTAAGAGGAGATTTAACACCCTAACAGACACACACACACACACACACATATCAGATCTGTACATACAATCATAAACATCTATAAATTCTGTGCTAGGGATTTCGGGGGACGTGCCATAGTGCACACTAGGTGTGTGTTCTGTATGTAGGTCTGTGTGGAGTGTGTAGCATGGCTGTGTGTGTTCGCTCTTCAAGCTAAGGCCTGATTCTAGATCAGATGAAAAGGCTTCACTGTATCTAGCTGCTTAATCCTGTAAGCTATTTTGGTAGCGTCTGTGTGTGTGTGTGTGTGTGTGTGTGTGTGTGTGTGTGTGATATCACAGCATGCTAATACCTCCAGCCTGATGAACAGTAATCCACTCGACTTGCAGTGACCCTCTGTATGGCCTTCCCTCACTGTGGATCTGTCCGCCCTCTCCCTCTGTTCTTTCCTCCTTCCATTCTTTTGTGTCTGGATATTGCTCAGAGGACTGCACTTGTCCACAAACATACATGAGTGGACGGACTGTGACTCGAGCAACTGTCCAGGTAAGGATAACCCAGTCTCCTGCAAAATACATAGGAATTCTAAAGAGCAACAGTGAACCCAGTCTCCTGCAAAATACATAGGAATTCTAAAGAGCAACAGTGATTGAATGCATATGAAGTTGCTATGATTGCTATTCTCATCTGTCGTCCATATCATAGACGTCATAGATGACATGGTTTGTGCAAATTCTCTGGAATTTGTAATCATTGGACCATACTGAACAGAAACACTGGATAGATAATATGCTTATTTTCTTGTTTCTGTCATCCAGTGTCCGTTAGCACTAGAGATGAAACCGAATACGAATACATTATTCGGGTTGAACAAAAGATGTGTTCTAAATGAACAGAAATAAAGATTTACATTTATTCATTTAGCAGACGCTTTTATCCAAAGCGACTTACAAATGAGAGATACGAGTAGGAGGCCCTGTATTATTTTTTTCATGTTGGGTCTAAGTGTGTATATCAGGACTGGGATCCTGCAGGATGAAACGAAAAAAGTTGTTCAAGTGCAGCAGTTTTTGATTTCATTTGAAGCTTGAAAGGCAGGAGGCAGAAACATAGTCAGATGAGAGGCAGAAACATAGATGAGAGGCAGAAACAGTCAGATGAGAGGCAGAAACATAGTCAGATGAGAGGCAGAAACGTAGTCAGATGAGAGGCATAAACATAGTCAGATGAGAGGCAGAAACAGTCAGATGAGAGGCAGAAACATAGTCAGATGAGAGGCAGAAACACTCAGATAAGAGGCAGAAACAGTCAGATAAGAGGCAGAAACAGATGAATAAAGTTATGGTCTGCAAATTGCCATTTGTTGTTATAATTTGTGAATGAAAAATTACTTCTTTTTTAAATAGTTTTTCAGTGTTTCCAGGGCATCCTCATAAACAAAACACACACACAAACAAAAAAAAAATCACCAAAAAAAGCCCCACAACAACTTGTGCTATAGACCACACCCACTCCTGAACATCTCAATATGAATACTGATGTGAATATTTGGACCACAAATGCATAGCATAATACTGCTTAGAGTCATGCCTTTCTATTCAACTCTATTATTTCAGTGCTTTGAGGTATTAATATAAGAAAGAGTTGTTGCAATGAGTGGATCTGAATTGTGCATTGCTTATGGCATAGTGTTGCAGATGTATAAACTGCATGGTGTTGTACACTAAACTGCATCTGATAGATATCTAGAAATAGATATTTCAAAGTTGTGTCACCTGCATCTGCTGTTTTTCTTTCCCTTGGGTTCTCGGTGGAAGTAACTATATAACTGCCATTAATCATATTTGTGGCTTTGTGAATTCTGATCTTCAGCAGCAGTGTGGGGGTTTTAGCTGACGAGCCACTTTTCAGCCAAGCTGTTTATTCCAGTCCAAGTGTGCATGCCTTCCTTTGGCTGAAATCCTTATTTAAACAAACAAGAGCCGAAAAGAGCAGTGAAGAGCACACGAGTGGGCGGGTCCTAACGCGACCACCAGATTAGCTCTAATCCCTGTTTTAATCGAGCCCCTTATTTCAGTCATCAGCACAGCCAGTGATTAAAGGACAAACATCTTCTTTTGTGGAAGAACTGGTCTCTGTTTTACTTTCAAACAGGAGTCATGTGTGAGGAACTATAGCGTGCATTCATTCATTGTTTGTGATTTTTTTTCTTTACCTTGCACTAGTAACTACACAGCATGGGGTACAATCAGTACTGTACTTCAGTACATCTGTACACAAAACTAGGTCTCCAGTTTAAGATGAATGCTTTAAAGCTAGAAGCAAAGAGGAATGATGACAAGACTGGACAGGTGTGATTTTATTTTGATGTCATTCTGATGAAGAATAATGAATATAATTAACAGTCAGTTTGAACATTGTGCTTCCATGAGCCTGAGTTGTTCAGACAGTCTTTGTGTAGCTGAACTGTGTTCAGTACAAAACAGTGTGTGTGTGTTGATCCATTTGTTCACAAGCCAGGTACTCAGGCAATGAATGAGATCATCAATGTAGGTGGGATTTTAAGGGATTTTATTTTTATACTTGGGTGTGACTGAAGGTTCTTTCTTTACCCCCCCCCCCCCCCCCCCAACCCAAATCAACTCTTTTATATATGTTTTAAAATAAAAGCAGCTTTCCTTATGGGACAGCCAAAACCGTCACATATTCCTATCTTTAAGGGGATATTTGACCAACACCCTGCCCCTCCCCACACACACACACACACACACACACACACACACACACACACACAAAGGATGATGATGCGTTTCCATCTCTGACATTTTCTCCTGTGAATTGATTGGCTTACGCCCTGAAACTCTAGGGACTCCCAGTCAGGATGAAAATGACGGAGGGCCGCTTGTCTCCTTTGGTAACACCTCGGCTTTGTTTCCATGGGGACTCAAAGCTGCAAATGGCGAAGGAGGAAGTGGTGCTTAAAATAGACAGAGTTCTACTACCATCACACTGCTAATCTGAACAGCGTCCACTGCTTCTTGATTAAATCTTGCAAGATTTCTGCAGGATAATGATAGCACTGCCTTTATTAGTTTTGAATCTTATTATGGGTTAAAACGGTAGAGTTTCACTTATTTTCTGTCTATGGCTGGTGACTTACATAAATATCACTGTGCTGAAAACAACCCTGACATTTGATGCTGCTGAAGCTTGCTGTGCTTATAGGTCATGCAGGATGAGACAAAATGATACATCAGAATTCTATTTGACATCACACACACCGTCAGGAGGATTTGAGACTTTATTGACTGCAGTTTATTTCAGTTAGAGTAATCAATGTGAATGAATAGAACCCAACCTAGTGGGCTGGCTGGACTTTGTGATATTAGAATTGTTTCCATTTGTATGTGTGTGTGTGTGTGTGTGTGTGTGTGTGTGTGTGTGTGTGTGTGTGTGTGTGTGTGTGTGTGTGTGTGTGTGTGTGTGTGTGTGTGTGTGTGTGTGTGTGTGTGTGCGCGCGTGTGTGTGTGTGCTCATGTATCCATACATGACAGAAGGGTTTTGGGGAAACAGTAAGCCAACCTAACCCGCATCAAACCTTTTAGAATGTATCTCCCTGCCATCATCTGAATAATTTTTTATTGGCTCACACTTTACTGCTATGATTTCAGGATGTGCCAAAAACGAAAGCCATCTGCTCTCTCTCTCCCTCTCTTTCACTCTCTCTCTCTCTTTCACTCTCTCTCTTTCACTCTCTCTTCTCTCTTTCTCTCTCTCACTCACTCTCTCTCTTCTCTCTCTCACTCTCTCTTTCTCTCTCTCACTCACTCTCTCTCTCTTTCACTCTCTCTTTCACTCGCTCTCTTTCTCTCTCTCACTCTCTCTTTCTCTTTTTCACTCTCGTGTGTGTCTGAATGATTCTTAGAACTAACAAACATTTCATGACATATCTGTATGAACATACACTCCTTCTTGTTTCTTTAGCTCTCTATGTGTGCTTGCACATGTACGAGTGTGTATATATGCTGAGGTTTTTGGAACTGCATATTTCAGACCAACCACAATTTTGTATCCTGCCATTTATCCTTGGGTCATCAGTGACCTGTTCTTTCCTGATAAGAAAAATGTAGAATCCATATACAAACAGGTTTGAGAGAAATACACATTAGACGGCTATATAACCAACACAGGGTGTGTACTTGCATAAATGTTTATGTTTTTAAAGTCCCCCCAATAACCGATAAATAGCATAGCTGACACTGTCTCATTTGTTTAATTGGGTTCTCATTGTCTACTTGTAGGACTTGTGTGGAAATCTGATGAAGTTTTAAGTCATATTTATGCAGAAATATAGAAAATTCTACAGGGTTCATAAACTTTCGAGCACCACTGTATGTTTAGCATCCACCATACAAGTTCCTGTGTAAGTTGTTACTATCGAAACAATAACATATTAGACCAAGTACATTAATAAAAAAAAAACACACCTGATTTAGCTTAGAATCAGAATTGGGAATTTAACAGCTGTTAAAAAAATTCATTATAATTAATTAAGTTCTGAGTCATCAGTAATAGTAGGCACTAACAGCCATCGGTCGTTAACCGAATGTCACGACGGTTGCGTGAGGGAACATACACCTCAAGGAGAGTGTTGACGTAGGGAGGTGCTGTTCCAGACAAGGTCTTGTACACGACCATCAAGGCATTGAATCTGATACGGGCGGCTACAGGAAGCCAGTGGAGGGAGCTGAAGAGGGGTGTGACATGGGTCCTCTTGGGCTGGTTGAAGACAAGACATGCTGCTGCATTCTGAATCATCTGAAGGGGTTTGATGGAGCTGGCTGTGAGGCCCGGGAGTAGTGCGTTGCAGTAGTCCAATTTTGAGAAAACAAGAGCCTGGACTAGTAGTTGTGTGGCCTGTTCAGTGGGATAGAGTCTGATTTTCTTGATGTTGTACAGAATGAACCTACAGGATCGTGCAGTTGTTGAAATGTGGTCTGTAAAGGTGAAGTTGTCATTGAAAGTCACCCCAAAGTTTCTGGCTGTCCTGGTTGGCTTGAGTGTGTTTGAGCCGAGCTGTACGGTGAGGTTGTGGTTGATTGAGGGGCAGGCAGGGATGACGAGTGTCATGAAACCAGTAAGGGAACTCTGAACTACAGTTCCCAACAGCCACTGCTTCATTGTCACATGACCACCTGCACCTGATTCACGTTTCTGGTAATTAGCACTCTTGTATATAGCCACTGTTTGCACTGCTTCCTCATCTTATGTATTGTCTATCCATGCTTTTGTCCGCGCTTCGATGTTTAGTTTTGTCACAGTATTCTGCCTTGTGTTATTGTGTCTTTGTTTTTTTGTCTGTTTGTTTATTAAATGTTTGAAATCTGTGATTGCTTCCGTCTCGTACTTTGAAACATGACGGAACGTGAGACCTAAAACTCGGAAGCAGCACATTAATCATGACATACCTGGGCTTCACTCTACCACCTCTGTTCGCGGAGAACTATGCTACGCTACGCCAGCAGGAGGAGGAGCACCAAGCTGCGCTACATAAGCAGCAGGAGAACATGGAGGAGTCTGGGTACAAGTGGGAGCCTGTTGACTGGGCTGGTGGCATCTCCCACCCTCCCTCCCCTGTTGTGGATCTGGTCCAGCAGATGGAGTCAGTGGAGAACGTGAGTCAGCCTCCCTGCTCGTCTGAGGATGCCGATCAGCTGAGGACGTCGCTCAGTCACCCTGGTTGGCTGAAGACATTGCTCCATCTCCCGACATACCCAAGTGCCCCCCTCTGTACGCCAACCCTGTGCACAATGCCGCTGTGCTTGCCTGCTCCGCTGAGGAACTTGCCCTGCTTTTCTGCACCGCTGAAGGCATCGCTCGGCTTTACCGCTCCACTGAGGAAGGCACTCCGCTTTTCTGCTCGGCTGAGGACGTCACTCTGCCATCCTGCCCGGCTGAGGACGTCGCTCTGCCATCCTGCTCGGCTGAGGATGTTGCTCTGCCATTATGCTCGGCTGAGGACGTCGCTCTGCCATCCTGCTCGGCTGAGGTCGTCGCTCTGCCATCCTGCTTCGCTGAGGACGTTGCACTGCCTCCATGTTCCACTGAAGACGTTGTTCCTCTTCTTTGCTGTGCGCCGTATGTCACTCCCCCTTCCTGCTCTGCGGAGAGCATCGTTCCTCCCTTTGGCCTCGCGGAGAACCTCGCTCCCCTCTCTGGCCTCGCGGAGAACCTCGCTCCCCTCTATGGCCTCAGAGCAATCTTGGAGCTTCCCTCGGGCCTCGCGGAGAACATCACTCCCCTTTCCTGTCCTACTGAGGAAGTTGTCCCGCTGTCCTGCCCTGCAGAGGAAGTCGCTGTGAGCTCCAGCCCCGCTGAGGACGTCGCTGTGCTTACCTGTTCCACTGAGAACATTGTGTTGCTTTCTTGCTCCACTGAGGACGCTGCTCAGTCTCCTGGTTCAGCTGGGGACATTTTGCCCAGGGGGGCAGGACCGCCAGAGGGAGGGAGTATATTTTTTTTGGGGGGGGGGGGGTTGTCATGAAACCAGTAAGGGAACTCTGAACTACAGTTCCCAACAGCCACTGCTTCATTGTCATGTGACCACCTGCACCTGATTCACGTTCCTGGTAATTTGCACTCTTTGTCTCACGTTATCGTCTCACTATACCTTTGTCTATGCTGCTGTATTTTGTCTTTTCCACAGTGTTTTTGTTTCCTTGTTGTAGAGTGTTTTGTATGTTTGTTTGTTATTAAATGTTTAAGAATCTGCGCTTGCTTCCGTCTCCAACTTTGAATCGTGACAACGAGAACCTCCGTTTTTGCCAAGTTGAGCTTAAGATATCAGACAGGCAGGCAGAGATGCATGATGAGATGGATGGATCATCAGGCTGGAAGGACAAATAGAGTTGGGTGTCATCAGAATAGCAGAATATGAGAAGCCATGAGACTCAATCACAAGCCCCAGAGAGACCCCAATTGTTGCACCCCTATATTTAACAAAAATTTTTTCATAAAATGTGTTGTGTTTGCAATTGTTTGATATCCATGAGAGCAGAGCATTTTTGTGAATGTTTTGAACAAAAGATCAAAAGGTTAAACAATAAAGACAATTTTTCACAGCCTTCTTTGCTCATATTTACCAAGTGTGCCAATATTAATGGAGTGCACTGTATATCACTTAGTGGCTGTTTATGTAGCCACATCATTATTTCCTGATGTGCTAAGGCATTAGTTCATGGATTAAGTCATCATAATAAATGCATTTTTTATGTATTAATATATTCTTGTTTGTGGACTTTATACTACAGTATTATTGTAAAAGCTGTATTGATTATTTCAGAAGCATGTCTTCTGATGGTGGACAAATTCACATTTGAATTTTGTTTGTCATACACAAAACCATACACAGAATGACGTGTAGTGAAATGCTTTTTACGACTGTCCATGACATGAAATAGAATTGACCTAGACCAGAATTTACTGTATAGAGTTAGAAAAGGGAAAAGTATTTTTAAAATATTTTTTAAAAAGTGTATAATTATAACGTAGAATTTAAAGATGGGTGGCAGCAACAGTCTGCAATTATTTGTGCAATATAATGCTGTACAACATTAATTTGACATAGTTGTCTTGAAATTGTCTAGTGTTTAATGTAAGAACAGGAATCAGCCAGCAGATGGCACCATGGCAAAACAAACCAAGGTGTGTGACTCCAAAATGGTTTGTTTTTGCTATGCTGATATCACAGTATTACGGTTTATATGTATTGTATTGTATATGTATATATGTATACGTAATGTTTGTGAATTTGTTTGCATAGCTCCTAATAAATAATTTATTGTTACCTTAACATAACTGTACATTTTATAGGTGAACAGACGCTTGGCCATTTCATGGGATGCTTTATGATTAAAAGAATTTTATTAATTGTTATTCAGACTGTAGACTGTAGATTGTATTCCTCACATGAAGAATGAACGAATGCTACGGATGCAATGGTACACACGCGTCCACATGCGCATGCACACACACACGCACTCTCTCGCTCTCTCTGATGTGGCTTCTGGAGCCTCTTTAATGTGAGGGGAAAAACAGAAATATATCAGAGGAGAATCCCACGTTCTGTATATGTGGTGGGATTTTACAGGCTCGGTTTGACTTCATGTGGATGCAGGCTGCACCATTCTCTCCTCCTGACGGGTGGGAAGGACATTTACAGACATGGTGGGAAGATGATGCTTACTTTTTAATATTTCAACTCCCTCCCCCCTCTATTTTTCAAGCATGGTTGCATCCATTTGTCCCAGCGAGTGGGTACAGTGTGGAAGTGAGAAATGTGATTGGTCATATCGTGATGTTTTTTCTGATGACTGTTAAGGACAATGTATTGCTAAAGCGGCGCAGTGTGGCCACAAAGGGATGGGTCCTCCCCTCATCCTGTCTCTCTCGGTATTACTTATTGAGCTTCTCCCACCTCTATACACCATCCTTTATGTCACACATTTGGCGTCACCTATCTTTTGCCGTTACCCAGAGAAATGAGACTGATCTGGACTAGTCTATTCAGAGAGCTGTCGTGGGAGGACTACAGCCTCTCTCTCTCGCTCTCTCTCTCTCTCTCTCTGGTTTACTTCTGATCTTATCCTATACCCCTCCCTTCTTGCATTGTCTCTCTCACATACACTCTGTCACCTGTGTTGGACGCTGTTACCCAGAGTGAGGAGGCTGATCTTGAGTCTGGACTAGTCTATTCAGAGAGCTCTTGTGTCTGTCTCATTCTCTCTCTGCACTTTTGCAAAGAGAGCAGGTGGTCCTTCTCTGCCCTTGGGCAGGAAAGTCACCTGCCATTGCCAATCGGAGTCCTCTCCTCTCAACTCGTATTTTTCATCTTCTCGTGGAGAACTCGTGTCCATTATGGCGCACGCGGCAGCGCACCTCAAAAAGGCCCGTCTGGAGATGGACCAGCAGCCCGACACGAAGGCGCTGGAGAAGGCGCGTGAGAGAAGGAGACGCTCTCGAGAACGGGCTGAGCGCAAACGCAAGGTACGCCACACGGCAAGCCAGCTTATTTCATGCCACCCCCATCAGCAACATGGGCACTGAGGCTTCCTAGAGTCCCACAATTTCATACTACCCTAACCATCTCACTTCCAGTTACATCAGCTACATCCAGGGATTTCCAGCATTCTTACACCACTTTCATATTCTTTTTCATCACCCCACTAAACATTTTCTCAGTCTTCAGTCATCCAGCCAGTTTCTGTTGTGTATATATATTTCTGCTCCATCACACCATTCCTCAGGCTCACACTGTAGCAAAGCACCCTTTCAGCACCTCTTTGCTAGAAATCGACCACATTCAGCATTTTGTCAGCTTCTCTGTCTTGTCTTGCTTCATTAATCTCTTCATAACACGGTGAGCGGAGTCACACTGAGCCTTGTTTGAGTCTTACTGCAGCATCACATACGCGTGCAGTACATTTGCTGCTATGCGACTGTGTATTTGGGAATCCACTGATCATACACAGGAACGTGAGATCAAGGGCATATCTTAGAGAAGCACTAGAATGCAGCATGCCTAACACTGCATTCCTAATATATGATGAAAGGCTGTTTGCATGAAGATGTGTTTGGGATGTACGACATGCACAACGTGCATGTGATTTACAGGGATTCCCATATGATCACTCTCCTATGTTTTGTTTCCAAGGAGATTGTACAGCATTCGAAATTGTCTCACCTCATTCTCTCATTTTCCTTGTGTATGAAAAACTGAAAACAGCACAAAGTTGTCATGGATTTCAGTCAACATTAAAATAAGCCAACCGAAAAACTTCAACATTCACTTTATTATACGTTTCCTGTGGTTTTATTACATGCCATTTGTTTGTGTCTGTTATTTGCTGAGGCGCTTATTGCTTAAATCACTGTAATCATGAAGTGTTGAAGACAGCTTTGTAAAACAAATAAATAATTTAGTCTTTCTAATTTGAAACAGAAAAAGCTCTTCAAATGGCAATTTACTCAGCACAGAGATTGATGATTATGTAATGTCAATACTTTGCAGCAGTTGGACAGAAACTAAATTGCACTTTAAATGATGGGTTGCAGGGGAAAACATAAGACATTAAAAATGTCACAAATGTTTGACTTGTCAGATTAAGGATCAAGGAGGTATGCTTTAGGTCATGTTAGTACCTAGTAAAGAAAACCATACATTCTGTTAGGATTTGTTACTCTTGTAGTATTGAAGCATAAAATATTATAGATGGAGTGTGGGGCCGGAGTTCGCTGCCAGTAATGGACAAAACCAGTGACAGTGGTAATTAGGGCTGCAACTAACGATTATTTTCATAATCGATTAGTTGGCCGATTATTTTTTCGATTAATCGATTAAACTTTCAGTACCATTTTTCCGTTTATTTAAAATAAAATCCACAAACTGAGTGTTACAAATATAAACTTCAGACTAAAACTTTACACAACTGTTTGTCCAATTATATAAGACTGAAAAGAACCCAATACACACAGACACACACCAGAATATATATTATTAATTTAGGACTATAGTTTAATTCAGTGCTTTATGTGCATCCATAAAAATAATGCATAAATACATGTATATAATATAAACTAATATATAAGTTTACATTATATAATAGTATTTATGCATTACTTTTAATAAAAGGTAACGTTGATATAAACAGTAAACTGAAGAAAGTTATTGTTGGTGACTCTGGGTATCTGCTAAAGCTAGCAGTGTCACATTGTGTGCAAATGATGTCATGCGCCGTCGACTAGGAAGCGGCTTATACTTCCAGTTAGTAAAAAATCCACTAGTGTTCCTTTTGAGATGATATAACTGTTCTAAAATTCATACACTCGATGGTAGAGTACATAATGCATAGTGTAAGTGTATAGTACTTCATTTGGAACACAACTTTAGTATTTACTCTCTGAAGCGTGTTTTCGGAACAGATGTAGTAGGGAGTAAACGTGTCCCGTGCCGCGTGCAGACCAACTAATCGATAACAAGATTGGTTGACAACGATTTTCATAATCGTTTATTACCGATTTTAATGATTAATTGTTGCAGCTCTAGTGATATTCACAAGTAGCAATGTCTTATTGTATGTCAGTAGGTTGTGCACCTGGATAAAACTGAATTGTCAGTTATTGGCCTGACTCTGAAGTGCAGTGTTGTGTAAAGTTGGTTTAATGGCAGTCTAATATTTATGAAATGACTTTGGCAGGAACAGCATCCACAGAGCCAAAACATGTGAACAGCCAAAACTGATATTGTTAACTATTAAACTAAAAAGCATGAGTGCTGTTATGCCAAGTTTCTGGAAAATAAATGAGGAATGAGAACGTAAATGAGTAAGAATTGGTACTAAAACGCAGAGGCAGATCAGTTTTAAAAGACATGATCTTAGTCCAGAGTTGGGTCATTCCTCCTCAAGGGGTCCAATACAGGTTGCTTGAGCATTTTTAATTTTCATATTTTTTTTGTGATTACCTCTATGTACTGGCATTGCAAAATCACCTTTTTTTTTTTTTTTGACTTGGTTTATCTACGATGGCCATCTTTGTGTCATGGCACACAACTAATTTTGGTTATACAGCTGTTTACGGAAACTTCAATATATTGGCGCTGGATGGTCCTAGCTCCTTGGAACAAAAACTGACCTCTGGAGCACATCACAAGGTACATGGACCCTAACCCTATATAAACATTTTGCACATTCTTGTTCCTTAGACTTAGAACTTACTGTAAGTCCAATTGAAATGCTCAAGATTGCTCACAGTTGAACATTTAGGGTCAATTTATAATGGGAAGGGTTCGAGTCTCAGCCTTAGTACCTTGTAATGTGCTCTAGAGATCAGTTTTTGTTCCAAGGAGCTAGGACCATCCAGA
Source organism: Ictalurus furcatus (assembly GCF_023375685.1). Classification (NCBI taxonomy): domain Eukaryota; kingdom Metazoa; phylum Chordata; class Actinopteri; order Siluriformes; family Ictaluridae; genus Ictalurus; species Ictalurus furcatus. The sequence continues at coordinate 14,399,208 of NC_071261.1, forward strand.
GCCAATATATTGAGGTTTTCGTAAATAGCTGTATAACCAAAATTTGTTGTGTGTCATGATACAAAGATGGCCGTCGTGGTTAAACCAAGTAAAAGAAAAAAGAAAGAAAGAAAAAAAACCTGGCAGATTTGCAATGCCAATACATAGAGTAATAGGTAATCACTAAAAAAAATTTAATAAAAAAATTAAATGGTCAGCAACCAATTTTACAATTTTTGGACCACTTAAGATGGACTGATCCAGTTATGTGTAATACATGTCCATCAGCGGTGGCTGAAATATTGTAAGAGTAGTTTCAATGGTGATTATGTTTTAATCACCATCAAGCAAATATGGAACAAGTGCACAAATGCATTTTTATTGTATTACATTTTGCTTTGTTATGGCTGAAACAACATGAACCTGGGTTGAAATGTATTTATTTATTAATTTACTTTAGTGGGGATTTGTTGTGTTTAGCCCAATTATTATTAAGAATCTGCCTCGCAAGTCAAATCTAATTCATGCTCCTTGATCTAAAAAGTAAGAGCTGCAGTAGCAGACAGATAATCACCTCTCCTTTCTTTTTGCATTTCTGAAGTGCTCTAGACTCTTCATGAATTTCACATGAGAAGCTGGAATATGTGGAAGCTCACGCAAAGTGAGGAGCCATTTTAAAGCTTTACGAAACAACTGAGACTAATTTCTTGCTTTTGCTCACCTCTGCCAGATGCCACACACAGTCCATGTCCTTCTGGATATTTTGCTCCTGTTTATTTATAAATGTGCTGTGTAATTGACACATGTGGAGGATGTACATGGTTATACTTTATCCTCGCTGGATACAGCACATTTCTTCAAAGTTCAGTGCTGTTGAAAGACTTATCACCCATCTGAACCGATAATCATTTTGCTGAATGCATTGCACAAACACTAGACATAAAACACCAAAAACCAAGCATCCATATTTTCACAAACAGTACAGTCTACTAAAATATGATACTTTGATATACAGTAGTAATCAAAACCTAAACTGACTTTTTGGTGGTTTTGAGACAACTGATAAGAATATACATGGACTGTATATGTTCACGTCATTTCAACTTGCAGTCTTGAATCCCATTTGAATGCCATGGAGCCTAAACAAACAATGAAAGAGTCTACTATAAAAAAAAGAAGTCATTTTTAGAGAAACAGTAGAGGAGGAGAGCAGAAGAGCACAGAGAGCCACTCAAACACTGTCTGTCTCTCTCTGAGAGACGCTAGACAGGAACAATATAGAAAGACTCCCAATTTTAATGAATTTATCAGTGACATCCTCATTCCAGAAGAGCAAAACTGGGAACAACTGGAACTGTATATGTTTGTGTTGTTTTGAGACAACGTCCTCATCCATCACTCAGTGCTGGTGCACAAGTGGAACAAAACACATTTATAGTACATGCCCTAATGGTGTTTCTGTATGCATGTGTGTGTGTGTGTGTATGTGTGTGTGTGTATATATATATATATATATATATATATATATATATATATATATATATGCAAAAGTCTTAGGCACCTTATTTTGTTTAAGTACAAACTATCCATCCATCCATCCATCTTCAACCGCTTACTCCTTTTCAGGGTCGCGGGAAGTACAAACTATGTTATACATTTTTATTTTCTGACTTCGAGTCAGATTTTCCAGTCAGTACAAAAGCATTTTAGATTTCCTAACATTAGTTTTCCAGCACACAATTAAATGTTACAGAAAAATGTTTGTATGTTATTAAAGAAAGCAGCATATTATGTAAGAGACACTTTTCACACACACACACACACACAAAAAACAACATAATGATGGCTGCTGGATTTTGCTGCAAAAATATGAAGCGAGTACGACAGTCAACATCTCCAGAAGAACTGTGGCTGGTTCTGCAAGATGCTCAATAAAACTTACAACTCATTTCCTTATAAAACTGCACACATTAGTAGTACCTGAGACTATTTCTTTTTAAGCAAAGGGTCATCATACCAGATATTGACTTTGTTTCATTTACTACTGCTAGTGTTTATTACTGTTTATTGCTCTTCATAGTATTTTATACACATAGTATTGCATATATGAAATATATAAATATATGATATATAAATATATAAAATTATATATATATATAATTTTATATTACTCACAGTATCTTTTGTGAGATACTGTATATTATATATATATATATATATATATATATATATATATATATATATATATATATATATATATACACAGTATCACACAAAAGTGAGTACACCCCTCACATTTTTGTAAATATTATAATATATGACCAGTATGAGGGAGTGTGAGAGTGATGACACCAAATTTAACACACCTGCTCCCCATTCACACCTGAGACCTTGTAACACTAACAAGTCACATGACACCGGGTAGGGAAAATGACTAATTAGGCCCAATTTGGACATTTTCACTTAGGGGTGTACTCACTTTTGTTGCCAGCGGTTTAGATATTAATGGCTGTGTGTTGAGTTATTTTGAGGGGACAGCAAATTTACACTGTTACACAAGCTGTACACTCACTACTTTATTGTATATATATATTATAGTGTCATTTCTTCAGTGTTGTCACATGAAAAGATATAATCAAATATTTACAAAAATGTGAGGGGTGTACTCACCTTTGTGAGATACTGTGTATGCGATTATACAACTATATATATATATATATATATATATATATATATATATATATATATATATATATATATATATATATATATATATATATATATATATGCTACTTACAAATGAGGAAATACAAGCAAATATACACCCAGTATATGACATGTGACAGAGAAAAATTTGTACAGGCTATGGATGAAGCTTGTGGAGACATTCAAGCATATGCATGACAGTCATCACTTTTCATATGGACTCTTTTTGGCAGGTTCCTAGAAATCAACTAAAATTTTTAAACTTAAACTTTTTAAAGAACAAAAAAACAGTTGTCACAGCGTTTGAAAGCTTTTTCATGATCCCCGTCATACCTTAACCGGCCAAGCTAACAGCAACGAGTTTACCTCAGCTTGTTAATCCCGCCCACATTACATTACTAATTCAGTTAACTTTCCTGATGTGCAATTTGCTGTTAGTGCGCTTTAATCTGGTGGTCGCTTTAAGATTTTAGTGTTTATGTTGATGTCGAAGGTCACATGACAATGCCAACATGGCGGACATAGTATGTCCAGGGTTGTAGTCATACTACACACACATACTGATTAGTAGGTACTGTCACAGTACACATTACTGTTTCTTGCTCCAGATGTTAATCTGTTTATGTAGCCAGATCAATCTTACACGATTGTATATAAAATTTTATAAAATTGACAACCCAGCCTTTTACCTTTTTCTTTACCAAAAGACTATATACAGTAAATAAAAAAAAGGAATACTGTATAGTAGAACCATAATACAGTATATATTTTAGTGTCCCTGTTTGGTTATAGCTGACTGCGTTATTTAATCAAAAGATGACAGGACTGTAGTTTTGAGTATTTGTTGTTTATAAACCTTATATGTTATGAGAGGAAATTGCACAGTTCTGCTCGATTAAGGCAGTGTTGATTGTTTTATAGAGCACTGACTTTAGTTTGAAGAAATTTGTCATTGAGAAAAACTGTAATACACACAGACTGTACTGTACTGAGACATTTTAGTGTGTCACTATCTAAATATCACAATTTGTAGTGCTGAAAGGACACTCAAACCTCAGTGGTACTAAAAAAAAAAAAAAAAAAATTCTGAAGAGGGTGATAAAATCAAAAGATCAGACACAGTCACAGAGAAACTGGAACATGTACTTGCTAAGTCATAATTTATTCAAACCAATGGTTTTCACCAGTTCTTTTTTCTCTACTTCATTGTTGTCAAGTTCAGTCAATTGTAAAAAAAAAATTAAAAAAAATTAAAAATGTTTTTAGAAATCTAGTGTTTCTAGTACTTTTTACTTCAAATTCAAATATCCGATGGTGTCAGGTCATGTTTAGATGCATATAAATGTATCTTTGGTAAACAGCCTGCCTCAGAAGTACTCAAAAGCACAACATGTGTTGTGATACGGGTGACCGGACCAGCCTGCTGCTCGGCAAGATCCTGTGTTATGAAATGAGTAGAGCTATATTGTATGTGCTTCCCTACTGGGTTTAGTTTCTAGATCAACTGACGTAAAATCATCCACATCTGGCTCTGTGGACTGGGCTGATAATCCAGCTGTTTTAATTCTAAATTAATGCTCTTTCAATCCATTTGTGCATTGGACAGTAATCTGGAGAGCATTATGCAAAATAGCAATTTGTGCATTTCTATGTACATCTCTTAAAACTCATTTTATAGTACAGAGTCTGAAAAGCATTTTAAAGCATACATTCTTATAAAAAAAAGGACTATATAAGATTAAGTTATTTTTTAATGGATTTATCCTACTAAGTCATATGCCATATGTTTCTAAATTATCAACAATACGCTTGGATTGTATTCTGCTCATTTTATGCCTTTGGATAAATGTGTCTCCCAAATGAATTAATACTAATTAATTACAGATTACTATTATTTAGTTTAATCTTATTTTTTTTTAGGACATTCTTTATAAGGAATGTCTAATTTATGCCTTTTGTAAACATCATTTTAAAATATCTTCAGTTCCAATTCCATACAGTATATTTGTCTTTTCTAATGCACCAGAATGCATGATGTGTCCTGCTTAGGTAATCTCCTTCCACCATGCCACAGCTAGGCAGTATAGGCAGTGTAATACAGATTAAATGCTGAAACACAGTAAAAAAAACAAAAACACACATACACTCACACACACACACACACGCACACACACACACACACACACACACACACACGCACACACTAAGCTCTGCAATAAACTCTTGTAGTCCAGCTGTCGGAGTTGCTATGGCAACATAGCCCCTGACTCCTTTCTTTTTTTTTTTTTCTTTCTAGCCACTGTACAGTAAATGATGAGGACTGCGGTACTCTTTGAAGTCTTTCAGATAGTGAAGGCAAGAATATATAGTTGAAATTAATAAATGTCTGTCAAATATGTACCTAGTCCATTGTCTTAAGAATTTTACTTAAGATTTAAGATTGTAAATGCAGAATGCCTACTGACTGTTGTTTGCAAAACCATATGATGGTTTCCAAAGTGTTTATGTTTGATAGTAGTAGTAATATAGAATTAGAAATGTATCACTTTGGTGCCTCGAAAAGTAGGATCCACAGAACAAACTCCAGCCCTGCAGGTTTGTTACACCACACCCCTGATGATTATGTAATACAATGCTGCTGTACAATTGTGTGATCATAGCCATTTAGTCATTAGCAAGTTTTTTTCTCTCAGCAGAAGAGTACACATTTTTTCCCACCCCCACCCACCCTGGCGTGCGGTTTACCACAGATTAAACATGTTTGTGTTCTGTACCTACCTAAGGATTAAACTCTGCTTTTTGGTTGTAGTGTGAGAAAGAAAATCTGGAATGCTCTCAGGATAAATCACTGCTCAGACTAATTGATGGAGTGGTCATTGTGGTCATTTGTGGAGAACATGTGGAAGAGTCATGTGAGTGATTGGTGGTTTTGATTGTTTTGTTTTTGTGTCCAAGTGCTAGCATAAGACTATATTATAGCATGCTTCCTCTATTCAAATGTTACTGGTGGTTGCTACTGCATAAGAGTGTGTTATCAAGAACTGAAAGAAGTAAATGAATGAAACTCTAAAAAAAAAAACTCTAATAAACTAACTGACACTTTTCTCATAATTAGATTTTTCCACTGCCTAACCCTACATTCACACTAGCAGGCAACAAGTCACTTGTGTGTTTTGTAGTTTGTCTCTTTGGGGCTTGTAGCATAGCGTTAATTACTGTTCTCGCTTGTGGAATGTATAGATTAGCAGAGCAAGCTAGCTACAATTATTACAGTCCAAATTATTACTTCTAAAGTTTATTTTACTTCCTAAATGTCTATACACATTGAAAGACAGATCACATATGACCAGATACTATAAGATGAAGATGCCTTAGACAGTAAAAGTAAACTAATTGCAAGTATGAACTAAAGTTGGGGAATTTAAGAAACGTTGGACGTTACACATGTTATCGGATTGGTCCATTGTAGTATTTGAGGCAGTCATTTGGATTTGTTGTTTTAATGTGACACACCTAATTTGTATGGAATTAAAAAAAAAAAAAAAACTCAATATAAATGTCAGTTGCCGTGCTGTTGCTTTGTTGCTTACCACTGTCGCTGAAACTGTGTCTTGCATGTACAGTACAAATGAATAGAAAATGAATGCTTGCTCTGTTGCTTTGTTGCATGCTAGAGTGAATGCATTGTGAAAACAGTTTAAAAGACAATGACTCAGGCCATACAGGATTTCACCAAGGTTTTTTTTTTGTGATTGTTGTGGCCAAAAATGTTTGATATTGCTGCGTCTTTTTCCAAAATTTGCGATGCAACTTGCCAAGTTTTGTGCTTTTTTGTGGAAAACCACTTGAATTGGCGAAATTGCAATCGCACAAAAGTTGGTGAATGAGACGCACGTGAATCGAAGAGGGTTTTGACCGAATGCGCTTTGTGATGATGTCATATGACGAGTCTCGGCCCAAATCTGCAGAAAATGTGCGGTAAATTTTTAAAAATTGCAAGCTCCTCTGAATATTGTGGAGTTTTCTTGATTTTGGTTTCATTTCTGCAATTGCAGAATCGTGAAATCCTGGAGGGACTGATGACTGTGGCAATAGAGTATCAGAAGAAAAGAAAACAATTTAAGCGCCAAAGTCTACAGAAGAATTAAATTATTTACTAAGATGCCTGCAGGAATCTTTGCTTTATATAATTTCTTAGACCTCTGCACAGTACCCTATTTAGGTCAAGAGAGTTAGCGTTTGTTAGTTAGCTGGGTCATGTTTTGCAGTCTTTCAGTGTTAGGAAGAATGGGGACATTTAACTGCTGTAGCTTTGATAAATCATACCACATCTCAAGAGAATACTTTATACAGTACATTACACATGAGAAGAGTCGCTCTTGGGGTCGAAAGCTAAATGAGTTGCAAATTATTGATCATGAGAGTAGGATCAATTGATGTGTTGGTGGCTGTTTTTGGACTCTCCTGAATTGATATTCTACTGCTTGCACCAGATCTCATAACATTAACTGGGTAGTGTGGGAACTATTGTACTGTAAGCATTTAATTTGACTTTTGCTACTGCAGAGGAAGAGAGTTCTGGGTGGCTTCTGCTTTGTGCTAGATCGCCAGGCTGCCCACTAAAGAGTGTTGAGTGGGAGTTAGTAGTATACTCATAGTAGAATAGTAGGAATGAGATGGGGAGGTGGTGGGTATGGAAACTTCATTACTAGTGATGGGAATTTACAGAAAGTTAACTCGAATTAAAGTGGAGCTACAGGCCTGTTCTAACATTTGCATTTACACAAGAAATGTAGTACTCATGATAATACAGTTAGTTTGGAAGAAATGATCATATCCTGATTTGCACTTATCGGCATTACTGAAACGTTTGTAAATCTGGTGGGGATTTGGTTTGTTCTGCGAAACCATTTATATACAACTGTACCAAAAGAATAATAAATAAGGCCCATTGTATACATCTCAATCATATTGCATTACTTTTCCCATCACCAGGTACATTAAAGGCATGATTGCCTGAGTTGTACATGGTGACATGGCATTGTTGTGGTCATTTAGAGTAGCTCCTGGGTTCGGGCCTTTACACCAGTCCCTGTACACTCCTGTACACTCGCTTGTTCCAAACATACCACTGACCCTCCATTCACATGCATAGTTGGTGGGTGTAAAAATAGCTGAGGCTCAAATGAACAGTGAGGAAGCCAGCAGTAGATGGTCATTTCTGTTTATGGAAGAAGCTGGATGTCACACTACCAAATAAACAAGTGAGTAAAGTGGCATGGTGCGCCCCAGTGGGACACAAGACTGGAGCTTAAGGAGTATTAGTTTAGTATTAGTTAGCATTCACTTTGCTTGAAACTTGTAATGGCATGAAGTTCAATTGTACTTGTCATGGGCAACACAGCAATGCATAAAATGCCCAAGGAAACGGAGGACAGTCCAGAACGGGATAATCCTTATTCCATTAGTGATGGTTCTAACCAGAGCTGGAGCACCAAACCCTTGGTAAGAATCTGCAGATTTGCATCTTAATGTCATTATTTGGTGTTTTGGACCTCTAGTTGGAATCACAATGTTACATTGCCCACTTTATGAACTATACTTGCACATAATATTCACCTTTAATCTTTAAATAAATCTTTAATCATTTAACAAGCCTCCTTGTTGAGTTTATCTATAGCAAGATATGATTGACATATTTTCATACCAACGTTGTGCAGATATGTTTTACGGCTGTTCTACTCTATTGCTTTTTTTTGTCAGCCTCTCTGAAGTGGTTACATGACTGAACAGCTGATCAGATCCATACAATTGCAAAATGGCACATGTCCAAACACTCACCTCCATTTTTGCCTGTTCATTTCCTGCTTGAAAATCTCACCTGCAGTGTACAGATCACATAATCTGACTGTAGATTTCTACAGGTCTGCAGCTTTCAGATGATTTTCAGAGTGCCAATCAGATTCCTTAGATACAGTTCTCATTTCAATTGGTTTGGTAGGTTATGGAAAGAAACTTACATTATGACTGCTGGATTCTAATATGGATCATCATAGTGTCTTAAAAGTGGATTGTTTGTGGCTAGTCCACAGGAGAGTCTTGTCTTTGGTTGGTGGAGATTTATTTATCTTTGCCACTGTAACTCAGATGACATTTAACCCCAAGACAGTTGGGTAGTATTTTACCAAAACTGATTGATCAATGGCTCAACATTTGCAAAAATAAATATGTGATACATAGATGCACCAAATTCCCACATGACACTATACTTTCCTCAGAATAAAACACTGTCTGAAAATATGGAAGTGATGTGACCAGACACGGGTAGACAGAGGAAGTGTATGTTGAGTCTTATTGTAGATGTCTAAAACCCCCTGTTTGGAGTAGGATGTTTTAATATAAAGATTATTGTTTTATCGTTTGATGTTGTTTCTCAAAATATACAAAAGTGTATACTCTAAATATGTACTGTCATGTTAATTATTTATCATTATTTATTAATTATTAAGAATTCTGTACTTTAATGCCCCCTTTCTGCCTACTTGCGGGTGGCTGTGACTCAGGTACTAGAGCGGGTTGTCCACTAATCGTAGGGCTGGAGATTTGATTCCTGGCCCACATGACTCCACATGCCGAAGTGACCTTGAACAAGACACTGAACCCCAAGTTGCTCCCGATGGCAAGTTAGCGCCTTGCATGGCAGCTCTGCTACCATTGGTGTGTGAGTGTGTGTGTGAATGGGTGAATGAGACACAGTGTAAAGCGTTTTGAGAGGTTAAAAAAGTGCTATATAAGTGGAGACCATAAGTGCCAACCATTACTTTGCTGCTAAAAAATCAGATTTTTCTTCATTTAGAAAGGTAAGAAAGCTTTAGGTAGAAATCTTTGGATTCTCTGAGGACATCGCATTGCTCACATACTCATGTGCATGCCTTTTGTATAAGTGGAAGTTTAAAAGTGATATCCATTAGGGGGCATGTCAGGGCTGAGGAGGCATCCTGGCTGATGGATTTCCATGTCAATGTGTGAAATGTAGGATTTTATGCAAATAATATTTGTCACTGTTGAGAGCCATGGTGATATCCAACAAATGTGCACACAACCTCTTTATCCTGGTCAGGGTCTCAGTTGGAACTGGGGTGTAGAAATTCCTGGGAATACTGGACACAAGACAGTAATAAAACCTGGATGGGGCACCAGTACACTATAGGTAGTGAACTACAAAAATGCAAAACAGAGACTAATTTAATGTAGGAAAAGTACATCTTTGTCTTGGGTCTGAGATGGATCTTGTTTAAAATCAAAGTGCCAAACTCTAGAGTGAGATAGAATCCCCTAATTTCATAAACTGTATAGTTTTACTGTAACTGGAAAAATGTGTTGGAGGATGGTTGGAGTCAGAGAAAACTCACAGGGCTGCAGGACCTCCATTTTCATTCACGATGCCACACACTACTAAGACATTGACCAACTGCATGTGGGCGCCATCTTGTATGCAAATCAAATATGCTGCCTTTAATCTCATTTCTCTTAGACCTTGTTGCTGTCCAAAGACAAGTAATGTGGAGTGAGTGCCAGGCTCCCTGCTCATCTTAACAGCCAAACTGTGCTTCAGCCTTCTGGCTGTGATGGGTTGTGACTCAGATAAACTGTTCTCTCATCACATCCTGTGTCCTTGAGGTTGGGGTATTGCTGAAGAGATGAAATCAAACCATGTTGTGTGGCTGAGTGGTGTAAATCAAACCTGGACAATCAATTCATTTTTAGCCAGATTGCTCCATCTAGGGTTCTTTAGAAATGTATTTCTACAGTATGTGTATGGCATACAAAACATTGCTGCAGTATAAGATGCCAACTAGTGACGGAATTATCATAATCAAGTACAATTCACTGCTTCTTGCAGTCTGAAGCCTTTCCATTGGGATTGTTTTTTAGCTTACCTGTTCTGAAGGAGTTAGCCTAAAATTAGGGCTGCAACTTACGATTATTTTGATAATCGATTAATTGGTAGATTTTTTTTTTCCTTCGATTAATCCATTGGTTGTATTTTTTTAAATATCTTAACTACAAATAAATATATTTAAAAACTATTTATTTTCAGCATTTTAACCAACACTGCTACATAACTAGGCTTAATTAAATAACAGTTCACTAACTACAATACATCTGTCATGAGAATATTATCAAGTGCGCATGCCAACCGAATGAAACAATCAAACTAACACAAGGTGACGGTATTTTGTACTCTTTTCTGTATTTCAAGCCCTGATTTGTTAAAATTCCAAACAGACAATTCAAAGTAAAGGCAAAGTATAAAAAATATTCTATCACAATATATCACTAACTGAAACTCTCATTTAGCTAACTCTCACAAGCTAATTCATTTAGCTTGCCATGTGTGCACGTGAGGCGAATCATTTTCAATGTGTCGAATCCAAAGCTTTGGGGTTGACTCTTAGGTTTTATTGTCTGGAATTAGTGAATCGACTCTTTTTGGGCTTGACTTCGGTAGAACTGAAAGCAGGATGGAGACTTGATGATTGAAACACAAGACATATTAAAAATAGTCAGTATATTGTGTATGCAAAGAATACACAATCGTTTATCAGTGCTACTGAGTTGGACAAGTAGTTCTTACAAGCGAATTGATTCAAAAGCACAAATGCATGACTGACTTGAGTTTTGAAGACCAATCGTTGATTTGAGACAATGCTTATTTTCAAACCATTGTGTTGTCATACAAACAACTCACTATTTGACCAAAGTAGCATGAGAATATATTTTCTGTTAGGGCAGGAAAGTTAGATATATGACCATAAATGTGCAATACTAATTACTACTAACTGTTCGGAAGACTGATGAAGCCTTTATGATTGTTTCTGGAGAGTGTTATTTTGTTTGTAGGCACCCCGGGCACCCCAAAGGAGCTTCAAATGTCATACAGATGGTTGCTGGGTGGCATGTAAACACACATGCTTTAGTGTGATGATAGGATTTCCAGAAATAGATTTGAAATGATGCGCAGGTGCCGCACAGTGTGTGTATGTGTGTATGTGTGTGTACTCAAGATTTTCTGGACATTTATCTTGCCTGATAAATGTAAGTAGTCTAATCAAAGACTTGGCAGTTGGATGCAGTCACTATGGATAATGAACAAGGAACACAAGCTCCATTTTAAGATGGTCGCTAATCTTGTTGGCATAGAGATGGTTCGTTGCACAGGGACATTTTTACATGTGGCTTATTTATGTCTTTCATTTCTTCAGTCACTGTTCAAGTTTGACTGGTTCCATATATTTGTCTCTTTCAGATGAACCTTTTGCGATATAAGAGGATAAAATGTCACTGACTGTAAAGTCATAAAAACGTTACTTCAGTATGATACTAAAAATGATTCTTGTTATTCATCTCGTAGGCAAGAACTCAACTGACCATAACTGCCTTATGGCAGCATATCTGCCCAATGAAAGGTTCTGCTGCCATGGTTTCTGAGTCAGTGGTCTCTGTGGTCACTAGGCAGGGCTTTAGATGTTTTCAGCAATGTTACTCATAGTGAAATGTTGTATTATTCATAACTCCTTCTTATCAGTGAACTGATTAGAGCAGATAAATTCTCAGTGGATGAATGTTTTATGCAACACTAGGCACTCTTTGGCCTTTGGACACAATTTTTATCATTTTCATCAATTATATTTACCCTTCTGTTTGATGTTTGTTAAGACAGTGAGGCTCATCATCCACAAAACTTCAAGCTAAGATAGGAGTGCACCAAGAGAGTGTAGATATTTTTGTTTTTACGGATGAGTTTGTCTGTGTAACAATCTTACAGTACATCTTTTTAAAACATGCCCCCGCCTGCTACACACCCCCACCAGTTGATACAGGCCTTAGGAAATACAGCCAGCCACTACCATATGCACTCTCAGCCTGTGGACCACTGTGAAGTTAAAAGGTTGTAAACTATTACCAAATATCAGTGAATAATCTGTGCGTTGGCATCATTCATGTAGTGGAGCCATTGCAGGAGATTGTGGTCAGAACAGAGGGTGAAAGGACATCCCAATAAATAGATAGATAAGGAAGAGAGTGATGGTTGATGTACAGCACTGGACAGTCCTCACCCCCGCATCATGTCTCACTGTATCGCCTTCTTTTTGGTCTCCACCCCAGGGCACCCCGTTGCTCGCCTCCATCTGGTCACAGTCACACGACGTACCAGGAAGTGCATCCACTGCACACACCTCACATCACCCTACTTGTTAGAATCCCACAAGTCTGAAGACAGCCAATCTGATCCCAAAATTCCTCAACAGGAAATGATTGTTTTATGTTGTTGGTCCATATTGAATGGCACCAAAGTATATTTGTGCCATTGACCATGACTACATTGACCATGAACACACTAAACCACACCCCCTCCTTATAGAGTCATTCTAATCGCATAAACCTTTTAAGTTTATCTTAGTAAAGTCACTGAAATGACCAGAAAAGTCTCACTGGGTTTATTCTTGAACCTGAAGGCTCTCTATAAGTAGAGTGACTCAGATATAACAGTGCTGTGTCTGTGTATGGGTGATATTTTTTCTGTCATTCTTAGGAAAATTATTAAGCTCTTTTGGCTGTGAAGAAAGACATACTACAAAAATGTTATGGAGGTGTTTGGGGACACCTACATAACATTCTGGGGCATAAAACCTGATTTGTTTGCAGATATTTTATCTGTAGTGCACATTGATGATTGGCGGAAGATAATGTATGACTTTGCAACAAAATGTACTGAATATCATCAGAGGGTTTTGCTGCTTTGTCACTGGTACTATTGTGCATTTGTAACAATTCTCTCCTATATTCCACACAGCTAATCTAATCTGTTTTTTTTTCATGAATGCAGAACAAAAAAGAAATCATCCCACTCCCTTTTTGTCAGTAACAAGCTGGCTGATTTGTGTGTAGAAACTCAGTTATCTGTTGTGACACATAGAATCTATTTGTTCAACACATTAACTGGAACTTTTTCTAAAAAAAAATAAAATATATATATATATATATATATATATATATATGAAAAAGATTGAAAAGTATTTTTTTTAAACTAGTGAATTAAATAAAGACGATTTTTATAACTAGTGAATTAAATAACAGTGTTGTTATGAGGAAATATTTACACAAGATGAACCAGTATTTTATGGATAACATTGTAGGAAGGTTTTGCTTTTCAGTGTGGCATGCTTTCTGTATGACACTAATGAAAAGCAATTAGTTTGGTCATTGTATTTCACATTTTTCACTGTTGTGGTTGCTTAAAATTATATAGTACAGTGAGCGGCGTAGATTGTTTTTTAATGGTGCATTACATTCATTTCTGACACAGTTTGGTCAACATCTCATTCCTTAAAAGAAATCCCCTGCTGATTTCCCATTAAAGAGATCAAACGATAAAATAACGGTTTATCCATAGGTCCATCATTATATCATGTACATTATGTTTTACCTTGATGTGAAGTTATAGCAGTTTTACATGTTCTTAACATCTGGTTATGTTACTTATACAGAGAGAGTTATTAATGTGCAAATCCAATAAGGCATGAATAGGAATGAAATAGATTAGACTAATACAGGACTAACATACACGCATAAGTTAAGACAAAGCAAATTTAGGGGACATTTGTGGGCAAAGATGTGTAAGTGGGTTGAATATCACTCTTCCGTGGATAGATATTGTAGCTAACTCTCTTGTGTGTTATCCTGGGACACTCCTATGTATATACAGTAGCAGGCACAGCAGGGTGTATCCATGCCCACTATGAGAGTCAGATGCTTGGATCCTGGCGCCTGCTGCCACCCACTCAGGGAGTGGCACCACTAAAACAAACAGGTTGCATCATTCGCAAAGATAAAGTTCTTTGCAAATGCATTTGGGTGACTCTTTTGTGTAAATTGACAATGAGTAGATTAGTCATTAGAGTAAAAGGCCTTCAACATGTGGCTTGCAGCAGTGAAAACCCGTACACCATTAAAGTTGTTAGAATTGTTGATTTAAACCATGCCTCTCTCTCTCTCTCTCTCTCTCTCTCTCTCACTCACACAGCTGTTTTCAGTAATATTTGTTTTCCTAGATATTAGGACTCATTTGGACTATGTTTTGTTTTTGTTGTGTTTTTTTTTTTTTTTTTTACACATATATTAATTCATATTTTTCCATTTCATACATAAATTACATATATGTATATGGTCAGAACTGAGAATAATAAAAGCATTGTTGGCCTGAACACTTTTAAAATAATGAATCACTATTATTTGAGATGATCGTTACGGTAATGTGGTAAAAAAAAACCCAAAAAAAAAAAAAAACCAAACCAAGAAACAATGAAATTGGGGGAAAAAAACAGTTCTGATATGCTCAGATGTATGCTCTCCCTTTCTGGATGATCACACAGATACTCTATAGATGAAACTGATGAAAACCATAATTGTTGGTGCAATTTGCACACACATTCAGATTTGATTGTGTGCCCCTTAAAATGAATAAGTGCTTTGTCTGAAGTATTCTCACAGCATGTCTGGAAATCATGATCCATCTGCATGTACATAGCGTAGCCTATGTCTCGTCTTCATGCTGGTGTAGGAATCGCATATTGTTGTGTGCCTGAAATAAGAATGCTCTAATGAGACATAATTGCACTAAACATGATGCATTCACTAATATTTTGATGGACATTTTGAATAAATGAAAACCATAAAAAAAAATTATATTTAAATTCATTTGCATCTTTTGCATTCAAAATATTTAAAATTCTCTGGACAAATTTAAAAACTCTGTGGACACGCTTCTATTGAAAATGCAGACTGTTTAGTCCAGGCATCTTGAGGACAATATCCATTTAGGGGCCATGCGAAGTCAGCTACACTACTCCCACTACCACACTGCAAAAAATTACCTTAGCAAGTGGAAATACCTTGAATATAGTCAAATTAATCTAGTATTTCTTATCAAAACAGTACAATAAACCAAATATAAGATTATTAAACCTATTTCAAGCCATTTGTATTCATTTCAAGCTTGAAATACATTTATTTCTAGAAAGAAGCAAAATTATCTGTGAATGGAATAAGAAAACTACAAGCTTGAAATGAGTAATAATGTCCAGAAATAGGTTTAATGATTTTGTATTTGGATTAGCGTAATCCTATAATAAGGAATACTAGATAAATATGACTGATTCAAGATATTTTCACTTGCTAACATGACTTTTTTTGGTATGCATAACTATAATATGCATGAAAAATGGCTAAATACACAATGCTTTTGTTCATGGATTTTTGAGACTGTGCTGCTGTGCTCCGATTTATAACATACTCTATCCTTTACTCTATTAGGTGTTTTACATATAAGCTAACCATAATATATCTGCATGTAAGCCTGTGAGATGAAAGTCAGTACAATTCAGTGCAGGTTGGATCTTTGACTAATTCTATGGCTTTGACAATGTGGACTACAAGCAGGAGGACACGGTTTCAGCTTGGGGAGGGATGTATGGTGAATTCACATAATTATGTTTCATGTAATAATAAAGCTTATGTTTCATATCCAGCTGTTGTATCCTTTCCATGAGAAAGCATCAGTCATGCTTATTAATGTAGGCTAGTCTAAACTTATTGTCCTGTCAAATTTGCATTATTAGGTAGGACAGAAAGGGGATTGATTGGAGAAGCTAGTGAAATAACTAGATAGCTAACGTTCGCTAGTTTCATAGCCCGTAGCACTTGGCTACCTATATGCATTGTGTGAACAAAACCAGATATGTAACTTTATTTTTAATGTAAAATTACTTTATTTGTTTTACAGAGCTAAACTAATTTTAGTCATGTTCCTATATATAATGTCCTGTCCACAATGTTCCATGTCCTGCCCTCCTGCTATTTATGCGCTGCAGCTTTACACAGCATTCATGTGGAATTTAGCTGCTACTAGGGAAATAACTATTAATGTGCTGACTGTCATATTGATATTTGCATAGTCATGCACTTTTATATATACTAATGTCACCTTGTGTTTTTGGAAGCAGCTGATACAGTAAACTAAGTCCTGCTATAATAAGCAGTAATAAAGTTTATTGTACAATACTGCAATTATGTAAGGAAAGTATGTGATTAGCCTTGCAGTGAATGCATTTTTAAGACTTTCACTAAACACAGGAGATGGGAAAAGGTTGTTTTCCTTGTTGTTGAAATGTAGAAGGAATTACTGAGGTCAGTTTATATTTCCAGATGGCTCTGCATTGCTGTACACCATTTAAACACAAGCACCTGAAACAGAACCGTGTGTGGGCATATCTATCCAAATGACTAAGCAAATTATTTGAAAATATGGTTCAAATCACATGATATTGCCTATGTGGAAATTATATTCAAAAGAAATATCTTTGTACCACTGTTGAGTTACATATGCTATTAGTAAAGTATTGGGATGGTAAGCTTAATAAGGTGTGCTGCTATCTCCACATTAAACTGTGATCCAGAATATTGAACACGCACAGCAAAATCACCAGTGTTCATTTAACACCCAGAGTGTTGAATTTGCACCACACAGTGTGTATATAAGTCCATTGGACTCAAATGAACACTCTGGGTGTTAATTCAACACCAGGGATTTTACTGTGTGATTGTGACAGGATTTCTAACCCCTGATCAATTGGTCAATTTCATATGGCAGAATCCACACTAAAAATAACATTTTCTTTTCTTTTTTTTATATTATCCAGTCGGACAGCAACACCAGTTTCTTACGGGCTGCGAGAGCTGGGAACATCGACAAGGTTCTGGAGTACCTTAAGGGTGGCGTGGACATCAGCACTTGCAATCAGGTGAGTTTGCTCACACAAATACACACAGTTTAATACCTAACTAGAGGAATTCTGATGTATAACCCATTAGTAGACTCGTTCCATTCCCCTGCCTGAATCCTGTGTTTTAGCTCAATAACCAATCATGCCTAAATGTTTGTGGCACATGCATCAGTCCATCAGTCCTAAATGACACATGTGACCTTTCTAGTGAACAAGAGACATTTATCTAGATTGCTTCTTTGTCCTGATTTTAATCAGTTACCACATTTTTTGTTTGTTTTTGGTAAGGTGGTTGCTCTTTAATTGTGCTCCTAGCAACATGTTAAAAATAATTTATTTACCAGAATCCAGTTCTTGTGCCTGTCCCGAGAAAAATCTCCAGTTAATAAATGTGATTAGTACATCATTTATATTTACAATCAGTGAAGTAAGATGTTGCTTAGCAACAGGCTACAGTAACACTTTGTACTAACTCCCAAAGGCCAGTATATCCCAAGGGCATCCTTTGTTTACTTTCAAAGAAGACTGCCAATATAATGCAAATTTGAAGGGAAATTAACCTCTCTCTTTACATGTAGCCTTGCACTGACCTTGCATTTTGGTATATCTAGACTTAAGCACCTTTGCAGATGAAATTGATTAAATGGCTACAATCATATACAAATAATATATCAAAGGACTCTTCTTAATAAAGTGGCTGTCACTGGATTTGTAAATCTGTAACATCCAGTTGAATAAGACAGGTCACAAATGCCGGTGCTTAGTTTGTGTTTTATTATGGGCAATCCAACAATCGTAATCACTGTCCATTGCGGTGATCAAAACGCAGGCAGGCAATGATAATCAAGGGTAATCCATAATCAAAAATAGTAACACAGATGAGGGTCGGAACAGGGAACGAAAACTAGAAAACAACACTCTCAAATGCACGATACAACCCACAAGACTTCGTAGTGAGACATCGACACACTACGTAGGCAAACGAATAAGTATCAACACAAAACAGGTGAACACAACTGAGGAACAAGCCAGTGACTTGATGGAGCAGAGACAGGACCAAAACCAAAACAAAGACATATGGCAAAACAAGAACATGAATAATAGCAAGCACATTCTGTGCTCCGAGAGAGCTCATTTGTGATGTTTTGAAATCAAAATCTCAGTGAATAAATTATTTTTATGTGTGTTTAGAGCTTAATTAACTGCATAAAATGATGCAAATTATATGACCCACAATTCCAGTGATTTTATTTTTAGGAAAACCTCGAAAGACCCGGCAAGTTCCACCACTCACTCACTCCATTACATCACCTCTGTGCTCATAGTGATGAGCTTAATGATGAGCTTTTTGCTATTATTTATCACTAAGACAGGTAGGGAATAAACCCAAAGTATTTTACAAACCTAAACTCATCCAGCCTCCTTGCCCAAGTGCTTAGGTTCTGTAGCCCTTCCTACATTGTAATGACAAATTCAGTAAGATCGACAAATGAATATCTCCAGCCTTTCTACTAGTTCTTTCGTAGAAAGCCCCACAAGTGTTGCTCAATAGCTTCCTTCTGAAAGACTCTTCTGTATCTGAATTAATCATAAAATCCAACTCCTCCTCCTATAAGCTTGATCCTGCCCAATCTCCAGTTTCTAAACCTGCATATATCTTCATCATATTTCTATCACTCCTGTTACATCTGTCCTTGTGAAACCTGGTGTTGATATATTCTCACTTGATCTCCATATCTGCGGTTGTGTTGGAAAGAGATATTCACATTTATACTACTGATAACTACCATCCTTGACAGCAAGTGTTTATTTCCATAGGATTACATAGCTGGTTAGATTTTCTGGCTAAGATCCTCAAAAATGCTGTGATCAAACAGGAAAAGTTGCATGCTAAAATATTTCACAACAAGGTTTTTGCATTTAATATTTAAAAGAAAACAATTTTCCTGTTGCATTCACATAGTGAGAAATTTGTTGCCAAGTATTTCATCATTCGTTATTAATGTGTGAAAATAGATAGCAAATTTCCAACTGCACCATGGAAACAGAGTGTAGTAAAAACCAGTCACATGTCACATTCTGACTGAAGGTGGTGAGTGTTCCCTCCTTTCCCGCTGTCCAGGAGTAACCTGCAATCATGTCACTAATATTTTAAATCGTTACAACAACAAAATATAGTAAGGGAAATTTGGAAAGTAGTTTGTTTGTATAAAAGCACATGCTGTTTATCTTCATTTCTAATTGCATATTTGAATGCGTATTTGACCTTTTTTCCTTTTCCATTCACTATGTGGGCGGTGTCCTTGTTCTGGACAGGCATTTGAAATACTAGAACCATGACCTATGTGGAGAGATTATTCAGTCTCTAGTGAGTGAAAGACTCACATGCTGCTCTGCAAAGCCTCAGTCAGGAGAGAATTAAATGATTAGTCATTTAATTATAAATATTAAATAAATGCAATTTACAGAGAGAAAGACATTTGTCTTACATTGGTTTGAAGCTTCAAAATGGTTTTATTCCTTTGTTCAAAACATAATTTGATTGACTTTGTCACGTTACCTGGTAGGAGGCAAGCGCGGGCCGAGCATAAGCAGATAGGAGGGCGAGTCGTGAAGCGTGGAGCACAAAGTCCGAGGCAAACACAATAATCCAAAACGTAAATCCAGAATCGTAGTTGAGAACGAGGTGGAAATTCCAAAACCAAAGAAGATACAATGTTCGTAGAGAGCATGGTAACAAGCCAACGTAGGGAAAGCTTTAGCGTTACTTCGCGCCGCGTTGTTGTTAATAGGGTCTTAAATAACCTTGGGTGGCGCGCAGGTGTTTGCACTCAGTATTCCAGTGAACTTGAGCGCGGGTGTGGCTGGGATGTGTAGTCCGCGCCGGCACAGCGGCCGTGAGTTCGCCGTGGCGTAACAGAGCCCCCCCCCAAAGGGCTCACTCCGGGAGCCGACTTCTTCCGAGGCCGTCCTCTCCTCCGGGGTGCCGGTCTGTCTGGATGAGCCGTGTGGAAGTTGTCGCGCAAGCTTGCATCCAGAATGTCCCGGGATGGGATCCAGCATTGATCCTTTGGGCCGTAACCTTCCCAATCTACCAGATACTCAAGCCCCCCTCTCCTGCGTCTGGAGTCCACGATCTCCTGCACACGGTAGGCTGGGCGACCTTCAATCTCTAACGGGTCAGGCGGAACCGCCGTGGCTAAAGGGCCCAGTGTTACTGGCTTGAGGAGGGAGACATGGAATGAGGGGGCGATGCGGCTGTGTTTGGGGAGGTCTAAGTGGTACGTAACCTCGTTTACCCGTTTCAGGATCCAGAAAGGGCCGGCATACTTGGGTCCCAATTTGCTGCCTGAGAGAGGTGTTTTGAGGTTCCTCGTAGAAAGCCATACCCTGTCCCCTGGCTGATAATCAGGGTGCGCTCCGCGATGCCTGTCCGCTTTCCATTTGGTGATGCGAGAGGTTCATACCAGTTGTTGATGTGCGCGCTCCCGGATCTGTTCGCTGCGGCGAAACCACTTGTCCACGGCCAGGGAGTCAGTGGTGGTGGCATTCCAGGGGAAGAGCGGCGGTTGGTAACCCAAGACGCACTGGAACGGGGTTAGTTGGGTGGCGGAGTGTCGCAATGAGTTCTGGGCATACTCCGCCCATGGGAGGAAGTGACTCCAGTCCACTGGGCTGGTGGCGCAGAACGTTCAGAGGAATCGGAGGATCTCCTGATTGGCCCTCTCTGCCTGGCCGTTGGCCTGCGGGTGGTAACCGGAGGTGAGGTTAACAGTGACCCCCAGTTTCTCCATGAAGCTGGTCCAGACTCGAGACGTGAACTGGGGCCCCCTGTCGCTCACGATCTCCTCTGGGAGGCCGAAGTAGCGGAACACCTGCTGGAACAACAGTTTGGCTGTGGTGAAGGCAGAGGGGAGGGCCGGAAGTGGGATCAGGCGCAGGGACTTAGAAAATCGGTCCACGACCACAAGTATAACTGTGTTGCCTTGTGATTCCGGCAGATTGCTTAGAAAATCCAGGGCTACATGGGACCATGGCCGTGCGGGTATGGGAAGTGGCACCAATTTCCCGACGGGTAAAGCACGGGGTGTCTTGGAGCGGGCACAGGTGGAGCAGGAGGACACGATACGCTGTATCTCCCTGGGCATGTGGGGCCACCAATATTTCTCGGCGAGCAGATTGTAAATGCAGTGGGCACCCGGGTGTCCAGTCGCTCGCAGCGTATGAGCCCAGGTGACAAGCTCCAGACGGTGGCGTTCCGGCACGAACTGCTTCCCTGAGGGACAGCCTTCGGGGATGCATGATCTCGGGAGGCGAGCTAGGGTTCTGTCCAGGGCCCACTCGATGGCGCCCAACACAAAGGAGGGGTTTACTATGTACTTCTCCCGATCTGCCAGGCCTTCGGGAGAGTGGATACGAGGCAGTGCATCCGCCTTCACATTCTTGGTCCCTGGCCTGTATGACAAGGTGAACTGGAACCGGGAGAAGAACAGAGACCAGCATGCTTGGCGGGGTGTGAGCCGCTTAGCCGTCCTCAGATACTCGAGATTTTTGTGATCGGTGTAGATGAGGAATGGATGGTCGGCTCCTTCCAGCCAGTGTCTCCACTCTTCGAGGGCCAATTTGACGGCCAGGAGCTCCCGGTTCCCCACATCATAGTTGCGTTCTGCCGGAGACAGTTTTCTCGAGAAGAAGGCCATGGGGTGCAACTTGGGTCTGTCCCCGAACCTCTGAGACAGGACGGCCCCCACTCCCGTCTCAGATGCGTCAACCTCCACGACGAACGGTCTGGAGGGGTCCGGGTGACAGAGGATGGGGGCGTTAGTGAACCTCCGTTTCAGCCCGTTCAGGGCCTCCTGGGCCTGAGCGGACCAGATGAGGCGCCGAGGTTTCCCCTTAAGAAGGGAGGTCAGGGGTTGTGCAATCTTGCTAAAGTCACGGATGAACCGCCAGTAGAAGTTTGCAAAGCCCAGGAATCGTTGTAGCTCCTTGACTGTTCGGGGCTTGGGCCACTCCACTACCGCCCTTACCTTGCTTTGGTCCATGGCAACCCCCTCTGGACTGATGACATACCCCAGAAACTTGATGGTGCGTCGGTGAAATTCGCACTTTTCGGCCTTCACATACAGCTGGTGTTCCATCAGACGTGCCAGCACTTGGCGGACCTGCTTAATGTGCTCCTTTAGGGACATCAAGTAGCTCAATATGTCGTCGATATACGCGACGACGCAGTGCCCCAGTAGATCCCTCAGGACGTCGTTGATCAGGTTTTGGAAGACTGAGGGAGCGTTAGCAAGCCCATACGGCATGACCAAATATTCATAGTGCCCGGAAGTGGTGCTGAAGGCCGTCTTCCACTCGTCGCCCTCCCTGATGCGGATTAGGTTGTACGCACTGCGTAAGTCCAGTTTCGTGAAGAAGGACGCAGATCTCAGCTGTTCAAGGGCGGCGGGCACTAGTGGCAGGGGGTAACGGTACTTGACGGTCACCTGATTGAGCCCCCTATAATCAATACACGGTCGCAGGCCCCCCCTTTCTTCTCCACAAAGAAGAATCCAGCCGAAGCGGGTGACGTGGATGGCCGAATGTATCCCTGCTGCAGTGCCTCTTGAACAGAGGCGTCCATGGCCTGCTGTTCTGCCTGGGAGAGTGGGTACACTCGAACCCGTGGTGGGCTAGCGCTGGGGAGAAGGTCTATGGCACAATCATATGCCCGATGGGGAGGTAGACGGCTTGCACGCTCCTTGCTGAATACCATGATAAGCAAGTGGCACGGTGACCGGGACTGAAGACAGGGGGCTTTCCACTGTAGTGGCAGCTACCGGAGCTGTGGGGCTTGTCAGGCAATGACGTAGGCAGAAAGGAGACCACCTGGTTATCTGTTTGGTGGTCCAGGATATCTGGGGGTCATGCCGTTCGAGCCACGGTAAGCCAAGAATGATGGGGTGACGGGTAGATACCGTGATATATAGGACAATCGTTTCCTGATGGAGGGCACTGGCTTGCATAGTGATTGGGGCCGTGTGACGGGAGACGACCCCGCCTCCTATGGGGGACCCATCGATAGAATGCACCTCTCGTGGCTGGAGCAGGGCTTGACTGGGGAGGCCGAGGGTGCGCACTGTCTGCTCATCTACAAAGTTTTCCGCTGCCCCCGAGTCGATGAGCGCTGAAAGCACAAAGGATTTGTCTGACCATTTGAGCAACACAGGAAACACTAGAGAATCAGCTTTAGATAATTGGAACGCACTCACCCGGGGACAACGAGGTTGATTGATGGGGCCCTCCTCCATTGATCGCACCCTCCGCTGTGGGCACTGGCAAACGAAGTGAGAACTCTCCCCACAGTAGAAGCACCGTTCCTCTCGGCGTCGCTTCTCTCTCTCCTCCTCACGGATCCGTGCCCGGCCGAGCTGCATGGGCGGAAGCGGCTCAGTGGGCGTGGGATTCCACATCGCGGGGAAATTAGTGCGGCGAAGGCGGTCCAGCCTTACCGCTAGGTCGATGAGCTCGTCGAGGGTCAGTTGTTCACCCCGGCATGCTAGTTCCCGGACCAGCTTGGGGTTGAGACCTCGCCAAAAAGCGGTCTTAAGTGCTGGCTCATTCCACCCACTCCTTGCAGCTACTGTGCGGAATTCCAGGGCATAATCCACCACACCGCGAGGACCCTGTGCAATCGCGAGGAGCTCCTGCCCAGTCTCCCAGCCATCTGGGGAATGATCAAATGCGCGTTGGAAGCACGCGAGAAACTCTGTGAGCGCTGGTCTGACCATTCCTCCTCGCGCCCATTCTGCCGTGGCCCACTCCAGGGCGCGACCGGAGAGTAGTTCAATGAAGTGCGCTAACCGGCGCTCCTCCAGCATCTCCGGGTTATTTTCGAAGAACAAGGTACACTGCAGCATGAAACCCTTACATCGGTTGGGCCCGCTGGCATAGCGCTTTGGTGTCGGCATGGGCGGATAGTGTACAACCAGCGGGGCTGGGGCGAGTGCTGCGTGCGCAGCTGGAGCTTGTGCGCGGAAAAAAGCGGAACGAAAGCCGGCTGCAGCGGGAGCCACGGGTTGCTCCTCGGTGACGCGGAGTTGCTCCAGTTGTTGCGTGAGGCAGTCAATCTGTTCATCCTTCGCGCTTAGCAATAGGTCCTTCACCCGACACACCTGTACCCAATCCGGGCCGCCCGCTGCCTCCATGTTCGGCGAAGTAATCTGTCATGTTACCTGGTAGGAGGCAAGTCGTGAAGCGTGGAGCACAAAGTCCGAGGCAAACACAATAACCCAAAACGTTAATCCAGAATTGTAGTTGAGAACGAGGCGGAAGTTCCAAAACCAAAGAAGATACAATGTTCCTAGAGAGCTTGGTAACAAGCCAACGTAGGGAAAGCTTTAGCGTTACTTCGCGCCGCGTTGTTGTTAATAGGGTCTTAAATAACCTTGGGCGGCACGCAGGTGTTTGCACTCAGTATTCCGGTGAACTTGAGCGCGGGTGTGGCTGGGATGTGTAGTCCGCGCCGGAACAGCGGCCGCAAGTTCGCCGTGGCGTAACAGACTTCATATTCACTTTTATTTCTAACTGCCATGAGCTAACCATTTCATTTTAAATCTAACGGAGGAAATACTAATCTCCATAACATAAATAAATTAATTGATTTTCTCACCCATCATCATCATCTTCTGATGAAGATTTTGGAGAAAATACACAAAAAACCACAAAAGAACACTTGTAAATACCCCCCCCCCCCCTTACTGTCATTCCTTCCTATGTGATTTAAGAGTCAATTCCTCTGTCACATGTCACGCATTGTGATCAATAAATCCTCACATAGGCCTCTAGCTGAGATGTAGCAAATTAATCTCTGCTCATAAATCTTGTAAGGTATCGAAGAACGATATGAGCTAGATTCCTTCATTACGAACAAAATGATGTGTCGACTTTTTTGAAACAGAACGTTTACCTCTTACCTCAAGCTTTACCTCTTGTTAATTTTGGGGATAAGCACTACACAGGGACTCACTCCATCATGGTTACCACAAACATATCACTCATTTCATCAGTTATAGTTCCTCTGAAAAAAGTAATCATTTCATTATTACAATAGCACACTAGACTTGCCATATTCCATAAAGTTATTACATGTAATTACAGTTTTTATTAAGATATCCACTATTGATTTTTTAGTGGTTGCTGTAGTCAGAACAGTCAGTCATTCAGGGACTATTTTATTATCTCTCACAAATTACATTTCATTCTTGTCCAACTGAACAGATGACTATGAACGTTGTGATAAATCAGATCTCTGCAATTATGAAGCATAACCGAATAAGCTTTTAAGAGGACACGGTAATCAAACTGAGCTTTTCAGCAGGTGCTCTTCGATGCTTGGTCTGGTGTGATTAAACTGCTGTGTTGGTGTTGGTGGTGGAATGTAGGACAGAGTGGGGGTGTAGGCAGAGAGATGGATTAAGTGCCGCTGAATGTGAGCAGCAGATATCCTCATAAATTTTGCCCACCTGCAGTAGAGCACCGCTCTCCGACAGTCGTAGATTAGAAACATTCATTGTCACAGACTGATACAGGCTGATACAGAGGGTAATGTGCCCTGATCAATGACAGTGTGTGTATTATGCACAAACATTTTGTGGCACCTATAAACACCAGTGTCAATATTTTATAATCAATGTTACTTTAAAAATATCTAAATTGACATGTTATTTTTAAAGAAATGTTATACCGTGTTAAGGCATATGACATGTTGAATGAATTGTAATTTGCTGGTGATGTGATGCAGTCAAGACCGTAACCACATGCTGAACATCGGGGGAGACCAAACCATTTGGTGGGGGTGAGGGTTACAAATATTTATGGTCCTTTTTAGTTCTCTATGTAATAAAGGCCCAAATATTTATATATACATTATTTATTAATACAGTGCAAGACCAAAATAATTACAGTAAGGTCAGTGTGTATTACAATTCAAAACAAGTTTGATTAGATGGTTTATTATTATATTTCAGATTTACTCACTCTCTACCCCCATGCAGTTCCAAACAGTAGAGCAGACCAAATATGAAGTACAAAACTTTTTTCCTATTTCTGTCAGCTTACCCTCTTCTTCTGCTGTCCCAAAGAAAAAAAAATTATATCATTTGATTGTCTTTTCATTATTGTCATAATGTCTCATTACTTTTTGCTTTTTTTGATAGTAATGTGCTTTAGGGATTGGCATCTCTAATTTGTTTGTAGTGTGTGAATGGGTGTGTGAGTGTGTGTTTGTGCACTTCTATGTGTTGGCAATCTGTCCAGGAGGTCTCCTGCCTTGTGCCCCGAATCCCCTGGGATAGCCTCCAAGCTCCATACGACCCTGTGTAGGATAAGCAGTACAGAAAATGGATGGATGGGTGTGCTTTACTATTCAATGGTTGAATACTTTGGTCTTTTATCCTGTCTTTCTGTTTTCTGTTTTATTTTTCTGCCTCTAGCACATCTAATGATGTGATCCTGTATTTATGGATAAGAAATATACGGTATGGCCAAAAATACAGTCATGTGAAAAAATAAGTACACTCCATGGAAATGGTTGGCTTTTTTGACACATTTGGACAAGCAAACATTTATTCCTTGTTGAAACGGTGCCTAGTAATAAAGGTGATACACTTTATCAAATGACACATAACATTGACATTTTGTAATAATTTCACAATTGAGATGAACAAAAAACAGATCAGTTACATGGAAAAAGTAAGTATACCCCTACATTTATCATACCTTCAAATCTATAAAATTAGAATCAGGTGTTCAAGATTGGGTGTCAGTGATTAGAACCTGCTTAGGGAGTGCAGGTGGAACCTGTCTTATTTAAACCTTTCATATCTAGTGTCCGGTGTTCCCTTTGTTATTGAGGTGTGTGGTGTCATCATGCCAATATCTAAAGAGTTCTGTAAGGCCTTCAGAAAAAAGGTTGTGGATGCCTATGAGTCTGGCGAGGGATTTAAAAACATCTCCAAATTATTTGAAATACATCATTCAACTGTAAGGAAAATCATCTACAATTGGCACAGATTTCAAACGATTGCCAATTTGTTCAGGACTGGCCGCCCCAGCAAATTCAGCCCAAGAGCAGACCGTCTGATGCAAAAAGAAGTCTCCAAGAACCCCAAAATTTCAACACAGGATCTGCTAGTAAGTCTTGCAACTGTTGGTGTCAAAGTGCATGCTTCTACAATCAGAAAGAGATTGCACAATTTTGACATGCATGGGAGGCGCCAGAAAAAGCCTAAATGTTGTCTAAAAACAACATTAACGCAAGACCACAGTTTGCCAATGAGCACATAGGCAAAGACCAGGACTTTGGAATAATGTGCTCTGGACAGACAAATAAAAGATAAAGTTATTTGGCCGCAGTAACAGAAGACATGTTTGGCACAGACCAAAGAGAGCATTTCAGGAGAAACACCTCATACAAACTGTGAAGCACGGTGGTGGAAATGTTATGGTTTGGGGTTGCTTCTCTGCCTCAGGGATTTGGCAGCTTGCATTCATTGATTCAACTATAAATTCTGCATCATATCAAAGAGTGCTTGAAGATAATGTGAGGCCATCTGTCCGAAAATTGAAGTTGAACTGAAGGTGGATCTTACAACAGGATGATGATCCTAAGCTCGCTAGCAAATCCACCAAATCCACCCTTAAACACCCTTAAATATTCTTTAAAGAATATTGCATGGAGGAGTGGTCAAAAACTGCCAGCTAGCCAGTGTCAGAGACTGGTGGACAATTATGCAAAATGCCTACCAGAAGTTATTTCTGCTAAAGGGGGCAATGCAAGCTTCTGAGCCCAAGGGTGTACTTACTTTTTCCACAGAAGTATACCACATCTACTGATATTTCTGTTGAATAAATTAATTAAATTAAAATAAATGAATAAATAGATTGAAAAAACACATTTTCCTTGAGGTTTTGTTCAAGTATATCAACTTTATCAACAGGCACTGTTTCAAAGATGATCAAATGTTTGCTTGTCCAAATGTGTCAAAAAAGCCAACAATTTCCATGGGGTGTACTTATTTTTTCACATGACTGCATGTAGACACCTGACCTTGTTGAACAACCAATTTCAGATATAGTTCCCCTTTGTAGTTATAATAATCTCCACTCTTCTGAGATAGCTTTACACTAGATTTTGGAGCGTGGCTATGATGATTTGCTCATTCAGCCACAAGACCATACTTGAGGTCAGGTGCTGGTGGTGGGTGAGGAGGCCTGGGGTGTAGTTGGTGTTCAAATTCATCCCAAATGTGCTCAGAGGGGTTGAGATCAGGACTCTGTGCAGGCCACTTGGTTTCTTTCCCTCCAACCTTGGCAAACCATGTCTTCATGGAGCTCATTTTGTGTACAGGGGCATTGTCATGCTGGAATACTGTATGTTTGGGCTTCTTGGTTCCAGTGAAGGGAAAAGGGTAATGCTACAGCATACAAAGACATACTATACAATTGTGTGCTTAAACCTTTGTGGCAACAGTTTATGGAATGCCCGAATATAGTATGGGTGTGATAGTTAGTTGTCCACATATATTTAGACATATAGTGTAACTTGTACCTTTGTAATTTTTGCTCAGTTCTTTCTTAAATTGCTGCTAAAACATTGTAAAGAAAATACTGTATTATCTGCATTTTTTTTAACACTAACTAGTATGTTATGTTTACATTTACAGCATTGATTATTATATTATAATATATTTTTGTTCCAGACTAGAACTGTGTACTAGTCGGTGCTGCACTGTCCTTTACTGTGCCTATTGTCCTGTTTTAGTAATTATTGTATTGTCTTGCACTTTGCACTTTATGTAGTTCTGTGTAGGAAGCCCTGTGTTGTTTTATGTAGCACTGTGGTCCTGGAGGAACGTTGTTACATTTCACAGGTGTACCACCTGTATGATTTTAGTTGACTTGATAATGACATGGTCTCCTCTGAACTTTTCATGTTTAAAATTTCTTCTTTTTTTTTTTTCGTAACTAAACATTCTATACAGAGGATCTACACTTTTACGGATATCAATTAATGTTGCTGAGGGTTGTTTTGTTTACAAACCCGAATGATTGTGCCCGAAATTACAAGGATAAAACTGCTCATTTATTTATTTCTAGAAACTAAAAGTTGTATATGTGAATATAAAGTGGCATTATACCTGCCCCTATTGTAGTATTATATTATAGTCTATTACAGCTGCCATTATAAAATCACATTTAATCAACCTTGATTGTGCTTTGCTCATTGATTTTATTTTATTTCTTCTGATAATGGGTTTCCAATGTATGCAGCATAGAGATAAAGTTATATGACCAAAACAAAGGAAGCTGCTGAGTGATTTCTCCAAAGCAGTGTGATTTTTCTCATTTCAAGAAGATGTGCACTAGGCAACTTAATACCATGAGCATCAGTGGTTAAGTGCTAGGCCAAAAACAATAGGCAATTTGGTCTGTATAGTTTTCTCAGGGGAGGAGAGATAAACATAGCAAATCTGGATGGAAATAAAATCCCAGAGTATCACTTGCAAATGATGAAAATATCTCAGGGCCGCGTGGGAATATAATCCAGTCTGAATAGGGTTATGATCTTTTGTTGCAACACAAGAGGGAAGACACATTAATATTCTTATTAGAATTATTTATTAACAGCAGTGTCTCTGATTTCCTGGGGCATGCAGCTCATTTGCATGTTATTCAGAGTAGTTGTTTTGGAGTGTACCAGAAGTTTTTTTTAAAGGGGGTTACTAGTGCATTTGTTCCTTTGCTTCTGTTAAATAAATAAGAAATTGTTAAGATGAAATTTGAAGAAGTATGTCATGCTGTTTTTTTTTTTTGCTTGCCATCTTATACAACCCCAATTCCAAAAAAGTTGGAACGCTGTGTAAAATGTAAATAAATGTAAATAAAAACAGAATGCAATGATTTGCAAATCTCATAAACCCATATGTTATTCACAATATGTCATAGAAACCATATTAATGTTTAAACTGAATAAATGTACCATTTTAAGAAAACAATATAAGGTAATTTTGAAATTGACGGACACAACACGTCTCAAAAAAGTTGGGACGGGGGCAACAAAAGGATGGAAAAGTAAGTGTTACTAAAAAGAAACAGTTTCAGGTTAATTAGCAACAGGTCAGTAACATGATTGGGTATAAAAAGAGTATCTTGGAGAGGTAGAGTCTTTCAGAAGTAAAGATGGGCAGAGGTTCACCAACCTGCAAAAAACTGCATCTACAACTTGTGGAACAATTTCAGAATAATGTTCCTCAGTGTAAAATTGCTAAGACTATGAATATATCATCATCTACAGTACATATAATCATGAAAGATTCAGGGAATTTGGAGAAATCTCTGTGCGCAAGGGACAAAGGTTAAAATCAATATTGCATGCTTGTGATCTTTGGGCCCTCAGGCGGCATTGCATTAAAAACAGGTATGATTCTGTAATGGAAATCACTGCATGGGCTCAGAAACACCTCCAGAACTCATTGTCTGTGAACACAGTTCGCCGTGCTGGTTAAAGCTCTATCATGCAAAGAAGAAGCCATATGTAAACATGATCCAGAAACAGCGCCATCTTTACTGTGCCAAAGCTCATTTAAACTGGACTGAGGCAAAGTGGAAAACTGTTCTGTGGTCAGACGAATTCTTTTTGGAAACCATGGACACTGCGTCCTCTAAACTAAAGAGGAGAGGGACTATTTGGCTTTTATCAGCGTTCAATTCAAAGCCTGCATCTCTGATGGTATGGGGGTGCATTAGTGCCTATGGAATGGGCAGCTTGCACATCTGGAAAGGCATCATCAATGCTGAAAGGTATATACAGGTTTTAGAGCAACATATGCTTCCATCCAGATTCCATCCCATCTTTATTTCTGAGAGACTCTGCCTCTCTAAGATACAATTTTTTATACCCAATCATGTTACTGACCTGTTGTCAATTAACCTAATTAGTTGCAAAATAATCCTCCAGCTGTTTCCTTTTAGTAACACTTACTTTTCCAGCCTTTTGTTGCCTCCGTCCAAACTTTTTTGAGACATGTTTCAGCCATCAAATTCACAATGACCTTATTTTTTTACTTAAAATGGTACATTTCCTCAGTTTAAACATTTGACATGTTTTCTGTGTTCTATTGTGAATAACATATGGGTTTATGAGATTTGCAAATCTGCATTCTGTTTTTATTGACATTGATTTACATTTGACACAGCACCCAACTTTTTTGGAATTGGGGTTGTATTATTATAAGGGACACTTTACAAGTTACTCAACTGAGTGTAGGGCTGCCAGATACTTTGACATTGCCAGTTTTTATTAATATCTTGAATGAACCCTCACAATTCTCTGGCACCTCCTTGTGTCAAAGTGACACAGCATAAATGAGATCATCCATATCTGCTTTGATATTTATATCAAACCTCTCATGTGTAATAGTGTTGTACAGTCTCCCAGTCAGGAAGCACAGTAGGGAATGGATGAGGAGGTACACAAAAACCTGGTTTCTTTTTGAGCCTAGTTTTTTTTTTTTTTGAATTGTTGTGGTTGAGTCCTTTCTGTTTTTTTCTATATAGAATGGACTCAATGCTCTGCACCTGGCAGCTAAGGAGGGGCACATGGATCTTGTCCAGGAGCTGCTGGATAGAGGTGCCGCAGTGGACGCTGCAACGAAGGTGAGTTCATCCTGAAGAATAATAAATTATTCTAGGATTAGTTGTGAGATGAATAAGAAGAGGCTTAGGCTTGCTGGGTCCTTAAAGCAGCAGTGCTTTGGCAGTCAGTAATATCTAGAACTGTCAACCACATGAAAACATACTGACTACTCAGTAGCTATTATTGGGATGTGTCATACGAGCGCTGAGCCAATGGAGTGAAATGGAGCTTAGGGAAATACCGTGATTCTTGGGCTAATGAACTAATGTAAGGTTTTACTCTGGCTTAATGTTACAGTATCACATTAGTGGCTTGACTTATCTAACCAGCTTAATTCTTCTCCAGAACAAAACTATTTCAGGACAAGACTGTTTATCTCATGTAAGCGAGTAAGATATGTTCTTAATTGCTGAAAGACAGGGTGTTACATAACATTTGCTTAAAACAATGACACACAAAAATGTGAAGGCTCTAATCATCTCACTTCCTTTGTAATTAATGTAAATAAATTTGGATTTTTCTTTATAACTGTATACTGAGCAAACAGACCAAATGCAGTCCATTTGAGGTTCTTGGTTTTAGGGTTTTTTATATCGTCTAAAGATTTCATATCAATTCATCTCAGTTTATGTTCATTGTATTTCAAAGTCTCACTGTAACAACTGTTAACATACAGGGCTTAAGTTCATTTAACTAATTGGTATGTTAACTCAGATGTGTTGGAATATACCAGAACATAGCGTGGTGCTCAAATCATTAGTCACTAACAGAAACATTGCCCTTAAGATGAGTCATCAAAATATTTGGAACATATTTTGGAGTAAATTCCAAACTGCTATAAATTGTTAGGCCTTAGAAAATAAATGAAAAAAAGATCAGGCTTTTCTGCCTATAACATATTTTTACACCTCACCTTTAAGAAAGCAATGTGGAAATCTTCCTACAAAGATCATATTGTGTAATTAGCCAGTTCAATAAATGCTGTTGTAAAAAAAAAAAGTCAATTTGTCTAACTACACACTAACTACACACTAACTACACACTTGCTAGTTGTGAATTCTTCACCCAGTGAATGTCGCCCTCTGATCAGGGGTGGGTTTCAACATACAACATTCTTTAATGAACGAGTGTTTCCAGAAACCCTTCGTAAATAACGAAGTACATAACGCGTTCATAAATTGACGAGTAACCTGAAACATTCTTTATTCACTAAGTACTTATCAAGTACATTATCCAGACCTTGCATGCAGTCCTACCTCAAAAAGGCAGAGGTTGCTAACTTCTATACAGAACTCATCACAGTTAGATAGACTAGAGTGCAATCCATTCCCGTAGTGTTAGCTTGACTAGAATCATTCACGGCATTGGGTTGAGTGGCCAATTTACAGTGCCAGTAAATTGTAAATTCGAGCCTCAGTTTGGGTCACTGTGTGTGGGGTTACACATCATTGTTATATAGGAGATTAGATCAATCCATCCATTTTCCGTACCACTTATCCTACACAGAGGGCTTGGGGCACAAGGCTGGGGACACCCTGGACGGGGTGCCAACCCATCACAGGGCACAATCGCACACACACTCACACTACGGAAATTTTGGTAATACCAATCCGCCTATAACACTTGTCACAACACAAGTTATGTTGTTTGTTATTTACTAAGATGAATCATTATTGGGAAACCTTCGCCAAGTTGGATAGTTACATTCCAATTTTTTATTTTTTCCATCATAAAAGGAATAGAGACTTCACCTTTTTCAATATACACTACCAGGCTTTTTATGTAAAAAATAATAATAATTGTACAGGTTCCAAAAATTCTATATTTAATAGTTTACTTAGGAATCCTAAAAGGGGTTTAAAGCAATTATATGGTAACCCACTAAAGCAAGTGTAATCCACTGAACTTAATACTCATGTCACATGATCACACCCTGTCACTGCTCTGGAATGATGGAGCCAAACAGGATGGCCAGAGACTGTCCCTCAGAAATGACTTGCCATCTCAAGCATGGGAATCAGACACGCTTTACTCTCATCAGGCTAATCGGTTTTAGATGTCTTGTGATGAAACACAATCTCACATAATTGTATACCGAAAGCACATGCTCATGCATATAACCATTAACCTTAGTTTGTAGAAATCATTAACCTTTAACACACACACACACACACACACACACACACTCAGTTAAATACCCACTTGGATACTCCAGCCTCACTCTGTGGGAATAAATCATTACCATTCCTCTTGATTTTGTTTCTCTATTATTATAAGCCTTTCTAATTGAAACCTTCTTTCCAAGACTATCATTATTATGCTCCATCAGTGGGAGTGTGCTGATAGCTTTAAATCACTCACATTGGATCACAAGTGCTTAGGCTTAGTGTAAAAAAGTCTAGCTATGAGATCCACATAATCATGCAGTTGTGCACTTTATTCCAGGATGCTATTTCCAAACCGACTTTGTATAAATATATTAAATGCATACCATATATACTGTAAATAGTTAATGCAACGTTTGTACATACAGTATATTTGTGTACAGAACCCCTAACATGCAAGTTGTGAAAACAAATCTTGAAGTCGTTATTTCTACTTAATATCTCATTTTTACTTAATAGCCTGCTATTTCAGGATATTCTAATTATTTTGATATATCTTTATCTATTTCTAATTATCTTGTCATTTTGACACATTGTTTTGACTTATTTTAACACACTACAATATATAAATAAAACTAATTTGTTGAATATTAGCTGTTGATACAGTGTTGCTTGAAAGTTTGTGATCCCTTTAGAATTTTCTACATTTCTACATAAATATGACCTAAAACATCATCAGATTTTCCACACAAGTCCTAAAAGTAGATAAACAGCACCCAATTAAACAAATGAGACAAAAGTATTATATTTGATCATCTATTTCTTGAGGAAAATGATCCA
This sequence comes from Ictalurus furcatus, assembly GCF_023375685.1. Lineage (NCBI taxonomy): Eukaryota > Metazoa > Chordata > Actinopteri > Siluriformes > Ictaluridae > Ictalurus > Ictalurus furcatus. The sequence continues at coordinate 14,434,364 of NC_071261.1, forward strand.
ATAGTACATATCTGTGAGTGGCAAAGTATCTGAAAGTATCCTTGTGCAGAAAAAAATGCAGCTAAACATTTCCAGTAACTGTTGATCAGTCCTGCACGTCGGCTTGGAGGAATTTTAACCCATTCCTCATTTCAGAACAGCTTCAACTCTGGGATGTTGGTGGGTTTCCTCACATGAACTGCTTGCTTCAGGTCTTTCCACAACATTTCTATTAGATTAAGGTCAGGACTTTGACTTGGCCATTCCAAAACATTAACTTTATTCTTCTTTAACAATTCTTTGATAGAACAACTTGTGTGTTTAGGGTCATTGTCTTGCTGCATGCCCCACTTTCTCTTGAGATTCAGTTCATGGACAGATGTCCTGTCATTTTCCTTTAGAATTCACTGGTATAATTCAGAATTCATTGTTCCATCAATGACGGCAAGTCGTCCTGGACCAGATGCAGCAAAACAGGCCCAAACTATGATACTACCACCATCATGCTTCACAGATGGGATAAGGCTCTTATGCTGGAATGCAGTGTTTTCCTTTCTCCAAACATAACCCTTCTCATTTCAACTAAAATGTTCTATTTTGGTCTCATAAAGAAAATTTAAAATAGCCTTCTCGCTTGTCCACATGATCTTTAGCAAACTGCAGATGGGCAGCAATGTTTTTTTTTGGAGAGCAGTGGCTTTCTCCTTGCAAGCCTGCCATGCACACCATTGTTGTTCAGTGTTCTCCTGATGGTGAACTCATGAATATTAACATTAGCCAATGTCAGAGAGGCCTTTAGTTACTTAGAAGTTACCCTGGGTTCCTTTGTTACCTTGTGGACTGTTACAAGTCTTGCTCTTGGAGTAATCTTTGTTGGTCTTGAATTTCTTACTTTTGTACACATCTGTCTGATTGTGGATTGGTGGAGTCCAAACTCCAGCAGAAAAGCATCTCAGAATGCACAACACTCCGAACCTTGTGGCAGATGGCTACAACAGCAGAAGACCACATTGAGTTCTACTCCTGTCAGCCAGGATGGTTAAATATTGGATAAAGATTAGGTGATGTTTTTTTCCCAATCTTGAACTGTGCAATTTCAGTGAGCCTGTGCACACTAGCCTTATGATTTCTGTGCTTGGTTGACAGGCGTGGAACCTGATGTGGTCTTCTGCTGCTTATTGATGTTCCTGTGACATACTAACAAATGTTAATCCTATTACATAAAACAAAAATGTTTTGGCATCTTTTTGGTAATAACTGATATTATTACAAAACAAGGGAAGATTTTGTAAGGGCTAATATAGGTAGGGTTAATTGTAGCAAAAGCTGAATTTAAAATTCGGCGTCAACTGTGGATTATTTTTTCTGTTTATTGGCTTTGGTGAAACAGTGTGTGCTTGCTCCACAGAAAGGAAACACAGCTCTCCACATCGCTTCTCTAGCAGGCCAGGGGGATGTGGTGAAGATCCTGGTCAAACGTGGAGCGGACATCAATTCACAATCACAGGTGAGCCAAGTGTTTAGTGACTTTTCCAGTTTCTATTTGCTGAGATCTGTGCTAAATAAAAGGTAATTATTGTGTGTCATTATGCTACAGAATGGCTTCACTCCATTATACATGGCTGCCCAAGAGAACCATTTGGATGTGGTTCGCTACCTTTTGGAAAACGGAGGAAACCAGAGCACAGCAACAGAGGTAAGCAACAAAAAGAAACAAAAAGTTACTCAAAGTTTGCTGGTATATCATTCAGTCTATGCTCACTTTACCAGAAATGTCTTTGGATATGTATTTATTAAAGGCTGCATTTACACTGCCAAGCAATTCTGACTTTTTTTTTTACTGACTTGTAAGATTTGTTACTGACTTGTAAACAGATTATTACAAAAAGTGTTCACACTTTTGACTTTTGTATCCAGTATGGACCACATTTAAATGAGGTTTTAAATCCAAAACATGTCTCATATCTTCTCACATCTAAACCTTCACAAAGATCATAGCTAAGGCCAAAATTCATCATTTGGCACTCAAACAACATATGAATCTATGAATGAACATGAATTTATTGGGGGATACAAATATTCATTTTCTAAGCAATCTCTTGGATGATACAAACATTAAAGAGTCCCATAGAGTAGCTACGGAAAGCAGGCTGTCTTTAAGAACATTTCTCAAGCCATGTCATAACAAGCATACAGTTGATCCTGGCCTTAAGACAAAATACTAAAGAAGCTACACTGTAAAAACAACAGAACAAATAGTTTTTTCTACAAGAACAGTGATGCTACTGGTAAATAAATCGCTATTTTCAGCCTAGTCCATTTTGGCAGCGGGAATAATGTGAACACGGGAAGTGGTTTCGGGAAGTTTTATGTGTATGTAAATGAACAGAACAAAAATCAGATCTGTGACAAAATATTGGAATTGTGCTTCAAGGCCTTCAATGTAAATGCAGCTAAAGATATCTTACAACATAGATTTATTTGCCTCAAACCTCATTTTATATTGGATTAAATTACAGTGATTAACACTGTATCGTATTTGCAGGACGGCTTCACCCCTTTGGCCATTGCTCTACAGCAGGGTCATAATCAGGTTGTCTCCATTCTCCTGGAGAACGACACTAAGGGAAAGGTGCGCCTCCCTGCCCTCCACATTGCTGCCCGTAAGGATGACACAAAATCAGCTGCCCTGCTGCTCCAGAATGACCACAACGCAGATGTCCAGTCCAAGGTAGAGGAACAGGGAACAAGAATTGAATGAGGCTAACCAATCACAGTGCATCTATTTTTAATATAAGAGAAATATAAATATGCATGGTGTTACATTTAATCTTCTAACTATTAGGTGTTTCTATGCCATCTTGTCCATTTCTCGCTTAAATCTCTCATGTTACTGTTGAATAACTCTGTGGGAATGTGATCTACAGTGCTACAGTTTATTCATCATTCTTTCCATTGTGTATTCCATGCTCTTTCGCTAGATTTTGTCTTCATCTTTGTTTGTCTCTCCTCTCCAGTCTCAGTGTGACTGTGTGCTGTGTCTTCATCCTGATGCTATCCGGGTTCTCTCCCATCTCTATCATTCCATTTGTTTATAAGACTATAACTATATCCATATAAATATGTAGCCTCAGCATGAGTTCTCTGGGAAGGTTACGAAAAGCTTTTTGTTACGAAAAGAATGTGTGCATGTGATTTAGATGTACCCATTTTTCTCTGGAAATTACTACTGACTCACCTGAGGCCAAATTTAATGGGTAATTAATGCTAGAACTGTCTAATGCTCCTGTCTAAGCTTCTTTTTCTGTTCCTACTATGTCTATTACATATAACTCTTCATTAAGTATTAGCTTTATTTATATACACTATATGGCCAAAAATATGTGGAGACCTGTTCAGTCAGACCATATATATTTGTTGAACATCCTGTTCTCTTTTTTGCTGCTGTATCAACCTCCAATCTTCTGGGAAGACTTTCCACTAGATTTTGGAAAGTGACTGCAGGAATTTCTGCCCACAAGGGAATTGGAGAGGTTGGGCAGTTATTTCGGGTGAGGAGGCCTGGTGCCCAGTCAGTATTACAGTTTATCCAGAAGGTGTTCAGTGGGGTTGAGGTCAGGGCTCTGTGCAGGTTACTTGAGGTCTTCCACTCCAACCTTGGCAAACAGGGGCATTGTCATGCTGGAATAGGTTCCAGTGAAAGGAATTTGTAAAACTGCAGAATGCAAAGACATTCTACACAAGTGTGTGCTTTCAGCTTTGTGGCGACATATAGTGTATATCCCCTTAACACTATTAACATAAACAATTAATACAAGCAGTGTACTATCTGTACTGTCCGCTGTACTGTCCCCTGGCTGTCCAAACAGACCAAGCTTCACAATTTACCATTTTACAATAATTATGAACACTAAACAAATAAAAAAATAAAATCCAAATTATTAGTATTAGCACTAACATACATTTACATACTTCTTAAATCAGTCATTGATACAATGTGCAGTATGCACTGTCGTACATTCAGCATGATACACATTGGTGGCCTATTTGAAAATGAGCAAAAATTAATATATAAAAAGAATAAAAAACGCATTGAGAAAGAATTTGAACTTAAACATATTGGCATGTTGTAAAGTTTTAACAACATCAGTATTCCTGCATTTATTATCTGGAAAATCCTGCCCTTGAGACGATAACAGCACTGAGTCTTGTACTGTAATGTATAACTAAATTGGAGACACTTATAGAGGACCTTGGACTGCTCAGTGAAATATGGTTTAATTCCAGACAGCGCGATTATCATTGAAAACACTGATTTTGTTGAATAAATTCATGTACAGCCTTTGACCACCTGGGAGCTAAGTGTGTTAAGCTATGTCCTGGTACTTAGTGGAAACTATTCAATTCAATTCACTTTTCAATTCAATTTTATTTGTATAGCGCTTTTTACAATAGACATTGTCTCAAGGCAGCTTTACAGAAATATCAGCACGGTATATAGATATTAAAGGTGCAAATTTATCCCAACTGAGCAAGCCACTGAGTGGCAACGGTGGCAAGGAAAAACTCCCTAAGATGTTAAGAGGAAGAAACCTTGAGAGGAACCAGACTCAGAAGGGAACCCATCCTCATCTGGGTAACAACAGATAGTGTGTAAAAGTTCATTATGGATTTATATGAAGTCTGTTTGGCCTTAGAAGCAGCCGTAGTCCCAGCAATCTGGAATTGGAGTAGATGAGAGCTCCATCCAGAGGCAGGACATCCGAAAAGGATCAGGATCTCTAGTATCTCCATAAAATCGTGTGTGGCTCGACAGAAGGAGAGAGGTAGAGAAAAGATTATTAGGACTGTGCTTAGCATAACAGAAAGTCTAGTCATGGTAGGCATGAGTAAACAAATATGTTTTAAGCCTAGACTTAAACACTGAGACTAATGATGCTATTAATCTTCACAATTGCCCGCTAGTCAGTATTTGACCTGCTAATGCAATATCAAAACAAATAAAGGGCAAATTATTTAAAGATATATGTGTAATATGTATATGTATATATCCAAAGAAAAATGGGCAATTACTGTATGTGCATGCAGAACATGAATGTGTGTGTTTGTGTATGTGTGTGTGTGTGTGTGTGTGTGTGTGTGTGTGTGTGTGTGTGTGTGAAACATAACAATGCTTCTCCCTTTACATTCATTGCTGCTACAGATGATGGTCAATAGGACTACTGAGGTAGAGATCTTTTCTAGTTATGAATATTTTTCGGCAGGTCATCTGCCTTTTTTTTTTTTTTAAATACATGTTTTATTTTAGACATTACACTTTTTGGCATTGCATGTGGATTTTCTTTTGTTACTTTTCCTTACTGTACGTTCTGGAATATTTTGACTACTGTGTGCCTGCCTGGCTGTTTAACCATCGTATTTAAGTATCATTCAGATTTCTTTTGGGTTCACTTGCAGTTGCAATTTATACATTATTTCTATCATCATAACTGTGCTTGCCTGAAATATTTCTTTGTTTTTATGCTGCCTTGGTTGAATGAATGAATATTCATTTGCCCATATGGTTATGTTACAAACTGAGGATGCAAATCCAATAGACCATACAGTCTGCATCCTCCAAACATGTGTAATAGTCTCCCTAATGGGTTAAGATTACACTTTTGAAATGTAAAATTTAAAAATAAGCAAACAAACAAACAAACAAACAAAACCCTCCATACTTTACAACTTTACAGTTCGCCCATATTAGTTGACAGAATGGTTGTGAATTTAAGTTGGTAGATTGTGCAAGTGAAACTACAGTACAATGCAAACATTAACTTTAGTCTAAGTGATAACTGACACTTGGGTTATACTTAATGGTCAAAATGTGGTTTCTTTGCTCAGCCAATCAGCCTATAAATACACAACACTGGGGAATTCTTGTTTGTTTTGCACGCTGCCTTTATTCAGTGCACAGTTATTCACATCAGTGGGCTATAATTTATAGCTTTATTCTGTAATGTTAAAAATGTAAATTTTTCAGTAAATGAAGTGTAATCTGTTTACCAACATCAATATCCTATACTAAAAAGCACAGCATGTATCTTGATCTTTAACACATATAACAGATTTAAGCAGGGTGGACGAACTCACACACAAGAAATACAAAATAAATGTGCATGAATATGACTGAATTGTTTAAAATAGGCCATACTATGTCATGACTTATTGATTTGTTTTGCATGCTAAGCAAACTTTTCTAAATATCTGCGAGCAGTTTGGTTTTGATTATCTGATTATTTTCAGATACTGCAATGCATGGCATAATGCGCCAAGTAGATTTTTTTTAATATAATTTTTTTTGCACTAGCTGCTTTGAATGTGTATCACATAGTCAATATATCCTTCACATTTTTGTAAATGATGTTTTCACATTAAATCGGACCGTGACTTACAGAATGGAAAGGTAAGGCCAGAATTTCACATTCTTCAGATTGCTCAGCCAATCTCTATCTTCTCATGTTCCTAACCTGATTTGGTTCCTGATATAAACTACAGTGGGACAATGCGCTTTATCTTTTTATTTTTATTTTTTATTTTGGATATCTCATTATTCTATGGATCCTCATTTCTGTTTATTTCCTGCCCTCTCTTTTATAAAATAGTATATTCATCAAAAAAAAAAAAAAAATTCTGTATGCACTTTTATACTTTTTCTTTTGTTTTGCATGCCTGTGACTTCTAATGTTTCTGTGAATGTGTGTATCTTGAGTTTTATATATGGGATCTTCAGGTTTGCATTTCATTTTGAATGCAAACATTTATGTTTCATTATTTCTTCTCCACATTTATAGGACTGAATAACTTTACTGAACTCCCTCTAGAAATGTATTTTCAGTTTCATCTTCTGATATGAGATGCCATGTTTGACTGCTGCATGCCACTACAATAGATAGAAAGTGAAGTCAGGGCTACAGTTCTTCATGTCAAAGCCCATACTGTCAGTAAGTGCAGATTTGAGATCTAAGTTGTGGGTATAAAAATCATGATTATATAATGAATGTCGGGGACAGATAAGCTGGTCTCAGATCAGCACTTATTGACAGTGTGGCTTTGGAGCATGTGTTTAGAGTGAAGTGTTAAGTGGTGTGTTCCTGTGTCGCTCTTTTTTCCCCTGTGTTGCAGAGCGGATTTACACCACTGCATATTGCAGCTCACTATGGGAACGTGAATGTGGCAACATTACTCCTAAATCGAGGAGCTGCTGTGGATTTTACTGCAAGGGTGCGTATTGGAATGCGGTGTGCACAAACACACACACACACACACACACACACACACACACACACACACACACTTTATTTCTAACTAAAAAGTATATCTGACATAAATGCAATGCCTCTTCAGCATGCCAGAGTGCCAGAGTTTGCACATTTTCTAAGAACATTCAGTCCTTTTTTTGCCTACAGTCTCACACTGGTCTTACCTACCCTGATCCTGAACTGAACCACTGACTAAATCTAATGCCCTGTTACAGTCATTCTTTTGTTGAGAGCCACATTTTATTCATTCGTTCATATTTAGTAAGCGCTTTATACTGGACAGGGTCAAGCTGGATCTGGAGTCTATTTCAAGGTCGCATGTGTGAGGTGGGAATAAACCCTGGATATGATGCCAACCTATTCACACACTCATTCACATCTGCAGGCAATTTAGACTAGCCAACTGGCATATTTTGCGAGGTTGGAGGAAACCGGGCAGCCCAGAGGAAAGCTACACAGGCAACGAGAGAACAGCCGAAACTCCACACAGACAAAAACCCAAGCTCAGCCACTGTGCCACTCTGATTATTTAATATTTTCTGATTTAAAAAAAAAAACGAAAGTGAAAGTTGTTAGAAGTGACTCATGAGTGGTAATTTGTTTAATAATGATGATATTTTGGTACGTGACTCTTGATTCCTCAGTTTACTTCCAATCTTAATTTGTTTGACATTTTCACATTTATGTTCATATTTAATAATAGTGTGTTTATATTGTAATTTATATCATCATTAGCTGGCCCACTGGGCAAATATAAGCTCAAATGTGCTGATTTATTGATCTATCTATCCATCTGCTTTATCTGTTCTCGATGTGTAGCTATTGCTATAGTTACAGCAACAATGTGTGCCACACCACTGTAAAGCTCTTTAAGCTTAAACGTAGCGACTTACCAATTGACATAGATTGTTTGCGAAAGCCAATAAAGAGTAGAGATTTTGTTTCCCTTTTTTCAGTTTGTTCAACCTACTTGTCTGCTGAGCAACTCTGGATAAAAAAACAAATAGCTACTGATTTGTCCACCCCTATGTTTGTTTCAAGATTCAGGAATAATATTGTCATGTGTCCAAGCTTTCTTTTACTCTGAAATTCTGTCTGCTGATGATGTTGGTTTCATAAATGTAACTGTTATTCTTTTAAATAACCACTGAGTCAGTATAGCTGCATTTAAATCAATGTACTGTGCACCATTTTACACTCATCATTGTGAATAGTGAATATAAATGGGTTGGGCATTGTTCATTATAAGAAAGAGAACTTAATGAACCACACCTTTGGAATGCTTCATTAAGTTGTTCAAATTGTTTTATGTAACTTCCTTTGCAGACCTTCAGTAAAGTTTTCTCTCTGGTTATTTGCATCTCCTTTCTTGCAGAATGGAATCACACCATTGCATGTGGCATCTAAGAGGGGAAATACAAACATGGTCCGGCTGTTGTTGGACAGAGGGGCGAAGATTGATGCCAAAACAAGGGTGCATTGCTTTAGTAGGGTTGATGTGTGTGTCTGGTATTCATCCACATTTTAACTACACATGAATGGATCTCTTTTTATGTGACTCGGATTATTTCTCATGGCAAATTTGGTGCTTACCATCTTAGCATGCCAATTACAGTACAATGCTGAGCTAACACACTGTTTCACAATTACAACATGCATTAGGGGAAAATACACAAAGCAGCTCAGTATATTTTCTGTTTTAACATGCTGGATCTGAACTAAAACCTTAACTAAACTGCAGACTTTTGAACAATTCAACATTGGCTGCTCAGTTCTGTTTTGCCCTGTTCTGTGTGTTTCTACCTCATTAGTTCATTCACAAAAATAAATAAAACAACAACAAAAACTGTTCTCTTTCAGCTTTAAGGCAAAGTGTCAATACCAGAGGTGAAAATCAGAGCAGATACTTTGTTAAGGAACAAGAGGTCTTAGCAATAACAAACTGACAACTAAAGACCATGCTACACAGTAGACATAAGTGTACAAGAGACCACCAGAGAGACCTTCTAACTACTACTAAAGAAAAACAACAACTAACCTCATGGTAATATAAGACATTCGGAAACCTAACACACTCTGTGAGTTATTTTTACATGACACTGACGACAGAGACAGTTTAGAGTCCAAGGGCATGATGTGTGTGTGTGTGTGGAGAGAGAGAGAGGGTGCTGGCAAGTGGGTCGTATCCAGTGGTGTATTGAAATGAAAATGGTTATTTGAACTGTGTGTGTGTGTGTGTCTCTGCAGGATGGCCTCACACCTCTGCACTGTGCAGCAAGGAGTGGGCACGACCCAGCAGTGGAGCTCTTGCTGGAAAGAGGAGCTCCCATTCTGGCAAGAACCAAGGTGTACACACACACACACTCACACACACACACACACACGCAACTGTATATATAATTTGAATAATATTACCTGTTAGGCTTATTCCTGTTGACTTGTGTATAACTGTAGCTCTATATTGTAAAAGCCAGCTCCAAACTTAATCTCCTTAACCAACCTAGAACCTAGTTTTTCCAATAAAAGCTGAAAGATTCTTTTTTTCTACCATATGTCTTTCCAGTGTTATTGGCCACGGACAAACAAAACTCCTCAGATGCACATAGTGCATTTTAAGTTTATTCTCTAGCTCATACTATACATGAATGCATAAATAGAATAAATATGAATAAATAGCTGTGCATTACAGGATGATGCGAGTATGTGACTCATTGTCTCTGCCTCTCATTTCTTGTCTCCATCCAGAATGGCCTGTCTCCTCTCCACATGGCAGCACAGGGTGACCATGTCGAGTGTGTTAAACACCTGCTGCATCACAAGGCTCCGGTGGACGACGTCACGCTGGACTACCTGACCGCACTCCATGTTGCCGCTCACTGTGGCCACTACAGAGTCACAAAGCTTCTGCTCGACAAAAGGGCCAATCCCAACGCTCGAGCACTGGTACCATTCCTATACCCCTCACTCTCAGCCTTATTTATTGCCTGTTAAAGGTATTACAGTATAGAACACAGAAATTTGCTTCCTATGGATAGGATTCTATGAAGAATTCAATTCCTAGCTAATAGTATTGAGAATGGTGCACACCGGTGTCTTGCCTACTTCTCGAGCCTGTCTTTTTGCGCTTCACAGAATGGCTTCACACCTCTTCATATCGCCTGTAAGAAGAACAGAGTGAAGGTGATGGAGCTTCTTGTCAAGTATGGAGCTTCCATTCAGGCCATCACTGAGGTATGCACACACACACACACACACACACACACACACACAGATACACTGACAAATATACAGTACTCTCCAGAATTATTGGCAGCCTTTTTGAGTAGTGCAATTATTCCTACATAACACAACAAATCATATTTTGTATCTTTTCCTGTAAAGTCTAACAAGTTTGAAGACACTCCTGCATACAGAACATTTTAAACTCCTCTTAGGTTTGTGCATCAATTCACACCACAGGTTTTCAGTAGGATTCAAATCCAGAGACTGAGATGGTCATTGCAGACACTGATTTTGTGTATCTGTAATTTCTGTATTGCTGGAAGCTCTATCTGTGGTCAAGTCTTAAAATCTTGGCAGAGCAACCAGGTCTTGTGCTGAAATATTTTGGTACATATTGAATTTCAAGAAATTTCAACTAAATCATCAGCCACAAAACATCAGTGATCTATTCCTATATTTTATAGTGGAATATCAGATGCTTTTTCCTTGTATGCAGTCCCCTTACATCACCAAACAAGCTGTTGGTGTGCATGACCATAAAGTTTGATTTTGGGCTCAAATAACCACAGTGCAAAACGCCATAGTTCTAATAACACTTGGTAAAGTTGAGGTGCTGCGTATTGTGAGATGATCTCAGGAAGTAAAGTAACTGTTGCAACCAACAGTTTGTTGTTATGAAAGTGGCATTTAACACTAGTTTGCTTTATAACTAGACACCCACAAGAATCGACTAAACTGTGCAATTCTGAAACTGTGATGTACTACATGGAATCCTTTGCTTCATCACTGTATGCACTCATGGGTCCACATTGGCAAATTCCCAACTGTTTCAGACACGTGGAACGTTTTGCTGTGGTCCTAATAGTGCTTAATGATATTGTGAACTGCTTTTGTGTTTTATATTCATTGTCTGTATATGCAGGTCAACAACAATCTGTGTCTTTTAAAGTTGAAAGTTCTTTGTTTTTCCCTCTGTAAAGAATGATGACGGGATTTTACGTGTGTGTAACCTCTAATTTATACCCCAGGGAAACAGGAAATGACTAAAGGCAGCAACATAGTTCCTGGTGACTGAGAACAAATGAAAATATGTTTACAATTGTTTGATTTTATTGAAATATTACAAAGACATGTTGATCATTTTGGCACCTATTTTATGAAAAAGCCAAAATATTATTCAAATAAAGTAGTACTACGGAGAGTTTGAAAATAGATGCTCCTATATCACTGGAAAATATGTTTTTATTTATAATTCTGGAGGATATTATATGCATGTGACCTTTACATTATGCTAACTTTTGTTTTTGTTTTCTTTGACCCAGTCTGGCCTCACCCCTATACACGTGGCAGCTTTCATGGGCCATCTCAGCATTGTTCTCTTGCTGCTTCAGAATGGAGCTTCTCCTGATGTCAGCAACATAGTGAGTACTGTTAGTGTGTGTGTGTGTGTGTGTGTGTATGAGAGAGAGAGAGAGGGAACGAGAGATTATTTCATACCTTTTTTAATTCTAGCGTGGGGAAACAGCGCTCCATATGGCTGCTCGAGCTGGCCAGGTGGAAGTAGTGCGCTGCCTGCTCAGAAATGGAGCCGTGGTAGATGCAAGAGCCAGAGTAAGAGATTCAACAGACACACACACACACACACACACACACACACACATTTACCAGTGGCGTTGCCCTTATGAAAATATAAGTTAGAGCTGATATCTGACCTGAAGAGCTGTATACAGTTTCCCTGGTTTATCTCGTTTATAAACCTGTGAAAGAATGCCAGACCCTTCTAAAGATGAGACATTTGAGCTATTTTGATGTGTTGATTTGGTCATTTATGTCTATTTGCATGTATCACTGACGTCCACATCTCCTGCACTCTAATAGGAAGACCAGACTCCACTCCACATCGCCTCTCGGTTGGGAAAAACAGAGATTGTCCAGCTGCTGCTCCAGCATATGGCTCATCCAGATGCCTCTACAACCAATGGCTACACACCTCTGCACATCTCTGCTCGTGAGGGGCAGCTGGACGTAGCATCAGTACTGCTTGAGGCTGGAGCTTCTCATTCCCTGCCAACTAAGGTGAGAGATGAGCAGTGTGTCACTCAAGCCTGGAATGCTTTATCCTTGCATCATTACACTATGTTTAATCTGCTCTTGCCCTCACCATCTTTACTGGAAAAAAGATGTGTGTGTGTGTGTGTGTTGGGTGGCGGGGGGATGGGGGATAGTGTGCTGTAGCACACTACCACATTGTTGATTATTTTACTAAATCAGCACATCCCATTATTTTTATGCCTTACACTCTCGACTCTAGTCAGGTATAGACATAGAAGGCATAGACATTACCACCTGATTTACATTTACCACACACAGCACAGCTAAACATGTATAAACAGAACACCACACAGATGCATAATATAAATAATTTGCTATTATTCATGAATTCATCTGCATTGACTCAGATGCTCTTTCACTTCCATTCCTCATTAGTATTTAAATTATAGTGATTGGGAATGGCAGTGTTATTGAGAGGATCTTCTTTCTCTCAGAGCTGGGCTAAACATGATGATCATGTGACTTCATGGACACACCTTTTTCAGAGATAAGTCACTGACTAACTAGCACCCCCTGGTGTGTGTATCTGAAAACTTGTATTTTCATTGTGGTGAATAGAAACGTAACTTCATCACATTGCATCAGCATTAGATTTTTTTTATGGTGCACAGCTTATATAAAGGAAAATCAGGGCATTATGTTTACCTACCTACAAAGTAGGTCAAAACTAAATATAAGTATTAATTGAACATTTAATAAATAGATGTGATCGATTAGCACCTGCTTAAATCACCCTTAGTGTACACCCTTGTACACTAAGGGTACATGTGTACAATGTATGTAGCATGCAAAAAATATGTAGCATGCAAAAAAATAAGTGTATACTCCCCATATACAACTAATTCAGTCTCAGAAATTACTTTGTTGTGTGTGTGTGTGTGTGTGTTTTTTTTTTTTTTACCCCTTCCAGAAAGGATTTACTCCCTTACATGTTGCATCTAAGTATGGAAGCCTTGATGTGGCAAAGCTCCTCCTGCAGCGTCGAGCCCCTCCAGATGCAGCGGGGAAAGTAAGAACTCACTTAACATTCTCATGCTAACGGCTACATGAAACGGACCAAAAAGTAATAAATGCATTTCCAAAAACATTATGTTAAGTGACACATCATCACAGCAACATGCTCATATTTAGGGTTGATAAACTATCAGCTTAGCATATGAGATAGGTCAAAAATCTTTAAATCCATGACTTCTTTACTTATTTATAATTTTGATTAAATGTTTGAGACAGACAGCTCTTGAAACACAGACGTGATATGTAATATACATTACAGTGTTGTTGTGCATAGTCAGTAGAGCCTAATTCATAGACTCTTTTGGACTGTTGTTTAAAAGAAAGCCATAGAGACAATGTTGACTGCAAGAGCCCCGGTAAGCATAGTTTCATTCAGTGATAATATGATCTTTTGTAAAATAATAAACCGAATATTTCTGTTTCTTTTCTTTAATAAGAAACCAGATAATAGCTCCTGCCCAGCTTGCACATTAATCTAAACAATAACAATTTACAAGAAGATTAACACATTAACAGTCTCTAGTAACACTGCTCTCTTATATACGCATTTGTGTGTATGTGTATTTTATTGATACACTTTGCCCTTCTAACAGCTCCTTCTAAAACATATGCACTGACCCTCATTCTTATAGAATGGTCTCACGCCTCTCCATGTCGCTGCACATTATGATAACCAGAAGGTGGCACTGCTGCTTTTGGACAAAGGGGCTTCACCCCACGCCATGGCCAAGGTGAGAGTGCACCATCATGGACTTTTTGCTTAATGTTGGATGGCAATGCTTTCTGCAAATCTGTATCACTGTGACCTCACTCATCGCAAACTCTCTAAAGTTTCTGTCTGTAATTCCATCTCCATGTTCTCCTTTTTACAGAACGGATATACTCCACTCCACATAGCTGCAAAGAAGAACCAAATGGAGATTGCCACTACTCTGCTGCAGTATGGAGCAGAAACCAGCATCCAGACCAAGCAGGGGGTGACGCCACTTCACCTGGCCTCTCAGGAAGGCCACAGTGACATGGCGGCCCTGCTACTGGAGAAAGGGGCCAACGTCAATGTGCCCACTAAGGTGACTTGATATAAGTACAGTACCATACACTATGTAAAAAATAGCTGCTGTTAAAACAACAGCAAAGAAATTATGATTCTGGGTTTTTTTCTGGGTGTAAAATCGCAATTCTGAACCTTATAACGAGCTGAATTATATGTGAAACATTAGTTAACATTATACTACAGTGCTGTTGATTTCTTATGAAAGGAGTATCGGGGGTTTATACTTTGTAATAGCCAGTAAGTTTTCCATCACAAAGTCTTCAGGACAGTCTACTTTCCAGTTTCTCTGTAACATGGCACTATTAACTTCAAGAGAGAGACAAAATAGAGGCTGGTGAGGAAAGACTGTTTATATTTACTGTTTATAGTAAGTGATAACAGGAACTAACTTGTCTGACAGACATTCCACAATAGTGTAAACTGTTAAAAGTACGTGTTCAAAGGTATGACATAAAAACAGACGACATTCACTGGGAAATTAATACTGGGAATATAAGGGGAATAAAACACTTATTTGGACATGTGCATCAAACCAGACCCATTGCTGATTATTTTCATATAACAGCAAGCCCTAAATTGTTTTATTCCTTACTTAACAAGCCAAATATTAATATTCCCTAAGTGATTTTAACAAAGTAATAAGATTTTGTATTCATTGATTTTTTTTTTATAATAAAGGAGCCAAATAATAAACACCTACATAAACCAGTAATTGTTTCATCTATGAGAAAAAAATACGTCCATATATATATATATATGAACCATCACGCAGTAGGGTGATTGCTAAAACTCATAAGCAAGACATAATACTATGTTCCGATATTTAAGCCTAGAGACCTGAGTTCAATTATTCATATTTATGAAACTGCTGTCATTTACTAAATGCTAATTTCTGTGAACGTATTTTTAGTCATGGAGGCAGTTAATATAATCTTATTTATTTAATTGCTGCTTTGTTAATGATTTGTTGCTTTGTGCTTGGTTTAATAATGGTAAAGTTTATAGTGTTTTAATGTTAATTATTGCAGAAAGTCATTTTAATTACAGGAACCTTAATGCAGATCATTACCAAACAGGCTATCGATAAAAACAGCTCTGGTTTAATTACCATTCAACATTTCTAAAGGAAAAAACAAACCTATAATCTACCATGAGTAATATGTACCTGTCAGTGCAACCTGAACAGATGCTGTTGATGTATGACAGTTTCATTCAGAAGGCTACTGAACTATATGAGTAGTATACAGGATACTATATAGTATCGGTTCAGAAGTAGTTTCTGTCTTGTTGAACAAACATTACTTGTTTATTTTCTCCACAGAGTGGACTTACAGCTCTTCATCTTGCTGCCCAGGAAGACAAAGTCAGTGTTGCTGAAATCTTAGTTAAACATGGTGCCAACCTCGACCAGCAAACTAAAGTAAGACAATTATTTCAGTGCAAACACTTTAAAAGCACAAGGGGAAAAAATGTCAATCTGATACAAAAGCTTAGTTATAGAAAACATAATAATATATATGATTTATACACATCACAGTGTAAGGGCAAAGCAGTGGTGCTTATTTAAAAATGATAAAACCACTAGAGGTTGTATGTTCAAATCCTAGGGCTGTCAGAGAGGCACGTTGGGCCCTCAAGCAAGACTCGTATGTTTAAATTATATCATATCCCCATTGCAAGCCACATTGGATAAAAGCAGCTGCCAAATTAATAAATGTAAATCCATAGATGGTAAAAACTGCCATATGATAGTTGATTATCAGAGATGGATTTTCAGTTCTAAACAAATGACTTGCACTCCTTTTTTTAACCAAACTTCATAGAATTCATATTGGATTCATGTTAAACATCTTCATATATCTATTAGCTCAGAAATGTAAATAAAATGTTGAATCATCTCTCTTGTAGTTGGGTTACACACCGCTAATCGTCGCCTGCCACTACGGAAATGCCAAGACGGTCAACTTTCTTTTGAAGAATAATGCCAGCGTCAATGCCAAGACAAAGGTATATTAGTCCTAAGCAGCATAAAGAAACATGAGTAATATGTTCTGAAGGTGACGTGTCTGTGTCGTGTGTTCAGAATGGATACACACCTCTCCACCAAGCTGCACAACAGGGCAACACACACATCATCAACGTTCTGCTGCAGTATGGAGCCAAACCCAATGCTACCACTGCGGTGAGTACATGACCACACACACAAACAGACATATACACACACAGCAGATTTGTGCTAATACATGAATGGTGTTTTTTTCAGAATGGAAACACAGCCCTTGCCATCGCTCGTCGTCTGGGTTACATCTCAGTGGTGGACACATTAAAAGTGATTACAGAGGAGGTCATTACTACAACAACAGTGAGTCTAATTTGAAAATCAACACATTATGAAGTCTTACAGATCTTGTTTTTTGTGGCTTGTGTCTATAAAGTATTGAAGTGATTGTGTTTTTACACAGACCGTGACTGAAAAACACAAACTGAACGTGCCAGAGACCATGACTGAGGTACTTGACGTGTCTGATGAGGAAGGTATGATTCAAAATCAGAAAACACATTTCGCAATCATTATGTTCCATTTAATATATAATATGCAGGTCTGTGCTCCTGAATAGATTTTACTCATTATTACTGATATGACATGTCATGTAGCACTCAAGCAGGCTGCTGATGGTGCTATATCTGATGACTCCTTTGATGAAGGTACAAGGCACTGCTGTACTAGTGCTTGGTTGCTGTGTAGAATTGGCAGGTGTTTAAAAATGTGTGCAGTAATTAACTGAATACTTGGTTAATTGTTTAAACAACATTTTATTATGTACTAAGTGTGCTTTGCATGGAGTTTTTTCCCTTAAGCTTATAACAGAGCAACAGTTTTACCTCACAGTATGCTGAACATCTTAATGATCACAATGGGTTTAAGTATAAAATATCTATTTATTTGTAAAGCAGCATTGAGTGCAGTGTGGTCTTACTTAAGATTCTAGATATTGATGGGGTAGTGCTAACTTTGTCATTAGAGCCTGCATCAGATTCATTTATTGAAATGCCGCCCTACGGTATAGCTATGAGGACACTGAGGTCTAGACTTCAGTAGCTTAGGAAGGGTAGTTTCAGTAGGTTAGTTTTCTATTATTCTATTATTTTATTTTTTTGCTTCCCATGTAGAATCCTATTCAGTTATCAAATTCAATATGGAAACAATGAAGTGCTAATAATGTAGCCTACTATGTGTATAAACTTTCTAAGGCCCGATCATCAATGATGATTGGTTCTCAACTGACTTCAGAGCAGCTAAGGAGGATGCTTGATGTTTGCCCATAGACTTAATAACTCTCACGAGACACTATGCTGTGGATTTTAACTTCTTGTTGCGATACAGTGCTGTGAAAAAGTATTTCTTCTGTTTTTGTGTATATCTCATACTAAATTGTTTCAGAAATTAAAACAAAATCTAAGATAAAACAAAGGCAACCTGAATAAACACAAAGTACAGTTTTTAAATGATAATGTTATTTATTGAAGCAAAAAAAGTTATCCAATATCAACTGGGCCTGTGTGAAAATGTATTTGCCCCATTGTTACTAATACCCCAAATCTGAATGAAACTGCATTCATAATGGGGTTCAGCTGGACTAGACACAACCAGGCCTGATTACTGCAAACCCTGTTTAATCAAATCAACACTTAAATAGAACTTTTTCAACAGCATGAATTTGGTTAAAAGGTCTTACCCAGTAACACACTATGCTAGCAATGATGTGGAAGAAGGTGATTGAAATACATCAGTCTGTGAAGGGTTACAAAGCTATTTCAAAGGCTCTGGGACTCTGAAGGACTAAAGTGAGAGCCATTATCTCCAAATAGAAAAACTCGGCACAGTAGTGAACCTTCCCCGAACCTTCTCAGGATGGGGGCAAATACTTTTTCACAGCACTGTATATGCAATGCACATACTACAGGCCACCATCTGACATAACTATGATATACATACATGTATGAGAATATGCGACAAAATATATAAATGTGACCGTTTATGCAGGAAATGGGTGGTTTGTAAAATGCAACCTCAATTGTTTTTATTTTATTTTATTTAGACTACTGTAGGTGTGACACCAAATTGGTTACTAGTTGCAGTAATGTTAGCTGACTTGGATTAGGCTACAAGCTTCTTTTTTGTTATATACAGTATCAACACTTATTTCAAGTTTAAGTTGTTTTATTTAGATCCTGGTTGCAGGCATGTCAGTTGTTTTAGATAAGTTGAACATTTGTAATGGATATATTTTTGTGCCATTTGAGGATAAAACTGAAACAATCTTATTCAATGCCAAACTACTATTTTAGACACTTATCTCTCCAGTGGGTGCCTTATACTAGAATACAGTTATTCTCTTATAAATATCCATTCTTGTTCTACCCTGTAGGTAGCCACTATGCTTTTGACAGCAGAAGTCCACTCTCAGGCTTCAGTATGTTTGATATTTACTGTCTGTATTCCCTACTGCTTTTTGCCAGTCCTAGAAATCCTATCCCTGCTGGTCAGACCTGGACAGGAGCAATGGTGCATTATTATTTTTACTGATGGTGTCAGCACTGAGCTGTTGAAACCGTGCGCCATGTAGAACATTTCTTAATGCCAGAAAGAATGTGTCCTTTCAGTTATGTGTTGCTGAATGTCAGTACATTAATGATAAACTATAGAGGGAGCAACCCCTATTTTAAGAACACGTACCTTTTGTTTTTGTGTGTGTGTGTATGGTGCATTGCATATCGTGTGTTGTTTACAATGAGTATACCTTGATATGTATGTGTTTTAGTTATGTTAGCTAGACGTTAAAATATCTAATAATATTTCATACTTTTATTTTTGAGGACCTTCAGGTAATGGCTTCTCACATGTCTGTGTCTGTGTCACAGGTGAGGACACTATGACAGGTGATGGAGGAGAATATCTGAGAGCGGAGGACTTGAGGGAGTTAGGAGATGACTCTCTGCCTGGTCAATACTTGGATGGAATGAATTACCTGAGGTTCAGTCTAGAAGGCAGCCAATCCGAAAGGTGCCACATGCATCATAGAAATATTAATAGAAAGTATTTGCCCATCCTGATTTCTTCTGTTTTTGTATATATCTCATACTAAATACTTTTAGATCTGAAAATGAAATACGACATTAAACAAAGGCAACCTGTGTAAAAACACAATACAATGTGAAAAACCAATTGCCCCCTTAACATTAAATTCTGGTTGTGCCACCTTTAGCAGCAATAACTGCAACCAAATGCTTCCGACAACTGGAGATCAGTCTTTCACTTACTTCTAGGACTAGGACTCCTAGGTTTTGGATCATTGTCTTGCTGCATAATCCAGTTGCATTTATGGACTGAAGACCGGACATTCTCCTTTAGGATTTTCTGGTAGAGACCAGAATTCATGTTTCCTTCAATTATTGCAAGTCGCGCAGGCCCTGAAACAGCAAAGCATCCCCACACCATCACACTTCCCCCACCATGCTTGACTGTAGGTATGATCTTTTTGTGAAACTCTGTGTTTGGTTTACACCAGATGTAACAGGACCCCTTTCTTCCAAATGGTTCCACTTTCGACTCTTCAATCCACAGAGCATTCTCCCAAAAGGTTTAAGCCTTAATATTCTTCTGGGTTAGCAGTGGTTTTCTTCTCGCTCTTCCATGTATGCAATTTTTGCCCAGTGTCTTTCTGATAGAGGAGTCATGAACAGTGATCTTTATTGATGCAAGAGAGACCTGTAGTTCCTTTGATGTTGTCCTTGGCTCTGTTTGTGACTTCCTGGATGAGTCGCTGCTGTACACCTGGAGGAATTTTGGAAGGTCGGCCACTTCTGGGAAGGTTCACTACTGTGCTGAGTTTTTCCATTTGGAGATAATGGCTCTCACTGTGGTTCTTTGGAGTCCCAGAGCCTTTCAAATAGCTTTGCAACTCTTCCCAGACTGATGTATTTCAATCACCTTCTTCCACATCATTTCTGGAACTTCTTTACATTTTGCCATAGTGTGTGTAACGATACAGGACAGTTGGCAGGAAGTAAGCACAGGAGCACTGTCTTTATTAATAAACAAACGAACAAACAAACACAGGGAGCGCGGTCTATACTGAATAAGATTAACTGGAGTAAACATGGGACTATAGTCTAGGCATCACTCGAGAACAGAACACGGGAATGAGACCGCTAGCATGCTACACATACATGCTACACATACATGCTACACATACATGCTACACAGTTAACACAGCTCTCTATCACTTCGAACATCGACGATAATACTGCGCGAAGTGCGCAGCCACACGAGGAGTTTAAATAACCAACACAATCAAACTAAACACAGACACCTGGCTCAAATCAAGCTACACCCTCGCACGTCAGCCAATGTCTAAACAGGAAGAGAACGAAACCAAAACAAGAGTCACGTGTCCACTTAGAAACCGCGCCGCAGTGCTATCTGCCGGCGGTGGCGTAACAGTGTGTTACTGGATAAGACCTGAACCCCATTATGAATGCCTAATGCATTCATAGCTTTGGGGAATTAGTAACTATGGGGACAAATGCATTTTCACACAGGCCCAGTTGGTATTGGATAACTTTTTTGCTGCAATAATTAATATTATCATTTAAAAACTGCATTTTGTGTTTATTCAGGTTGCCTTTGTTTTTATCTTATATTTTGTTTTAATTTCTGAAAGAATTCAGTATGAGATATACACAAAAACAGAAGAAATCTGTTTTTTTTTCTCACAGCACTGTACACTACTGTCTAAGTGAATTAATTGCAAGATGACAAATAAAACATTAGTATGTGCATATATTAATGTTATACATGTATAACAAATATTATAGCATATATTAATGTTATTAATGTTCAGCAGCTCATATATATATATATATATATATATATATATATATATATATATATATATATATATATATAGTACTACATTTAGTTGCACTTTTCAGTGCTTTAGTATTCCTACTGAAAACAGCACTGCTTGTTGACTCACATGTCTTTTTAATAGATTCTATAATAGACAATTCCTACTAACTTCTAATGCTTTTGATTCTTCTAATGCTCACATAGTCGGTTCCAAAGGTATGAGGGCAATAATTTTGAAATTTTAAGCTTGGCATTGTTAGCATTTGCTAGAATCCTTTGCTCATTGGTTGTTCTTTGTCATTTCAGTATGGACAGGTCCTACATGTCTAATCGTTATGGATATCACTCACCAAAGCATGATGGTATGATGGATGATACAGTCCACAGTTACCAGGTAAAGTCACACAGTTACAAAGTCACACAGTTACTTTGCAACAGGACATTACTGTATATGCACATTGTTTATTGTCACTTGAAAAACTTAAAAGCATTCAGTCTGAGGGATTATCATAAAAGATCCTTTAAAGCCTTGTGAGGTCCACTATTGTGTTTTCTTGAAAATAATTTAGTTATGATTTTTAGAGTGTTAACTGGAGTTCATATATCATCTTCACCTAACTGTGTCCAGATGTCATCCCTTGCTAATGAGAAGGATCCATTTAGACTGAATTGGGAAACGGAAAACCTGGACAATATTGCACTCTCCTCCAGTGCTGGTCAATCTGGGTATGGCATATAGACACACACACTCTAATGCCTGAAAATGTGATTGTGACTTGTTCATTGATTGTTACTATACAGAATTCAAAATGACTGAACTGCATAAAAGAGGACTTAGCACCATTATTATCAATGTCTAGCAAATGTCTTGGCTAATAGACATGTAATATATCTAATCACTAGATTGCATTGTAGATAGATAATCTAATTTGTCTGTTCTGTTAGTAGGCCTGGTGCCGTACTACTAAATTAACAGTACCATATCAAAAAACGGAGTGAGTGAAACTCTCTTCGTCCTATACCCCGCTTGCGGGAACCCTGCAGTGCTCCTCTGGGCTGTAAATCTCCCAATAATTGTGGTACTTAACATCATCTAGTGGAACAAGATTGAAAGGCTTGTGAAGGAAAACATGGATGCTTGGAGATATGCTTGGCGATTATAGCTTGTAGTGTACATCATTGGTTTGTTTATTTACTGTGAATATGCCAGTGCAATGGGCTATGAGTTCTTTTTTGAAAGTTCTGAAGTCACCTGGTTCTTACATGGGAGTTTCAGATCAATGTCTGTTAATGAATGTTTCACTGAACTGCTTAACTTAACTGTCAGTGTTCTTTTTTGATATTATCTGGCAACAGTGTGATATTCGTTTGTGAGTGTGGCCTTCCATACAGAGGTAGTTGGTAGCCCAGTAAGCAATGGAAATGTGAGCCTGGTGGTTGAATGGCATATGGAGTTCTGGGCATTCAATGGCAATCATTGCAGAAGGTTTCGAATATTCAAACCTTGATTGGCTCTTTCAGTGTCTTAGCTTGGGGTTGATGGCCATTGGCCAAACAAACAGATACCAACCAGTTATTACATAAATCCCTTGCATAGTTGAGATGTGAATTGTGATTTGCTGTCTGATACAATATACTCTGGGATATCAAATATCCAAAAATGTAAAACAAGTTTAGCTGTTGTGGGTAATACAGGAAGGAGAATGAGCTGAAGGGACTATCCCCACTATTATGGTGGCCTGATCTTGAGAAGACGGCAGATCTGTGATAAAGTCTACCACTGTGGGCATCGTGGAACTGGTGCATGACTTACCAACCTTTGTATGACTTGGAGCATTGTTTCCCACCAATACTTTGGTCTTTAAACCTGTAGGATTTAATCCAGTGACTTTAAACCAGTGACAGTAGAGCTATGAGCTCAGATTATAGTAGCATCACTAAGATTAAAATGGAGATAGCTCTTCTTTGGAGGGCTTTTAACATAAGCAGAGTGATGGCGAAAAGGCCTAGGCAATATGGCTGTTGACATCCCAGCTTATAAGTGCGATGAAACATTGTAATATTGTGTTGATTGTGGTGGAGTTTGGGTCTGCTGTTCACGTGTGATATTGCAGCTGCTTTGACATTCTGGGAATCTAGACAATATGACAAACTGGTAAAGAAGCGTGGCCCATTGGGCTTGTCTTGAGATGAGTCAGTGTAGACTACAAAAGGGTGTTCTGCTTGTCTACCAGTAGCTCTCTGTTCACATAACATCTACAGTCCCCTCCTAAATGATTGGAATGGCAAGGCCATTTCATTTATTTTTGCTGTAGCCTGAAGACATTTGGGTTTGAGATCAAAAGATGAATATGAGAAGAGAGTTTAGAATTTCAGCTTTTATTTCCCACATTTTCCACAAAATGTAAACACCTTAAAGCAGGGGTGTCCAATCTTACCCAGAAAGGGCCAGCATGGGTGCAGGTTTTGGCTCCTACTTGATTGGAATGAAAACGTGCACCTAGACTGGCCCTTTGCAGATAAGATTGGATACCCCTGATTTAAGGTGTTTACATTGTGGGAAAATTTCATCTAGATTTTATGAATTTCCCAGTTACAAAAGATCTTGGTTTCCTTATTTCTCCACTTTGGCTTTTGGTTGCTCTTTATAAGCTTCTCTGCTTCTCCATCTCTCTCTCTGTCTCTCTCCCTCTCTCTCTCTCTCTCTCTCATATTCTGATGGGTATTTTGTTCTCTCTCCAGCCATTCCTCTCCGTGCCATGAACATGACAGCAGCAGGTGACTGGCTGCATTTTGACATATGACCTTTGACCCCTTGTCTCTTGCATTGTGCAACCCATACAGAAAACTCTGTTGTCTCAGTTTTGTCTGTCTGCTGTCTCAATCCCAAATTAAAACACAGAAACCTATTTACAGTGTCTGCTGTGACCTGTTAATGCCTAAGATGGATATGGTGTTTAACTCATTATTATCTGCCCAAAGCACTGCAGGTTAAAATCTCACATTTATGGCAGTGTATGTATTTATCATTTTATTAAAGCGTGCATTACACCTGAAACTCACTAACACATCTGTTACCTGTTTTATCATTAATGATGTTCAACCCTAGCTATTTTGTACGCTTTCAATTAACTATCTCTATCAAGTTAAATATTATAAAGTATTCAATATTATTGTGCACTTGTGTACATTTGGTTAATCTGTAAAGCATCTTTTATGTATTTGGGCTTATATACACAATAATAGTGTGGATAATAGGAGTACCAACATAGAAATACACTACATAGCATTTCCAGTACCTGTATTGAATGCTTTACAACCCATTCACCTTTCAAGATGTTGTCACACCATTACATTATTATCCTTCTCTACCTCACTATAACTGTCCTGCTTTCCCTAAATTTACACTCATCAGAATGCTCTGCCCTTGTGAATCCTGACAGTGTGCCAGTCCCATATATTTCAAGCATGCCAGGGAATGTTTCTACTGTTGAGTGTGGTATTTCATTGTGTGTGTGTGTGTGTGTGTGTGTGTGTTGTGCACACAGGTTTGCCCTACCATATTTAGCTTCCTCTTTGGTGTGTCTTTGCATGTAAAAGTTTCAAATAATTTCACTTTAAGAATAAAAGCATGCACTGATATATTTATACAGATTGTTTATGCTGACATAGATGCTTGCCTCATTTGCAGCTTTCTTGTCAGTTTTATGGTGGATGCCCGAGGTGGTGCCATGCGAGGGTGCCGCCATAATGGCCTGCGCATCATCATCCCCCCGAGGAAGTGCAGCGCTCCAACACGAGTAACCTGTCGCCTAGTGAAACGACATCGCTTAGCAACCATGCCCCCGATGGTTGAAGGAGATGGGTTAGCTAGCCGAATTATTGAGGTTGGACCCTCTGGTGCTCAATTTCTTGGGTAAGCGCTTCTGATTTTACAGGAACAGTGACATGAAATAAGTGAGATGACGAAAACCTATCCAAAGGCTGATGATCACCTGAAAACCTCATCACTAAATAAAAACAGTCGATTGATTCTGAATGGTTTATGTAATACTCAAGGGCTGAACATCTGTACAATCTAACTATATAACATTATATACAATGGCTTTTTCTTGTTTTTGCATAAATTTCAAAGACTTACCTCTCCTTTGCCTCCATTAAGAAAGCTTGTATTTCTTATCTGCGCTTAATCAGACACATTTGCAGTAACACTCAAGACTTTTGTTTGCTTCACAGCTTGCCATAAGGAAAACTCCAAGGCTTGATTATCCATTTTGCAAAGCAAAACTCCCCACTAATAAAAACAATCCATGATTGATTTGATATGTTTATTGTGGTTGACTAAATGCCAGTAGAAGCTGTTTTAAGGATGTATTCAGAGTTGGCATCTTAAATTAGCCCAAGAGTGACACCAAAATGTACAGTACATGTTTTTGGGGGGTTTTTTTTGCAGGTAAATTTCTGAGAGGTCCATTCAGATAATTAAAATTACCTATGTGCAGTTGAAACATTTGAGGTTGCCAGATTGCATAGAGCTCTTGGTACAGGGGGTTTTCAGTTGTGTCTGGATTACTTACTTAAAACAAACACTTTCCATTAAGCCAGAAATAAACTTGAGAAAGCATATTGCATTTTTTACCCTGTTTGCTGTCAATTACAATATGAAATATCATAAAAGCAATGTCTAATAAATGTCTAATACAAATATATTCTAATATATTAGTCTAATATATTTTGAATAAGTCTTTAATAAGGCTGATATGTAATATCAGTATAACAATAAAGACACAGAAATGGTCCTAGTTGTGATAATCACACAATTACCGCAAATTTCTTAATTTAGGCATGTGTTCCATATACATCGATTGGTTGCAGGTCTTTAAACAGCATTTGACAGAGCACATCCTATTTTTGCACAATGAGCTGGAAATAGACTAATATATAAATATCAAGCTCAGGCAGTAATAAAAATGCCAACATTTTGGGGAATTGTGCACTTCGTTAAAGATAACATGCCCATGGTTGAATGTATAAGCTGACCAAGTAGCCATTTGCTATAAATATAGAACATTTAAGTAGGTGGAGTTCCAAATATTAATGTAAGAATCAGCATTCTATATAAAATTCAGCCCTCAAGATATGCATTGTCTAAAATTAATAAGACTGTCCAAAATTATGTTTCAGAGTGAAATATTATGGTTAATAATTGTCAGACAGTGGCACTGTACATAGTACCACTCCTCATTCAAATCTACATTACACAAGAACAAATCATTTAAGTTATAGTTCAGAACATACATACATAAACTGATACACACCAATGTTTTGGTAAATGGCAAACCTGTGCACACATCTACAGTACAACTGTTAGAGTAGCACGTAAGTCTGTAGTTATGTCTGAGGTCCAAATAGCAAAGAGCACAATTTCAGTAACTAACTCACTACACAGGCATAACTCTGAATATGGCCCTGAAACATGTTCTTATCAATAAATTATGATTCTGTTTTCAACAAATAAGAACACAATTCAAAACATTTTTGAAGCAGCTTTATGAAATGGGGTTATAATTAACCCACAATTCGGGAGGCCTAGATAGAAAATGTCACTGAAGATGGGAAATTCAGCCCCAAACTGTTTGTGCTCTCTTTTTCCTCCGCTGCTGTTGGATGACAGTAAGCTCCATCTCCCTACTGCCCCGCCCCCTCTGAATGAGGGTGAGAGTTTGGTTAGCCGCATCCTTCAGCTGGGGCCACCAGGGACCAAATTCCTGGGGTAGGAGTGACACATATGAAACAATCCATGGATGCCGGTCCCGTATCCCTTTTTTTTCTGTCCTTCTTTTATTAACATTCTTTTCCCTCATTCACAAGTTAGTGTGTGTTGATAGTAGAGTGTGATAGTTTGTTGTTTACTGTGTTTTTTTGAGTTCACATTGATGTTTTTTGCATTTCATTTTTTTGGCCTTGCATCATGATTTATGTCTAAACCTGTTGCAGAAAAGTGGGAGTTCATGCAGAGCATGGCAGGCTTCTTAAACATACATTGAAATGGTTTGTGTTGTTGCCATAGATATAGAAACAGTAGATGCTGCAGTAGCCGCTGTTGCTAGCTACAGTAATACGCCTTCACATCCACCAAATTGGAGAGTTAGATTTGATTGCTAGCCATTACAAGTCTGGAGAGATGTGTGGCTACCCTAATTTACTGATTGCCACAAATACTTCTTAGACTCTGTACTGTTTAGGTACATTTAAATCTATCACACCCAATTAAAAAAAAATCAGTGTAAAGAATGCAAGGCAGTCATTTATTTCATACAACAAGAATATTAGCAATAACAAAATTAGAGATGAGAATGAAAGCAATTGAAAAATGTTCATGAATTAATAAACTCAATTAAAAGAAGCTAGGTGACCCCAGCTTTAATTCGCACATAACATCCCATAAATGAACACTTATATTACTTATGAAAAGTTACACCTTGTTATATTCATATAACAATGTGTAAGCATTTGTCTGAAAATTTAATGTGACATACAATGCCCAGTTTAAACAAATGAGCTGTTTTAAAGGCTCAGGCTAATGAGGCATCTGACATGTTTATATCTATGGTTATAGTAATTGTAGTCATTCTGTGTCAAAATACACATAAGTTCACTCTGTGCCATTAAAGTTGCACATTTGTCACCTATACTTATTTTGTTGTTTGACTGCCTTCAGATGGTTCTGTGTGCTTTTACGTAAGCACCAAAACATCTGGATGTTGCATACTACATTCAGCTCCAGTTCTATCTGTATGTGTGCTACATGTGTGTTATATCTTCAGTTTGACATTTGTGTAACTTGTGTTTCAGTACATGTTGAACCAAGTAAAATATAGCTGGCATATAACTGACACATAAAAATACCGGTAATCCTCAAATGACCCTTTTGAAGAATGTATTTTTAATTAAACACATTTTCATGTAATTTTTCAGACCAGTGATTGTGGAGATTCCACATTTTGCTGCTCTGAGGGGGAAGGAGAGAGAGCTGGTGATCCTGCGCAGTGAGACAGGAGAAAGCTGGAAAGAGCATCAGTGTGAATATACAGAGGAGGAGCTCAATCAAATCCTTAATGGCATGGATGAAGGTGGGCTTCTGCCATCAACAATTCAGTTCTATTTTATGCCTCCTAACAACCAGGGGCAGTAAGAGTCATCTGGATAACTTCTTGTGCGCATATCACTGTACAATTTTCCCAGGTTCTACAACGTTAACATCTCCCAACTAAGCGTCCTGATTGTGAAAGTTATTGCCAAATACCTTTTCAGTTACTCTGAAGATGTGTTGGTTCCTTTTGACAGTGCATACATTATCTGGGTGGTTGTCAACTAACCTTGTTGGTCAGGAAGGATGAAATACAATGCTAGCATTTTCTGTATCAATAAAATTTTGTGGATCTGAAGGTAGAATTTAGAGATGTAACAGTATGAAAATTTCACATCACAATTATTGTGACCAAAAATATCACGGTTATCTGTATTATCACAGTATTGTTAAAATGTTCTGAAAATGTACAAAAAGTACTGATACACTCACTGAAATCATTTAAACAGGTTTTATATTTGAAAATCAACAA
The DNA here is from genome assembly GCF_023375685.1 of Ictalurus furcatus. Classification (NCBI taxonomy): domain Eukaryota; kingdom Metazoa; phylum Chordata; class Actinopteri; order Siluriformes; family Ictaluridae; genus Ictalurus; species Ictalurus furcatus. The sequence continues at coordinate 14,463,584 of NC_071261.1, forward strand.
ACAACAAGTAAAATTAGCAGCATATACATAATAACATTAACATTAAAGTTGGCACCATGTAGCTATGAAAGGTAAACGTTTCCCCAGTGCAGGTTTTAATGAACACAACCCTAATTGTGCATATAAAAACAAGTAAAGCAATGTGCATGTACATAATGTACATGTGCATACAACATAATAAAATAATACAACCATAGGTAAACAAATCCAATGTGCAGGTGTTGATACTAAAATTACAACACAAAATATGTAAACAAATCTAATCTGCAGATGTTTACACTAAAATTACAAAACAATCTCCCGAGTGCTGTCACTGCCTTTTTTCACTGTATTCACAAGCAAAAAACAACAATTTTGCATGTTTCGCCTGTGTCAGACTCATGCTGGGTGCGTGGACAGCATTTACCGGCAGTTTTCCAAAATCACGATAATTGCTCATGGATTTAATGATAATTAAATGTGACACGGTAATACTTATGCTGGGGAATTTTATCGTGGTTTATCGTGAAACTGGTAACCGTTTCATACCTAGTAGAATTATGAAATTAAGTTCTGCTTTTTGGACAAGAATGTAATGACATTCAACATGGAGTATAATCTATTTACTTCTCATCTTCTCAGATTTCCATAAATTGCTCATTGTTTAAGCTTGTGGTTGACTTTTATCTGACCTACAAACTATTTTAATTTCTTATTCTATATCTCACAATAATTATATGGCATTGTCCTGTATCATCAGACCTGGACCCTCCAGAAGAGCTGGAGAGGAAGCGTATTTGCCGCATAATCACCCGGGACTTCCCACAGTACTTTGCGGTGGTCTCACGGATCAAACAGGACAGTAATTTGATTGGTCCAGAGGGCGGGATTTTGAGCAGCACAGTGGTACCACAAGTCCAGGCTGTCTTTCCAGAAGGAGCACTTACAAAACGTATTCGAGTTGGATTACAGGTATTTCAGTTAATTTTTATATTCCTTTTTCAAGAAGTAGTGTTATTCTTACTTTCAGTATTTCAATAATTATTGCTTTATTGGTTTCCTTTCTGGAAACTAGAAAGTGCTCTCTCGATTCAACTGTAATAGAATTGCATTTTGCAACAAAAGTCCTGATATTTGGTTTAATTCTTTCTCTTGATTAGTCTCAGCCTGTGAATGTAGACATGGTGAGAAAGATCTTGGGGAACAAAGCTACATTTAGTCCTATAGTCACCCTGGAGCCCCGTAGACGGAAGTTCCATAAACCCATCACCATGACCATTCCTGTCCCCAAGACTTCCACTGACCCGATACACAATGGCTTTGGAGTAGATACACCAACACTCCGCTTGTTATGCAGTATCACAGGTGAGGGAGCAAAATTGTATAAACAACAGCTTATTAATCCAATTTCAATTAATCACAATATTAAAATGTTTTTTTTTCTGGCTGAATTTCTCTAAACAATTTCTCTAATAAATAAAATAAAAAGCATATTTATAGTACATAGGTTGTGTCACATGACCTCCATCGCTCATGTGCATCTCCAATCAGGAGGATCCTCCAGCATGCAAAGAGCTTTGTCTGTCTGTTTCCCTAAGTGTCTGATAATTGAGATCGATTAATTATTTATCTGGTATGATAAATATATTTTTTCATTATATTGCTTTAAAAAGTCAAGAAAGATGTCCTGGGTCATGAAGGATAACAGATTTTAGGCAAAAAATAAGTGTACAACGAAAGAAGATGGGACCGTTTCTTAGTGCACGTCTTTTTATTATGAAATAGAGAAATATATATTATGATATATATATATATATATATATATATATATATATAATTGTGAACAGGAAGGGCCTGTGATTAAGAACTCACTTCTTAGTTTTCGCCACTGCTCTGTGTTTAACCAGGTGGAACAACATCAGCTCAGTGGGAAGATATAACTGGAACCACACCTTTAACTTTTATTAATGACTGTGTGTCATTCACCACAAATGTCTCGGCAAGGTAGATTTTGATTGGTCGTTTTGTGCAATTCTATTTAGTATCAATCAGTGTTACATCTTTTTTTTTTTTTTAAATCACAGGACAATCATAGCACTTATTGTGTTTTCTAACTTTCACTATTTAGATTCTGGCTAATAGATTGTCGACAGGGCCACGAGTCAGTCAACTTTGCCACGCAGGTGTATCGGGAGACAATCTGTGTGCCATACATGGCCAAATTTGTCATCTTTGCTAAAACTCATGATCCAATAGAGGCACGTCTGCGCTGTTTCTGCATGACTGATGACAAGATAGATAAAACTCTGGAGCAGCAGGAGAACTTCACCGAGGTGGCTCGAAGTAGGGATGTAGAGGTAAGGTAGATGTTTATGTGATCAAGATTTCTTCTGTTTTTGTGAAAGACTGATCTCCAGTTATCGGAAGCATTTGGCTGCAGTTATTGCTGCTAAAGGTGGCCCAACCAGATTTTAAGTTTGAGGGGGAAGTTAGTTTTTCACATGGGTTATGGGTGTTATTAAAAAATAATAATAAAAACTGTACAGTATTGTTTGTTTACTCAGGTTACCTTTGTTTTATGTTGTATTTCATTTGAAGATCTAAAACTATTTAGTATGAGATATGCACAAAAACAGAAGAAATCAGGATGGAGCAAATATTTTTTCACAGCATTGTACTTCATAACTTGAAATGTTATTTGCTAAATTGTTAACCAGGCTAATTTATGTGTTCCGTCTTATAAAAATTCATCCCAGGTGTTCTCTGTTAGATATGTATTTACTTTGTACACAACATTAAGATATTAATGTGAAACTCTTTATGTCTTGTCAGACAGAAAGATAGATAGATCACTTTATTAATCCCGGAGGGATATTCACAATTTAGCTAAATTAAATTAGCTGTTTTCTTTTTACAAGTATTGGAGAGTATAAAAAGGTGTTTTGCCACATTTCTAAAAGCACCATCACACTGGTTGTATATTGTAGAGCTCACCATGTTCTAAAAATATTTTGGGTCTTCACAGTACATATCTATTCATTCATTATTTGTCTATTCTACTCAAATAACAACTAATATTTGTCAAAACCTATAATTTTATGTCTTAGTAACAAACATTTTAAATTGTCTTCATTTCTGAAAACTGAAATGTTTAGGTAAGCTATAAAAGCCTGTATAATAAGGGCTTTATAATCCTTGTGATGTTCCACTGAAGGTATTAGAAGGAAAACCCATCTATGCAGACTGCTTTGGAAATCTAGTCCCCCTCACCAAGAGTGGCCAACATCATATCTTCAGCTTTTTTGCCTTCAAAGAAAACCGACTTGCCCTATTTATAAAGGTAAGCTCCCTAACAGAAGCATGCTGTATGCATTTCTTTTGAAAACATTTACAGTACTTCCTTGTAGGAGCAAATTAAGAGGTATTTTGTTACGGGTAACACCTTCCTTGCTAAAATGTTTTGGTTATTTGTTGGAAATCTTCCAGATACGAGATAACACTCAGGAACCTTGTGGTCGATTGTCCTTCATGAAAGAACCAAGATCATATAGGAGTTTGGCCCACAATGCTATATGCAACCTAAATATTACTCTACCAACTTATGCTAAGGTAATATATCACATTTATAATGAATGGTCATGGTGATAGTGTATAAAAACCAAAAACACACCTGTGACCCCAACAAGTCTCTTCTGGCTTCTGTGTTTTTATTACATGTGATGAGTGCATGAATTCTTATAATATTTATGCTTGTACTTCACTATTTCTATTAAATGAACTATTGATTTCACAGGTTAATATTTTGTAATACTTACTGCTCACTGTTACATTACACTAAGTTTCAGTTTAGTATAACTGTAATTAACACAATGGCAATTTTAAAACATAATATTACGGAGACTTTAAAAGATATTACACAGTTTTAACGTCATGCTCAGTTATTGTCCACAAGCATATATATTGTTTCACTTGCAGTAATGCAGTAATGTTAGTGTTAGGATTCTGATTAGATTAGAGATTTAGGATTTGGTTAAAATTATGTTAATTATATTTATATAATGTATGTTTTGGTTATGATTAATTGAATAACTATTTGCAAATAATGAGGCATTTTACAAATAATCACTAATCAGTAATGGTAACAAAAAACAGTATCAGTATGAGCATTTTAGGCTGTATATGTCCTCCACACATACCCCCTCTCAAACTATGCCTCACAGGCTGGCTCAAGTGTTCTATTGCTATGGTAACTGCTCTGCGTGCTCTTTCTTTTTCCTTCTCTCTATCCTGTCCCCTATTTCCCTTTCAATCTGTATCTCTCTATCTACTCCTTCTCTTTTACTGCTTTTTGCTCCTCAAAGGAATCAGATTCAGATCAAGAGCCTGATGAGGAGGTAACTGTGGAGATATTTTCCTATATTCTCTTAACATCCACACTTTTGGATGTTCTGTTTCCTCTGTAGTTTAAAAGATTTAACAATATTTTCCTTTTTTTTTAATTTATTTATCTATTTATCTATTCATTTATTTTTTACAATTATTATTATTTTTAATTACTTCACTTATATTATACTGCATATATTCAATTAATTGTCATGGTCAGGTCAAAAATGCATAGCCCTCAGGAATAATTGCAATGTTATACTGTGTAGTTATTATATAGTTTAAATCTATAATTGTAGGATCCGCCACTGTAATTACTAAATAATACATTTTGACTCAAGTTTGGATTGTTAAAAAATGTATTACATATTCACAAATCATCAAATGATTATATTCTTCTAAAATGGAGCATATATAGATCACTTGATCTTCAGTGACTGAGCTTTAAATCAAAGCAGCATATGTAATTTAAATTGACATTTTGCTCATTTATATGAAGCTTTTATTTAAAGCGAGTTACAGTTGAGACAGGATACAACTGAGCAATTTAGGGATTACAGGCCTAGCGCAAGCGCTCAACAGTGGCAGCTTGGTGATGCTGGGATTTCTGATTAGTAGCCTGAGGCCTTAACCACTGAACTACCATTATATACTGTATGAAATGTATTTGTGTTGACATATATATATATATAGAATTAATCTTTTACTTAAAAAATGTGTTGATCTCCCTATTCTTAAACCAACCCTAATAGAATCATGGCTGCTTCTGTTTTCATTTATTGATGTTTCTATCCAGTCAACTAATCGCAATTGTTTTACTTGCTTATCTTTGCAGACTAGCCGAATACTTGGAAGATGTAAGACATTTCTCTTTTCTAGTTCTGTCGTTCAATCTTTTAACCAACTCATATACATATTAACTATTAAAGAATGGTAATGAGGTGCTGCCCACATCCCATTTAACCCACCTCCAGCTTGTTACAATTTAAGTAAGACAGTATAATCTTTTAAGCTTTTGTTCATTTTCCATTATGTTCCCCCCAAGGATGTGGGAAGTAGGGGTGCTCAGGTTGCTGCAGCACACCCATCTTCAGGATTCCTTTAACTGCAAATGCCAAAATAACAATAATCTATAGATAAACAAGTAAAGAAAAAGGCTAAATAAACTTTATAATTGAGTATTTGAGGACTTTTTGAGTTTGTCTGTTGGAGATAATATTCCTCTTATAACCAAGAGATTTGACATTGATTACAATTTTTAATTTATTAATGAACGAAAAATTTTTAACTGCTCAAATAGTTACATTTATATCTGTGAGACGTGAGTCTTCAGGACAGAGGAGTTTGCACTTTTTTGGTTTCTTAGTAACAAGACAAGTAACGTTTTTTTTCTAGTTCATTTCAAGAGAGAGAGAGAGAGAAAACATAGGCTGGTGAGGGAATAACTGTATATAGCTGCTATATTGTAAGTGATAGCAGGAACTCTTGTGTCAGGAAATTTACAAAGTGTTGACACCCAAACTTCTTCCATAAATGCTCAATAAATGTCTCCTAATGGGAAGTTTCACCATATCAATGAGTATATGCCATTTAGGCTTAGATTATCTGGAGCTTCTGTCATACAAGTCCCTGTGAATGAGCTGTTATAGGAACGCTAATGTACTAGAAAGAGTGCATTAATGTATACTTATCTTTTATATTACACTTACGCAAATTTTCAGATCTGTGCTGTTTAAAAATAATCAACAAAAGAAAATTAATCAACACTTCCTGATTTGAGAATTCAACCGCTCTGTGGTGTATAATATTAGATTACATTAGGATGTGACTTCATAGTGCACAACATGTGTATGCTGCTTAAAATTCCATCACCCTAAATGTAAAATGTCTTCCCACATCTCTTGTTCCCTCAATTCTTGGGCATTACAGAGAGCAGGTTTTAAAAAAAGATACTGTCCCTGTATGAACATGCAACATGAAATTCAATTCATAATGTGATATTTGTGTCATTAAATAGCTTTCCACCCACCATCAAATTTTTTATAACAAACTGCAAAGCAAAGTAGTTCCCTCTTTCCCTGTGTTTAGTATCCCTGTGCAATCATAAACACATGTTTATTTAGCAAGTCACTTAAGTCATCTGCATTGTTCACCTCAGAGGTCATTTTAAAACAATTGATTAAAGACAGATTTACTAAATCAAAACTCCAGTGGGTCAAAAGTTTACATATACCAAGTTGACTGTCTCTTTAAACAGGGGAAGATTCCTGAAATTTACATAACTGTTTTTAGAAGCTTTTGACTGGCCAATTGTCACAATTAGGAGTTATTTGGGAGTTCATCTGTTCATCCCAATTCAAGTAATTGGGAGTTCATCTATTAAGAGCCAGTGCCTTTCTGTCCTTGATAACATAGGAACATCCAAGCAACTCAGCCAAGACCTCAGAAAAAAACTGTGGACTGCCACAAGTCTGGTTCCTCCTTAGGAGCAATTTCCAAACAAAATTGCATATAAATATAAATAATATTGGGACCACAAAGACACTGCGTTGGTCAGGAAGGAGGAACAAACTATCTCTCAGGGATTAATGAATTTTAGTCCAAAAGCTTCAACTGAACACCAAGACAACAACAAAAGAACTAGTTAAGGAGTTGTGGGCATCAGATACCCAACTATGTACATCCACTATTAAAAGAGTCGTACATTGCCATGACCTGAACGGCTATCATGCAATGAAGAAGCCCCTACTCCAAGACCAGCATAAAACAAGCCAGACTGAAGTTTGTAGGTGATCAACAGGACGAAGGCCTAGTATTTTGAAGGAGTTTTATTTGATCAGATGAAACAAAAATGTAACTGTTTGGACATAATGATCAGCTCTATGAATTATGGAAAAAGGGTGAGGCTTTTAATCCTTAGAATACCATGCAAGATGTGAAACATGAGAGTGGCAGCATCATGTTTTGGGGTGTTTTGCTCAAAAAGGTACTGGCACTCTTCAGAAAATAGATGGCATTATGAGGAAGGAGGATTATCTAGAAATACTGATCCAAAGCAAACCTCCATCTGAGCTAGCATGACTGGGACTGAACAGAAAAATTTTGACTAGGAGGCCCACAAACCTGACTGAGTTACATCAATTCTGTCAGGATTAATGGGTAAAAATTACAGCAAAGTATTGTGAGACGGTTGTGAAAAGCTGCCCTCTGAAAATCTCACTGAAACTTGACCCATTAGTCATTTTAAGCTAAAATATATCTCTCTTAGCTATTATTTTGAAATGACCTCTTATGGATATAAAGTAAACTCACAGACAGGAAATGCATGATAACATGGAATGTATGGAGTTGTGAAAAATTGAGTTTGAATGGCTTTAGTCAAGGTGCATGTAAACTTTTGGCCTCAACTATATCTATCTCACAAAAAATCTCATTATTATGTAATTAATTATTTTAGAAAGTAAATGTGCTGGCATGATCTTGAATTAATATGGAAGTAATATACAGCGATTTTCATAGATTGATGCATGATTAAGGCATGTGATCTCTTTAATTAAATATATTACTTACTATATTTTGTGTAGTAAGTATCACAAAAATACATTACCACACTATGTAATGTAATGAAGTGTTTAATTGGTTATATGGGCTGGAATCAGTACTTACTAGATACTGACCTATTAGAAATTAATAAGCTTTGCATGGAAATAACTTGACTTGCATTAAGCGTGTGTGAATGTTGGTTGGAATGGGTGCAAACAGTGTGATCATCTTTAAGTTTGACAGCTTGCTGAACATTACCTTCTGCATTGCATGTTCTAGCTATATCTATTGATATTTATTTATTATTATTTTTATTAAGTTTTAATTTAAGCTTGATTAATTCCCAGACAAAAGAAGCAATTGGTAATTTATTCCATCACTTTATTCCTGCAAAATAAACACTAGTTTTATATCACTGGCTTTCTTTTGGAAACTAAAACAAAGTTTTTGAATACATTGTTTATTTCTCTCATTCACCTTAATTAATTTTTGTAATAAACCTGAGTTTATTTGTGAGTTTTCTTGTGCAAATCTTTATCTGTGTTGGTCCTCCCATGTATGAGAACCTATATTTGTTTTTATTTATTTTTTTATTATTATTTATTTAAATTGGTATTTTAGTTTATTTATTTTTTCATTGTCTTGAATGTGTGAATGTGCTTTTGTGCAGACTTCAGATAAGCAAGTTATTTCCTGCTTATTCCCCTAAGGTCTATAAGATTTGGCTATAATTTGCTTTGCAGTTGTTATTCATCCCTGTAAGTCTGTTGTCTGTCCTTCTAGTCTTTACTTCACTCTTACAACATTCAATCCTGTTCTGTTCCTTGAAAATTTTGTGCCAATCCAAACCTGATCTCTTTTTCAAATCTTTGTTCCCTTTAATTTAAATTTTTTGTTTAATTTGCTCCTTAAATGTCCTCCTTGTAAATGGAAGATGATGAAGATACTGAAAATTCTACAGAGACATCCATCCTGAAAACTCACTTGATTCGAGATTCTCCTGCCCTTGCAAGCCCAGATTTACTCTCTGAGGTGTCAGAGATGAAACAAGACCTGATCAAAATGACTGCCATTCTGACCACTGATTCCTCTGAGAAGTCAAACTCTATGCATGGGGGTAGTCTAGAGAAGGGGGTGGAGGAGATGTCAGGGGAGCCTTTTGAAATAATGGAAAAGGTAAAAGAGGATTTGGAGAAAGTTAATGAAATTCTAAGGAGTGGGACATATGAAGATAAGGTTGTTGAAAAGTCAGCAGAAGCAGGAAGTTGTGCATATAGAAAGGATGAGGAGTGGGTTCTTCTTTCAGACTGTGAAATTGAAGAGGCCAAAATGATGGCAGCTTTTGAGACCCAAGAGGCGTTTCTTAAGGATATTCGAGGTACCCGAGGGTCACAAACACAAAAGGGTATAGATGGAGACCATAAAGAGTACTTTCTGGATGCACCCGTGACATCTGGAGCTGCAGTGCAGGGGAGTGTGGTACAGGAAAAGTTCACTGAAGTTGTTTTGCGCAAAGGTGGAAAAAAATTTGTACCAACTGTGATCAAAGATACTAAAATACATGTGGCTGAAGTGAAAAAGCCCATCCGAAGAAAAGGACCTCATGGACAGAGTGATGAATACAATGTACACACTTCAAAAACAGGTTCTGTTAGTGAGAGAACAGAAAAAGCACATAGAGATGATGGCCTCTTACATGCTCCCTCAAATAAAAAAATGTCACCTGTATCTCCAGTAGTTGAAGAAACACCCATTGGCTCAATTAAAGACAAAGTTAAAGCTCTTCAAAAGAAGGTGGAGGAGGAACAAAGAGGCCGCAAGCAGACTGGCATCAAATCCTCTCCTGGTTCTTCAGAGAAAAAATCATCTCCTGTTATACAAAAAACAGCAACCAATAAAAAGACACAAGCACCCATAAAATCACCAAAAAATGAGTCAGAGAGACTAGAAGAGACCATGTCAGTAAGAGAACTCATGAGGGCTTTTCAGACAGGACAAGACCCTTCGAAGGGAAAGTCTGGACTTTTTGAACATAAAGCAAGTTCTGGACCAAAGCATACAAAAACGGTTAAAATAAAGGAGACTCTGTCCACACAGTCCCAGTCTCAAGCATCATCACTTGGACAAGAAGTGTCACTTGAAACTATAAAATGTTTTGACCCAAAGAAAATAAACGAACTTCAGATTAGCACAGAGATACAACATTCTCAAGACTTAAGTTCCAATGTAAGAGCAGAACCAGACAGTGTTCAGTGTCAAGAACTTCAAATGGCAAAAGCGCAAGATGAGATTTCTTCTGCCTTACAATCAGCAGACCCTACAGTCCAAAGAAATTTGGCTACTGCAGTAACCCAAGATTTGTCTAAGGACACTAAATTATCTCAAATTTATAGTGGCCCAGATGCACTTGATTACAACTCTGACATTCACAAAATAGAAGAGCTAGCTGTTTCCCCTTGTACCAGCGTAGGTGAAGGCGAAGTCCACATAAGCTCAGAGGACAGTGACAAACATGAAGGCATGGCAGAAACTCTGGATACAAGTCCTGAAAGCCTTTCATCATCACCCAGACAGCCAGATCAATATGTAGATGGAAAGCTCTCTAAAGTAGAAACAGTTACAGCCAAAGATGAGACAAGTACACTATCTAACTCCTCTTCCACTGGTGCAAAGACAGCTGATGATCAGGCATCTACAGCAACTCTTGGATACTTGTCTGTGAAAAATGCGGTGGATTATCCTTCAAAAAGTGAGTCTGTGTCTGCTTCTCAGGGCAAAACTGTTAAATTTGTTGATGAAAAATTCTCTGTGGATGAGGACATTCTTTTGATATCATATAAACCACCAAAATCTCGAAAACTAATGAAAAGAGGTTCTGAAACAATAGACAGTTTTTTGAGTGATGAAGAACCATCAGATGGTCAACAACTGTCAACCTCAGCTGACTACCTGGCTACAAGGGCTGATATACAGGGTTATAATGGTTTAGTACTGCCTCTTAGACATCTGGATTCAGAAACCATTAGTCCAGTAGCTGATGATTCTATAACCATTAGTCATAAGGACTCATTAGAAGGTAGTCCCCTTATGGAAGACAACTCCTCCCATAAATCCCCAGACTCAATTGAACCTAGTCCAACTAAAGACTCCCCATGCTGTGACTCTCTAGAAAACAGCCCTGTAGAACAAAAAAACATCATGGCCTTGCCTCCTACAGTAGAGCAACCCAGTGTGACTGCAGGGCACCCGACATCCTCCAAAGCTCCTGAGTTACCCCCAGAAAATTTGCATAGACTCCCCAGAGACCAGGAGGGTAGTGCCGACGATGACAGTTGCGAGCAGACATCTCAGCTGACGAGTTCGGGTAAGAGTCCATTTTCCCCTGACACGCCAAGTTCTGAAGAGGTAAGTTATGAGCTCCATTCCAAAACCCCAGACCCTATGGTCCTGTCCATGTTCCTAATTCCATCTGTCATACCTGAGGATGCAGAGGGAAATGTGTTGGAGTGTATCATGACCCAGAGGAAATTCACCCCTGAGGAAGAGATGTTTAAAATGGCTGCCAAAATAAAAACATTTGATGAGATGGAGCAAGATGAAAAAGACAGAAAGGGCAATAGTAAAGATATCTTCTCTCAGACCATGAATGAGTCTGAAAGAGGACATGAAAGCTTCATATTAATTGGGCCTGAATCCAAAGTTGAAACAGCCTCAGTGGATGGCCTTGGGCCTACTGAGACAAAACAAGGGTCAGAGGTAGCACAATCTATTGAACCTACTATTAAAGTACAACCTCCCTCTCCTTTTCCAGCAGGTGTGCATGAGATCCCTCAAACATCTGAGGACATGGCCCACACTGCAGCATCAACAGATGAATCAGCAATGGAGGGACCTCAGTCTGTCTCAGAAAAGCATGCAAAAGCCCATCAGATCCCTCTACAAAAAGAAATGCAGTCGCTTAGTATGAAAGAGTTACAACAGACCAACAGTCAATTGTTAAGCAATGAAGGGAAGGTCAAAATACCTTCTGAACTAAATAAGGAAATCCAGAGAAAGTCAAGGGAAAGCAAATATGATGATATGGGTGGAAAGCAGAAAGATACATCAGACTACCAGGGAGTTTATAGCAAATCACATAGTCAGGTAGAATGTAATGTAACAGATGATGTTAAAGGTGATCACATAAGGCCTGCAGGGGTATCTGATCTAGGTTCAAACAGGGAAAGTTTAAGGGCTGAAAGTGATTCTTTGCCTAGTATTAGTGGGCAGGCTAGGGAAACATTTAAACCAGAAATATGCATATATGATGACACTGGAGAAGATGATTTAGAGGAAGAACTTCCTAAAACAAAGTCTAGAGGGGTAACTGCAAAAACCCTGGCAGACAACTGGAATACCATGCGGGAAGATGATGATGCCTTTGCAGCAAGAGTCAAAGAAGAGGAGCAAAAGATTTTGGGTCTGGCAGTAGATCGACAGTCCCAAGGTGCAACTCCAGACACCACACCAGGAAGGACGCCCACTGAGGAAGGCACGCCGACAAGTGAACAAAACCCTTTCCTTTTTCAAGAGGGTAAACTATTTGAAATGACTAGAAGTGGAGCAATAGACATGACCAAAAGGGGATATGAGGAGGAAGGCTTTGCTTATTTTCAAATAGGAGAGCAACCAATTGAAGAGGCACTTATAGAGGATATTATGGAAGAATCTGATGCAGACTTTACTAGAGCAGAAAGAGAGGTTGCCATAAACCTCACTGTGCAGATTAAACCAGAAGACACTGTGGAATATTCAAAAGAGGCTACAGGCATATCCATTCACTCCACACCTGAGGATGATCAATCAGGAATAGCTTCTAAGTCAGATGCCTCACAGTCTACAATTCCCATTAAATTGGCTGTTTCTGCTTCACCCAATACAAGTAAAAAACACATTGAAAAAGAAGCTGTAGAAATAAAAACAGATAAGTTAGCTGAAAATATTTCTTCAGAGACTGATCTTGGTTCTTCAGACACTATCATAACTGATGTCCAGACAGCGGTGTCAACAGTAACCAGATCAGTTTATTCCCAGCAGGACCAAGAGTCCTCAGATTCCTCCCCAGAGGATGAGCACTCAGTGATAGAACTACCCAAAGCACCTGAAAAAACATCTCAAACATCCAAAATGATATCAAAGTCAAAAGCAAAGCCTGACTGTAAAGGTAATACTTCATCTACTCAGAAAAAGTCCTCCTTCTCTACAGAGGAGGAGAAGCAAAAATCAAGAATACCTATAAAAGCTCTTTCCCACAAATCAGCTACAGAACATGATTTATCTGTGAAATCTCCTAAGGAGAAAAAGTCTAAATTGCCTGTAAAACCTGAAACAAAGAGAAAATCTGAGACAGACACAGGTCCCTCTGTAAGCTCCAGAGTGACAAGGTCTATCAAAGCCAAGAGCTACTGTGAAAGTGATTCTACAAAGAAACCAACAAAAAAGGACCAGGGTCATCCAGCAGGTACTGAGTTGCCCAACAAATATAAGACATTACCATCGAAGCTACCTGTCAGGGGAAAGCCTGGTCAAGCAACTCATACTACTACAACTGGCAAAAAAGATCAGCAATCAGAGAAGCGCAAGAAGTCTATTGATTTTTTTGAGGAGATTAGTGATGAGGCAGCTAAGCTAGTGGAAAGGTTGGCCCAAGCAGAAAAAGAGACAGAGGAGGAAGCTGCCATGTCGGATGATGAAAGCAGCACCATAGATGTCTCAGTAATAGAATGTGAGCCTTTCCCTGACATGCCTCTTCCTGAGGACCCATTGGTCATTAGGCCTCGATGGGACGACCCTGTTGAGACGCAGATGGAAAGAATCCCTGCTGATAAAGCTCAAGTCCAAAGTCAAGGTATCCCCATCATAAGGGGCCCATTCTCTCTCTCTCATCTGCCTCAGCACGTTAGCAATGAAGGTGCTGCCTCTCTGTCTTGTAGCTAAAGCTTCAACTCTTTCTGGTGCTTTTGTGACGTTTGAATTGTGTTTGTGTCTGTCTCCTTTCCTTGTATGTTAGCGTAATGTCAAGAATGATTTTATTAATTGTTTTTATAAATGATATTTTTTTATTAAAGAGTTCATCTTCAGAGCATGCTGAAATGGCTGCTGCCGTACATTATGCATACACATAGAATTATGTTTGCCCTCCTACATAATTCCTTAAGTTTACTGCCAAATAACAATATTTTCCATGAAATTTCCTGCAGTGCACTATAGTTTATAGTATACACCAGAACAAAATAGATAAAAACCTTCACAGAATTATCAGAGAATGTGTCTGACATTAAAATGTACACTGGAAATCCTACCTAATCACAGCTAATCTAGCTAATCACAATAACTCTGATATTTAAATGTTTGGTAATTTTTCATTAGAATTCAAACATAATTCAAACACATTTAAAAACAAATAGTAAAAGTAGTTTAAATGCAAGAGAAAGCCAGTGATAATATGCAGATGGGTGACAAATTAAAGGAAAAAACTGGTAGCTATTATTCTGTGGGAGATATTTTGTTAGCATGGTTTGTGACCTTAGACTGAAGAGTGGGATGGGATGGGATGGGATCTTGGCAATGCCTATGGGCACGGGGAATCACTGAATGTTTTTTTAAAAAATTATGTAAGTCGGCAGACCTCAACCTGGTTGAACATCTATGGGAGATTTTGGACCAATGTGTTAGACAGCGCTTTACACCATCATCATCAAAACAGCAACTAAGCAATTATCTTTTGGACAAGTGCTTCTCCATCTCTCCATTACAGTTCCAGACACTTGTGTGAAGTCACATCAAAGCAAATAGTTTTTTTCCCTTTTCATTTGTCACCTACCTGTATTTAATTTACATTTTGTGTACATTAGTGGTGAATATGATTTTTTCCTGACTGCTTCTATTCAAAATTATAGGGACCATGTTTTCTTAGTTGTTTAGTATGTGTTTTGGTGATGGCATCTTATGTATCTTGACCATGGCATTTGCAGCGGATCCACAGGATGAGCTTGACAGGAAGGAAGGACGATTGGCTGTAATGGCTGATCATCTTGGTTTCAGCTGGACAGGTAAAAGCAGCATTAGTATTTGAATATCACAGGAACATTGACAGAAAAATTCATGGTACAAAGATCTATACACCACCCATATCCCCTGTACCTCTAGCAAGTATTTTAAATCACACATTATATGTGTGATCAGATGGGTTTACTATTTACTACTTGCTTTCAGTAAGTTGACAGATGATATAAATATTAGGATGGCTTTGTATTCATAAATACTGTATGTACAATTTAAATAGAACTCATCAGTAAGTAACATTAGCTCTTACTCCCTTTAAAATGCAAACAATATTATTTGCAGTACATCTTTTCTTTTAAACATTGCTGTGTTTACTATTGTTCATCTAGAGCTGGCTTGTGAACTTGAATTTGATGAAGAGCAGGTCAATCAGATAAGAGTAGAGAATCCAAACTCATTACAAGACCAAAGTCATGCACTCATAAGACTATGGACAAAAAGAGAGGGGACAAATGCTACAGGTAGGATTGTTAATCACTTTCTAAAAGGGAATATCAGTGTCACTTTGGTACAATTATTACAAGTATTGTATTGAAGACTCATTTAAACAATTAGCTCACTGGTTCTACTTTTTTATTTACCACAAAAGGAAACCAAGACATTGTTTTATTGTACTGTATGCCAATAAAAATGTCCACAGAAATCTGTCTTGACATGTAAGTGGTCAACCCAAGATAATATGTCCTAAAAAGTGGATAATATTGTTATTAGACATTACGGAAGACATAGATATTGTTAATTAGCTTAAATCTCAAACTTGAACGGTAAAAAGGATCATAAACAAAATGCATATTTAATGTTTTGAATCTTTTCAAATTCTCCACAGAAAGCACTTTGATCTCAAAGCTCACAAAGATTAACCGTATGGACATTGTACATCTCATCAAAGCAAAGATCGTACAGTCCACTCAGGACCACTCATCACATACCTATGCAGAAATTGAGCAGTCTATATCACAGGACCACAGTGAAGGTAACCATAACATTCATTTGAGAAATATGAAAATAATACAGTCCCCTCCAAAACTATTGGAACAGCAAGTCAAATTAAATTCTTTGTGCTATACACCAAAGACACGGATTTGAGATATATATATATATATATATATATATATATATATATATATATATATATATATAAATTAGATATAGGATAAGAGTTTAGGATTTCAGCTTTTATTTACTTGTATTTACCTCTAGATGGGTTATGGTCTGGTGATTGACTTGGCCAGTCTAAAACCTTTCGCTTTTCCCCCTTGATAAAGTCATTTGTTGCGTTGGCAGTGTGTTTTGGATCATTGTCTTGCTGCATGATAAAGTTCCTGCAGATTAATTTGGATGTACGTCTCTGTATATTGGCAATACAGTAAACTTCTGAATTTATTTTGCTGCTTCCATCATGAGTTACATAACCAATAAAGATTAGTGAGCCTGCTCCAGAAGTACCCATGCAAGTCCAAGCCATGACACTACCTCCACCATGTTTCACAGATGAGCTTGTATGTTTTAGATCATGAGCAGATCCTTTCTTTCTCCAGACTTTGGCCTTTCTATTACTTTGGTAGATTTTCTCTTAGTGTCAGAACTCTTATGGCTCATCTCTGTATTTCTTTGCAACTTCCAATCTGGCTTTCTGATTCTTACTGCTGATAAGTGGTTTGCATCTTGTTGTTTTTCCTCTATATTTCTGCTCTTGAAGTCTTCTGGATTGTGATACTTTCACCACTGGCCAATGGAGGTTGTTGGTGATGTCACTGAATGTTGTTTTTGGGTTTCTGTAATCAGCTGTTGTTGTTTTCCTTGGCTGACCCATTCGGTGTCTGTTGCTCAGTTCACCAGTGGTTTCTATATTTTATAGGACATTTCAAATTATTGTGTTGGCTATGTCCAATGTTTGTGCAATGCCTCTGATTGATTTTCCCTATATTTTTCTTTATTTGAACAACAAATGCAGTCTTTACAGGTGAAACTGAAGGCTAAATCCAAGCGTAGATGTTTAGAGCTATTTATTGTTTAAACAATCAATATAACAGGACACACCTGGGTAACAAGAAACACCTATCAGTCATATGTTCCAATATTTTTAATCACCTACAAATTGGGTGGTCTTATACAAAAAAAACAACAACATATAAATACCAGGAAATCAAAGTTTAAATTTTAAACACTCTTCTCATTTTCATCTTTTGATCGTGAACCCAAAATGTCTTCAGACTACAGCAAAAACTAATTAATTGGCCTTGTAGTTCCAACAGTTTCAGTGGAAATTGTACATATAGTTTAAAAGAAGAGAAGATTGGGCAAATGTAATCATTGTAACCCAAAGTTAAGATGAGGAACTATTGCTCAATTTGTAGTTCACAGTGTCTTTCCTTTAGTATTATATCAACTGTTATATCCCCTCCAGGTTTCACAGCTCTTCACGAGGACATTGACAGCCCTAAGCCAGTCCGCCACACAGAGCTCACTTCAAGAAGGCCAAAGTCTGGGCATCAACCTCCATTAGTGTCTGTCGAGGATCTCTCTTCTAGTGCATCTTCACTCAGTGATACCCAGAAAGAGAAGTTGCAGTTGCACATAGATAAAGCTGAAGAGTGAGTCTTTTGAAAAACTCACGCAGTCATTCATCAACCCAATAGCTTTAAAAATACTTTATTTTTAAAATCATATTTATTTGCAGAGTGGCTGCAGCAGGCTCAACACTGTCTGGTTTTGAGATGATTGGTCTAAGACAGCAGTTCCCTGGCACTGTCAAAAAAGTAAGTCCTTTCTTTACCCTGTACAAAACTACACCATGGAGGCTCCAGTCTCAGCAATGTGGCCCATTTTACAAAGAGGAAGCTGTTTCCAAACTGCAATCAAAAATTCCATCACAGAGGTTAAATCCCATTTATGATGAGGCTCTACAAGACTTAGGAGCAGCTGGGGGTCAATCTGAGCACATCCCTATTAATACATATATTGAAGAGAGCATTACATATACTGAATTACCCAGAGACTGCAGACAGAAGCAAAAAGAAATAATAATAACAGATTTTGAAGAGACCTTGTTGGAATCTGAGCATAGTGAGGCAGATTTCAGTGAGCTATCTGTGGAGCTGACACAAGCACCGGAGGATTATGTTTCCCATTATGCATCTCCCACATCACTTCCATTCTTTCAGCCATCTGACAAAATCACACTAGCACAAGCTTCATCAATAACAAAAAATCCACATTGTGAGATGGAAATACCAATCCCAAAAGCTGAGGCAAAATCTGTGTGTGAACTGCCAAGTAACCAAAGGCCAAGTGATGAGTACATGAAACACCATGTTGAGGAGATTTCTGATAAATTCTACAGAGCCCTGTTTGGTGAAGATCATGTGATGGCAAAGACTCTTGGAAAAGATATTACCAAAGTTACAGAGAGTTTTGAATCATCTGAACATGAGGGCTTCTCTGTAAACAAAGTGGATGCAGCAGAGGCCTTAAATGTTGATCAAGTTGTTTCTGTATCCTCAGAAACAACCAACACAAATATTTCCACCAAGGAGCTGCAAAACATTAAGACAGTTTGTAGTTCACTCCCAAAACAGCTGTTGCCTTGGCATGAGGGTGAAATTGCAGCAAGTAATATTGACTCTATACTTATTAAGATGTCACTTGACTCAGCAACTGGGCAGACAAATTCTTCATCAAGTCCTATCATGGATGAGTCAGAATCTCTAAAGTTCAGTACTGAATTTGAAGTACACATACCCAAGTCAAAGCTTAGAGCAACAAATTCCCAGGATGAAACAAAATATTCTAGTGTCCTCTCTAAATCATTTTCAGACTATAGACCTTTCATGCAAGATTATTTGATGTATCCAACTGATTGTAGATCATCACCAGTTTCTGTATCTGAATATGAAGTTGACTTGGAAATATCTTTGCATGAATATAGTTCCTTATCGCCTGAATCTACAGTTTTACTACCGCCAGACTCACCAATTCCATTTGACTATAGATCAGGCTCACTAGACTCATGTATGCTGATAGATGATTTAAGAGCATGTTCACCTGAATCTGTGACATCAGGTACTGAACAGAATATACTCTCTCCTGATTCTCCCATACCTGATTTTAGACCACATTCACCTATACCACCAGTTTGTGAATACGCCGCACCAGAATTTACTATGCTTGTGGACATACATAGGATTTCTGATGACTCGGATCAGTTGTTCTCTTTTGACATGCATGAGTCAAACACTCAATTCTGTCCTCAAACATCTTTTTTAATGGTTACTGATGAAATAGATAGACCAATTTCACCAGGATCATGGACTGAATGTGGATCACTTACACCTGAATCGAATGAATCTTTTTCTGTTGGCTCCTTTACCACTGACAGGTTAGATAGAGAATTATCCACTGAGACTCCCCTGGACTCTGAGCATGGCCCTTGGACTTCTGATATCTTTTTGGATAGATCATCTGGCCCTGGATCAGCAATATCATTAAATGAGTATAGATCACTTACTTGTGATTCACCAATACTGAGTTTTACACCAGAAGTATCTGACTATTTTACACAAGTGAAGGGATCTATATCATCATCACCTCAATCTGAGATGTCAGATTTAGGATATGAATTGTCATCAGAATGGTTGTTTGAAGGTCAGCCATCATCTCCTGAATCAGCAGCATCTGTCAATGAATGGAAATGCCTTTCCCCTGATTCACCTCTACCTAGCTTTGTTCAAAATGTATATGAATTCATGCCTAAAGAATGTAGATCTGTATCACCAAAATCTGATCTTTCAGACCAAGAATGTAAGCTTATTTCAGAGGAATGTCGACATTTGTCACCTGATTCATTTTCATGTGTAAGTGAACACATACCTCTTTCACCTGATTCCACAATACCAAGCTTTTCAGTACCAGTTTGTGAATTGTATGCATCATTAGGCTATCACTCTGAATCACTTGCTTCAGATCTTTCAGACAGAGAGCACAAATTGATCTCAGCCACGGGAATATTGTTTGAGAATCGGTCATCTTCACCAGATTCAGTATCATCACTAAATGTCCCTGGACCACTTTCCCCAGATTTAATACTACCTGAATATAAAAAGAAAGGGACTGATTGTGATTTCTCACTGCATATCCATGAAATAGCTTCATTTCAGACAGAATTATCAAATGTTCTTACGTCTGAAGCTGAACCTAAGTCATTACAAAGCCATTGTTTCAAGCAGCAATCCCCTGAGATTTTGGAAACTGATAACTGCTTAAATAAATATGCTTTAGAGGGTCTGTTACTTCCTGATTCTACCAAACATTTAAGCAAACAGACTTCACAAATGGAATCGAAAAATGAGACACAAGAAAAAGGAAATGCCCAGCTACATGAAGAGGTTGAAACTACTCTGACACACAGGCTTAGCAGTCCCAAAGTTGGGAAATCAAGTATGCCATTAAAAGGAGCAGATACTCAACCCTTAACCACAGATCTATGTGACTCTGTGTCCAATGATGAACCGAAAATAATTGGGTTGCCAGAAGCTAGGTGTAGTGTAACAGGGCAAATCCAAAATCCATTTAATATTGAAACAATCTCGAGCAAGGAAAGTGAAGTTGCAGCCACTAAGAGAAAAGTTCAGAATCTTATGAGTAAAGTGCATGATCCCCAGTACAAAGGTAAAACATTCTGCCCTAACACTACTGTTTTTGAATACAGTGTGACAGTAGAAGAGAATAGACCATTATCACCTGTTTCAACTATATGCCAGTTCAGACCATTTTTTACTGAGAGTGGTTTGCCAGTTTCTGCATACAGATCATGTTCACCTGAATCAATATGTTCCAAGTCAATAGAAAATGAATCATTTGCTGGAGACCTGTTTGATGTCAAGCAAAGGTCTGAGTTACTTGACTCATTTCAATCAAAAGCTGATGCTAGACCCCTTAGCCCTGACTCCATCCCAGAGTACAGGCCTATATCAACTGAATCTAGGATCTTAGATTCAGACATTAGAGGATCTTCACCAGATTCAGTTAGCGCATGTAGACCACTGTCTCCAGATTCACCAATACCACAGTATTCAGGATTGTTCTGTGAGTTAATGCCAGTAAGAGGACATAGACCGTCCTCTCCTGAGTCTTTGGCTTCAGATAAAAATTATGATGAAGAAGATGATTATGAGTTATATGCTGTTTTTGAAACAGTTTCTAGGGCGTTGTCACCTGATTCCTTGAAATCAGCAGATGAGCATAGACCATTATCACCTGACTCGCCAATACAGCAGTTCAGACCATTTTTTCCTGAGAGTCATTTGCCCGTTTCTGGATATAGATCATGTTCACCTGAATCAGTGTGTTCCAGTTCAGTAGAACATGAATCATTTCATGGAGACTTGTTCATTGTTGAGCAAAGGCCAGAGTCACCTGACTCAGTTCAATCAGAATTTGAAGCTAGATCCCTGAGCCCTGACTCCATCCCAGAGTACAGGCCTATGTCACCTGAATCTATGATCTTGGCATCAGACATTAGAGGATCCTCACCAGATTCAGTTAGTGCATATAGACCACTATCTCCAGATTCACCAATACCACAGTATTCAGGATTGTTCTGTGAGTTAATGTCAGTAAGACGACATAGACTGTCCTCTCCTGAGTCTTTGGCTCCAGATATAGATTATGATGAAGATGATGATTATGAGTTATATGCTGTTTTTGAAACAGTTTCTAGGGCGTTGTCACCTGATTCCTTGAAATCAGCAGATGAGAATAGACCATTATCACCTGACTCGCCAATACTGCAGTTCAGACCATTTTTTCCTGAGAGTCATTTGCCCGTTTCTGGATATAGATCATGTTCACCTGAATCAGTGTGTTCCAGTTCAGTAGAACATGAATCATTTCCTGGAGACTTGTTCATTGTTGAGCAAAGGCCAGAGTCACCTGACTCAGTTCAATCAGAATTTGAAGCTAGATCCCTGAGCCCTGACTCCCTCCCAGAGTACAGGCCTATGTCACCTGAATCTATGATCTTGGCATCAGACATTAGAGGATCCTCACCAGATTCAGTTAGCGCATGTAGACTACTATCTCCAGATTCACCAATACCACAATATTCAGGATTGTTCTGTGAGTTAATGCCAGTAAGACGACATAGACCATCCTCTCCTGAGTCTTTGGCTCCAGATATAGATTATGATGAAGATGATGATTATGAGTTAAATGCTGTTTTTGAAACAGTTTCTAGGGCATCGTCACCTGATTCCTTGAAATCAGCAGATGAGAATAGACCATTATCACCTGACTCACCAATACTGCAGTTCAGACCATTTTTTCCTGAGAGTCATTTGCCAGTTTCTGGATATAGATCATGTTCACCTGAATCAATGGGTTCCAGTTCTGTAGAACATGAATCATTTCCTGGAGACTTGTTCATTGTTGAGCAAAGGCCAGAGTCACCTGACTCAGTTCAATCAGAATTTGAAGCTAGATCCCTGAGCCCTGACTCCCTCCCAGAGTACAGGCCTATGTCACCTGAATCTATGATCTTGGCATCAGACATTAGAGGATCCTCACCAGATTCAGTTAGCGCATGTAGACTACTATCTCCAGATTCACCAATACCACAATATTCAGGATTGTTCTGTGAGTTAATGCCAGTAAGACGACATAGACTGTCCTCTCCTGAGTCTTTGGCTCCAGATATAGATTATGATGAAGATGATGATTATGAGTTAAATGCTGTTTTTGAAACAGTTTCTAGGGCATCGTCACCTGATTCCTTGAAATCAGCAGATGAGAATAGACCATTATCACCTGACTCACCAATACTGCAGTTCAGACCATTTTTTCCTGAGAGTCATTTGCCAGTTTCTGGATATAGATCATGTTCACCTGAATCAATGGGTTCCAGTTCTGTAGAACATGAATCATTTCCTGGAGACTTGTTCATTGTTGAGCAAAGGCCAGAGTCACCTGACTCAGTTCAATCAGAATTTGAAGCTAGATCCCTGAGCCCTGACTCCCTCCCAGAGTACAGGCCTATGTCACCTGAATCTATGATCTTGGCATCAGACATTAGAGGATCTTCACCAGATTCAGTTAGCGCATGTAGACCACTATCTCCAGATTCACCAATACCACAGTATTCAGGATTGTTCTGTGAGTTAATGCCAGTAAGTGGACATAGACCATCCTCTCCTGAGTCTTTGGCTCCAGATATAGATTATGATGAAGATGATGAATATGAGTTAAATGCTGTTACTGAGACACTTTCTAGGGCATCATCACCTGATTCCATGAAATCAGCAGATGAGAATAGACCATTATCACCTGACTCGCCAATACTGCAGTTCAGACATTTTTTTCCTGAGAGTCATTTGCCAGTTTCTAGATATAGATCATGTTCACCTGAATCAGTGTGCTCCAGTTCAGTAGAACATGGATCATTTCCTGGAGACTTGTTTATTGTTGGGGAAAGGACAGTGTCACCTGAATCGATGATTTTGGCATCAGACATTAGAGGATCTTCACCAGATTCAGTTAGTGCATGTAGACCACTATCTCCAGATTCACCAATACCACAGTATTCAGGATTGTTCTGTGAGTTAATGCCAGTAAGACAACATAGACTGTCCTCTCCTGAGTCTTTGGCTTCAGATAAAAATTATGATGAAGATGATGATTATGAGTTAAATGCTGTTTTTGAAACAGTTTCTAGGGCATTGTCACCTGATTCCTTCAAATCAGCAGATGAGAATAGACCATTATCACCTGACTCGCCAATACTGCAGTTCAGACCATTTTTTCCTGAGAGTCATTTGCCAGTTTCTGGATATAGATCATGTTCACCTGAATCAATGGGTTCCAGTTCAGTAGAACATGAATCATTTCCTGGAGACTTGTTCATTGTTGAGCAAAGGCCAGAGTCACCTGACTCAGTTCAGTCAGAATTTGAAGCTAGACCCCTTAGCCCTGACTCCATCCCAGAGTACAGGCCTATGTCACCTGAATCTATGATCTTGGCATCAGACATTAGAGGATCCTCACCAGATTCAGTTAGTGCATGTAGACCATTGTCTCCAGATTCACCAGTACCACAGTATTCAGGATTGTTCTGTGAGTTAATGCCAGTAAGAGGACATAGACCGTATTCTCCTGAGTCTTTGGCTTCAGATAAAAATTATGATGAAGATGATGATTATGAGTTAAATGCTGTTTTTGAAACAGTTTCTAGGGCATCGTCACCTGATTCCTTGAAATCAGCAGATGAGAATAGACCATTATCACCTGACTCTCCAATACAGCAGTTCAGACCATTTTTTCCTGAGAGTCATTTGCCAGTTTCTGGATATAGATCATGTTCACCTGAATCAGTGTGTTCCAGTTCAGTAGAACATGAATCATTTCCTGGAGACTTGTTTATTGTTAGTGAAAGGCCAGAGTCACCTGACTCAGTTCAATCAGAATTTGAAGCTAGATCTCTGAGCCCTGAATCCCTCCCAGAGTACAGGCCTATGTCACCTGAATCTATGATCTTGGCATCAGACATAAGAGGATCTTCCCCAGATTCAGTTAGTGCATGTAGACCACTGTCTCCAGATTCACCAATACCACAGTACTCAACAGTGTTGGTTGATTTAGTGTCAGTAACAGGACATAGATCATCCTCTCCTGAATCTCTGGCTTCAGATGAAGATTATGAGTTTAATGTTTTCAGTGCTTCACCTTCTAATTATAGACCAGATTCACCTGATTCAGTAATATCAGCAAATGAAAATAGACCACCATTAATTGACTCACCTATTCCAGAATTTCAGACATCAGTATCTTCAGAAACTATTGAATGTAAAGGTTTCGAAGGAGATATATTTACCGCTGAACAAAGAAGAGAGTCATTTGATTCATCTGGACCTACGTCATATCCTCAATTTCAAGAGACTATCAAAATGCTGCCTGAATACAAACTTGTATACAAAACGATTCCTTTGAACCTTATATCTCACATACATGACCCGCATTACAAGGGTGAAATGTTCAGTCCCAAAACAGGTGTATTTGAGTATACTGGCTGTAGAATGGAAATTGTTCAGACTAGCAAAATGGATGGGTCTAATGGCATCATTGACCAAGACACTTATAAAATACCAGCTCTTACTCATGAGCCTTCTCAAATTTCCATGCAAACCCACAAGATTCTGACTATACCTCTTTCTGAAAATCAAACAGCATTCTCAGCTTTATCCTTAACACAGTCAAGGAAATATAATAGGGAATCTTTTGAATTTCCTGAAGAAAACTCTGCTGATTCTATATCATGGTATATATCTGAGGGGTGTGAATATCTGGAAATTTCAGATGACTGCAGAGCTTCATCACCAGAGTCTATTAGATCTGTAAATGAATTTAGACCTCTCACTCCTGATTCACCCATACCTGAGCATATGCCTTTATTACCTCATACAATGCTTTTTCAGTATGAAAGTCGACCCCCTTCCCCAGAGTCTGTGTCTTCTGTAAATGAATTTCGAAGACTTTCCCCAGACTCTCCTATACCTGAATTCTTAGCCTCTTCTCCAGTTCCATATGAACATAATGTTCAATTTAGGCAATTGTCAGTGACAAATTTAATACATATATCACCAGTAATGTGTGATTTACAAGAATTTGATGTAACTTGGTTGTCTTCAGAATATGGATCACTTTGGAGACCGGAGACGGAACAAAGGCCAGTATCACCTGGTTATGTATTGTCAGAATGCGATTCAAAATCATTGTCATCCCCCACTTTTTCCTTTGAGTCTACATGCAGATGTCCATCCCCTGAAGCACTCAGAGAAATAGAACCCACTGTATCTCTTACAGCTGACTCTCTGATATTTGATGCTGATTGCCGCCCAGAATCCCCTGAGTCAGTAACATCTCAAACACAGTGCAAAGACTCTAAGCCAGACAACAAATCTCACTGGGAAAGTGATGTTGCATTGCTGCCTGTTATGATAGATGAAGAGTATAGGCCAGAAACTGAGATGATTTCTGAATCACACCTGGCAAAATCAGCACAGAGCCAGAGGAATTTCAATTATGTATTAAATAGTTGTAGTAGAACACTGCCCTGCTGGCATGAATTTGTCTTGGAACCAGAACAAGAGGAAAAGATTAGCAAAACCAGAGAGGTACCCCCTCCAGGGATGAACAAAGTAAAGAAAATGTCTGCAGGTGATGGAGATGGCAGAAGTATTTTAAGCATCCAAGGAGATCATCAGAGAATTAAGATAGTTAAACAGGAATTGGAGCTTCAGCACAAGCAGTGTCCCGAAGAAAGATCTGACAGCCCTACCTCCGAAATAGGCCAGCAGGAATTAAAAACAAGGGTAAGCTGCAAAGCATGCCACCCTGGTTTAGTTGCAGTGTATGAAACCTGGGAGAAATCCTATATAGTTTGTCATGACAGAAAGATCTTTTTGATTCTTCTTGATCCACTAACACATTCACCCAGAATGTGAATTCACCCTTAGGGATTGTACAATTAGTATAGTGAATTCTGTGAATGCCATCTAACATGTCCTGAGACCTTTCAAAAGGGTTTATATCTAAGACCTGCATGGTTAATTGTGAAATGAAACAATTCTCGAATGTAAAACAAGTCTTGTGTGATTTGGTGTTCTCAGTACATAGTGCAATTACCCTGAGTGCGCATGTGTCTGCATGAATCTGATCCTAAATAGCGTAACAAAGACTGTATCTGATTTCATGCTCATCCTACCTTTCAGGCTCTGCAGGATAAAGATTCAGAAAAGGATATTCAGTTGAAAAAACAGAATATAGAAATAAAAAATAAAAATACCAGTGTCAGTGAGGAAGACTCCTCACAATTCCAAAACCAAGGTGACACTGTGACCATTTTAGAACAAAAAGCAATTATGTCTTCTTTGACCAGTGAAGGTAACATACAACAAGGTATACGTCACCCAAAGTCACTACATTATATACCTGAGGGAAGAACAGTTGTTAGTAATGATCTGGAAAATGTACGTCCCATGATATCACTCAATCAGTCACTTGAGCATCCAAAGGAAACATCTGGATTATGTCGAATACGTACAACTCCTTTCCACTTCAATCACCAACAATCTCACAGGACAGTAACTCCTGATGTATCCATTTCAAGTTATCCTTCCTCTGACTGCAGAGATGTGATGTCAAGATCTGTGAGAACACAATTTTTAGGCAGTAGAATGTTACCCACTGATCTGGGTTCTGTGACACCTGTGTCTAGTGAATTGTGTTCTAACCAAGAGCTATCTACTAATTCACAGTTATCCATTGAGAAAGAGTGTTTTGAGACTTTTCATAATGTAATTTCTGAATTTGAGAAAACAGTGTCTCCACTTAGTACTGATGACCCAAAGTTTGTCTCCAGTGAAATATGGCCCATGGAAACTGCTTTGGCTCCTACTTCATCTGAGATATCTCAATCTACAAATGAGAGGTTGATGGATGTTGATCTGAAATCCAAGCCAAGGCCTGTCCAGGCAGATAGTTTAGACTCAGATACTGAGTTCTTTGATTGTCAACAAACCTTTTCAGATGCATCTGAACCAGAGCTGAGATCAGAAGAACTCTTTGATTCTGAGACTGTTTACCATGTTGAAGAATCCCTATCTTTACCAAACACTCCAGCCTATGACTATTTGTCAGCCACGCCCAAAATAACAGAAAAGTCAGAATTAGACAGTGAAGATAGCCCAAGGCCAGTATCCTGGGGAAGTGAGGAAATTGATTTGCCCATTGTTCTTGAACCAGAGGATGAATCTGAATCTGTAGGTGAACATGATGAAGAGATAGCATATCCTTATGGATATGCAGGTGAGCACTCCTATGCTGAAGAGCTACCTCCAAGGCAGGGAGGCCAATATGATGAAGACGATGATTCTCTAGGAAGGGTAAGCCTTTGAGCATGAGTGAAACTAGAGTTTGAATAGTTTGCTTGCCAGGTTGAGTGTAGCTGTGCCATGAGTGAATTTAACATACTGACCTGCACATAACTTGACGTTTTTCTTAATATATTTATTAGCATGCACAAATTTGACATCTGAGTGCTGCAACATTGATGGATGACACATAACTACTCAGTACAGAGAAAGTGCCCATGAAAAACTATGAGGGCCTGATTTTATTCCATATTACATTATCCAAATTATTTCCTTTTGATACAGGGAGGGGATGAGGTTGAAGAGCTTGACTGATTTCCACAACAGCCAATTAGAGAAATGCCACACCTCATGCCAAATTAAACTAGACTCAACTGTGGCTCAGCAAAGCAGCTAAATCAGATGCCATACATTTAAATACAGCTTGTTTTCAGTTGAACAGGATGCCACACTGCAACTTTGTCATATTCTGTACTGTAGAGCATAGACTTCCTACCATGGTACCTCGGATTGATTGGGCAGTGAGAGAATTAGACTATCCATGGGAGAGAGGGAAAGGACTGCAGTTTGACAATAGGTGGTAAAATAAAACTATCAAGAAACAAGCTTTTTGGACAATTTCTCTCTCTCCATCTCTCTCTCTCTCTCTCTCTCTCTCTCTCTCTCACATACACACACACACACCACTGTTTAACATGTACACTCATTATCTGTATATTAAACTGTAGAGGGAATGAGTGCAGGCACACACACACATAAACTCCAATCATCTTCTCCCAACAGCAAGGGATTATTTGGAAAGTGAATAACATGCAGGAAGCTGCACAACCACAACTACATAAATGATCATGTTTGATACTAACTTGTCCCACCCAGTTTCTTTACAGGGGCAGGACAAATGTGTTCTAGAGAGCATTTGATTTTGTGCAAATCATTACCAGTACAATTAAAACAATATCTATCAAACACATTTTTAAATTTCTAAATATATATGCGGTCTTATTTGTGTCTACAGGCATCTCATACAAAAAAAAAATACACTAATTTCGATTTTAAGAGGACCTTAAATGCAATTTATGTGAATGACTTTCTCACCAAACTCACCTTCTGAACTTGATTACTGCCCTTTTTTTTTTATTATCCTTTGCCTGTTTTGTGCTTAACAGCCTAAAATTCCACAGTAATGTATATTAACATTAAACAATCCTTATCCAGTATTTTGTCTAAAATAAAGCTGATGAAAAGAGAAAATACTAAAAATGGGCCTCATTTATCCGTCTTTAAGTTGTTTGTAAATGTTTAGTGTTCTTATGCGTAAATTCACACACTCAAGAGCATGAGTAGGACAGGAAAGTTTTTTTCATGAATGCCAAATCTTGTGTTATTTGTATAAACAATTTAAGAATAAATGTGTCTGTATCCACCTTGATAAATGAGGCTCAATGAGAGCAACAAGCTAACATGAAATGCAAAAAGTGGTAAAACAGAAGCTGTGTAGTGCATTGGCTTGGCATGGTGTGACATGCAAGTATTTAAAAATATATATGATTTTTTCCGACATAACAATGACACATTTTGGGTACTCAGGAAATAGCAGAGGAGCTAGGCTTGCTGTCAGATAGTTCAGAGGAAGAGGTGTTGACCACCCGAGTGGTACGGCGCAGAGTTATTATCCAGGTATTTGTTTAGATGTGTGAACAACTGTGGATGGACTGATTTTGCATTAAACTCTGACTTGTTTAAAGATAACATGAGTCACACTTGCTTTGCACTCTATCTATGTACACTATCTATATATCTGGAAACATATCATTTATGTCATACTTGGCCATACATGAGACAAGGCCACTTTTTTTGGCGTGCTTTCCACAAAGACACTACATTTTGTTACAATACATTAGCTGCATCTGGTCTGTTTTCATAATATTGATCATGGTTAACATTGAGATAAGGTAGCTGTATACCTATTGGTGTTAATAAAGTACATTAGAGAAACTGGTAGGTGGTAAATACTAACACCATCTGTCAATAAAATATTTAATTTTAGCTATATTCTCATTTTTAAAGTGTTTTTAAAAATTTTAATGACTCAAATGACTTACACATCTTCATACTTCACACTAATTCACTGTGTGAATTTTAATATATCAGGCAGTCTGGGCTTTTCAAATATATATAAAATGTTAGACTACACACAGACTCTGTTTGTTCTGTTTAGTATCATTGATATTTAGTGTTTTGCTTTTACCTAGGGAGATGAATTTCCAGAAATTTCCCCTCACACAGTGACAGAGGAGCAATACACAGATGAGCATGGAAACATAGTCACCAAAAAGGTTAATTAATTAATAGTACTCATTTTAGTGTGGAGTAAAATGTTAATGCTTTTATATTACAGTGCCTTGATTCTGGTGAAACTACAAATGTACCATTGGAGGAATAAAATGCAACATACAAAAAATATACAAATATTAATTGCATATAAATAAAAAATAATAAGACAAATTCTGCCCCAACATCTAACCTTAATTTTAAGTTTCCTTTTGTATTGACCTGTAAGACTTCCTACCATCTTTCTGGTTTTTATCAAATCAGTTCTGGTATCAAAGCATTTTTTTATGTTATTTTATTCACTTCAGTGAACACTTCAGGTGTTTAATTACACACAGGTAATTACATGGTGCAATTAGTATTATTTCCCTATTTAATACTCTTTATTCATGTGTTGGTGTGCGGTAGCTACATTGGTTATTACACTGGAGTAAAGGTACTGTAATGTTAATTATACCACCCCAAAGTGCATACAGTCTGTTTTTTTTCCTGTTCCATCCTTCCTTTGTCTATACTGATGCGGTTATGTCTTTTGCTGCATTCACACAGATCACAAGGAAAATCATCCGTAAGTATGTGTCTGCAGACGGAGTAGAGCGTGAAGAAGTGATGGTGGAGGGAGCTCAGCAAGAAGCTATCACTGTAGATGATGCTGATGGATTTTCCAAAGTGGTGAAAAGAACAGTAGTAAGGAGTGCTGGAGACCAGACCGAGGTATGTGTGTGTTTTCAGAACATATTTTCTGTCTTGAAAAAGCTTTGATAAGGTCTGCCATTTGAACTAAAATAGGTTGAATTTCAGGTTACGTTTTCTGAACCAGTTCCTGCAACAGCCTCTGAGTTTGAAGGAGAGAATGCCCAAGGTCGTAAAGTAAGCAAGGTCATCAAAACCATGGTGGTGCAGGGTGAGAGGATGGAAAAGCAAACTGGCGACCCCTTGTTGTCAGCAGACCTCCCTTCGGCAAAAAATGACTTTGAAAAGGTTCACAGCTGAATTTTTTGGCATTTAATCAGATGCAGTCTGCAAAATGTGTTACAACACAGCTTTGCACTATGTGAAATAATTCTGTGATTTCTATCATTTCAATCATCAATATTTTGACATAGTACTATTTCCCTCCCAAAACTCAAAACTGGACGATATCAGAAAACATCACTCTAACAAAAAAGGGTTAAATTTAGAAGCCCTAAAGGTTTTTCGCCTTGTCCCTTTAGCACAGGCCTCCAACCATGGTTTTGGAGAAGCCAGTTTTGCTAAATATACAGTACAGAGGTTCTCTAGGACCAAGGTTTCCTGCTCTTCAGGGACACTTAAAGATTCTATATAGAGTGTTCCAGGATGAAACCATTTAGTTAAAGTTATTAGAGGGATCCTCAGGGGTTTTTTAAAGGCTGCATTGCTTTCTATGCGTGTATATGCTCTTGGATTAGAGGGATCCTCAGACACACACACACAGACAGATATAAATGTAGAATATGCTATGGAAATGAGCTTTTCAATCATTTATTCAACAGAAATATCAATAGATGTGATATTCTTCTGTGGAAAAAGTAAGTACACCCTTGGCCTCAGAAGCTAGTATTGACCCCTTTAGCAGAAATAACTTGTAGGTGTTTTGCATAATTGTCCACCAGGCTTGCTGGAATTTGTGGCCACTCTTCCATGCAATATTCTTTCAGTTGCAAAATGTTTGAGGGTTTTCTTACATGTACTGCCCGTTTCAAACTCCTCTACAACACTTCAATGGGATTCAAATCCTGGCATTGACTAGGCCATTCCATAACCCTCCATTTTTTCTTTTTGAGCCATTCCTTGGTGGATTTGCTAGTGTGCTTAGGATCATTATCCTGTTGAAAAGGTCCACTTTCAGTTCAACTTAAATTTTTGGACAGAAAGCCTCACATTACCTTCAAGCACTCTTTGATATGATGCAGAATTCATAGTTGAATCAATAAATGCAAGCTGTCGAGTCCATGAGGCAGAGAAGCAACCCCAAACCATAACGTTTCCACCACAGTGCTTCACAGTTTGCTTCTACTGAAAAGCTGTGTTTGGTCTGTGCCAAAAAACTCTATCTTTGATTCGTCTGTCCAGAGCACATTATTCCAAAAAGCCTGGTCTTTGCCTATATGCTCATTGGCAAACTGTAATCTTGCAAAGGCTTTTCCTGGCATGCCTACCATGCAGGTCAAATCTCTTTCTGATTGTAGAAGCATGCACTTTGACACCAACAGTTGTAAGACTTACTATCAGATCCTGTGATGAAATTTTGGGGTTCTTGGAGACTTCTTTTTGTATCAGACAGTCTGCTCTTGGGCTGAATTTGCTGGGACAGCCAGTCCTGGACAAATTGGCAGTCGTTTAAAATCTGTGCCATTTATAGATTATTTTCCTTACAGTGGAATGATGTATTTCAAATAATTTGGAGATCTTTTTAAATCCCTTGCCAGACATATAGGCATCCATTACCTTTTTACCTGAAGGCCTTACAGAACTCTTTAGATCTTGGTATGATGACACCACACACTTCAATAGCAAAGGGAACAGACACTAGATATGAGAGGTATAAATAAGACAGGTTCCACCTGCACTCCCTAGGAAGGTTCTAATCACTGGCACCCAATCTTGAACACCTGATTCTAATTTTATGGATTTGAAGGTGTGAGAAATGTATGGGTGTACTTACTTTTTCCATGTGACTGATCTGTTTTTTGTTCATTTAAATTGTTAGAGTTACTACAAAATGTCCATTTTATGTGTCATTTGAGAATGTCTGTTTCAAAGAGAATCAAGTGTTTGCTTGTCCAAATATGTCAAAAAAAAGAAACAATTTCCATGAGATGTACTTATTTTTTCCACATGACTTTA
Organism: Ictalurus furcatus; assembly: GCF_023375685.1. NCBI lineage: Eukaryota > Metazoa > Chordata > Actinopteri > Siluriformes > Ictaluridae > Ictalurus > Ictalurus furcatus. The sequence continues at coordinate 14,496,712 of NC_071261.1, forward strand.
TATATACGCATACACATACAGGTTACTATTATACTATTTTTTATACTCTATTTATATACAATGGGGTCTAGTGAGTGAAAAAAAATGCTTCTCTTTTGCCTTCTTTTCCAGTTTAATACAACAATTTTCATAACAATTTATATTACTGACAAGAACTTGAGTGAAAAGTTTCTTCAGAGTTTCTTAGTATTTGGTATGTCCTGTTTTTGATTTAATTACAGTATGCACTCGAGCTGGAATGGACTCCAGAAGTTTGTGCAAAAATTGTACTTATCCATTTTAGATCAAATCCATCTGGGTGTCGTCTGAACATGTGCTTTAATAGAAGAGATTAGACATGAGGAAAATCTGGCCTTTTGTACAAATCCCAGATTTTCGATGTTGTCCCAGACTTTCCAACCTCAGTGTAAACTCTTTAAAAAAAAAAAAAAAAAAAAAAAAAAAAAATTGGTTTATTTATTTATTTTTTTAACTTATCCCCCAACCTCTGAATTGCTTTCTTTCACACTTGTCCTATAATGTCCAGGCTTTGAGTTATGCAGGGGGCTTTGACATTGTGCTCCTGCCTCATTTAATGGAGAAAGAGATCATGAAGGAGGATGGATCTATGATCAGAAGGTTGGGATAGTGTTTTGGTGTGATTTATGAGCATAACATAACATCTTGAGTGAATTTAAACTTGCAGAATGTGGCATGAAAACAGATTGCAGACCTCAGTATAACTTTCTGATCTTTAATACCTATTAAGCATGCTTGCATAAGATGTGTCAAGTAAAGTACTTTTTAAAAGCTTCACTCAGAAAACACCATTAGCTTTAGGTTTACTAACAAAAATATAGATATTGTATGTCAGAATTCAGTTTAGAAATAAAATGAAAGCTCTGATAATATAAACAAATATGTTTGTAGCCTGTTAACACCAGCATGGTAAAATCAACCTAATATTGCTTGGCTTTTGACCTTACGAATGTGTATGTAACGATGTGCCTTGATAACTTCACTAGTGTATTTTGTATGTTTTCAGATTATATACAGGAAAAGGTCAAAATGGAGAGCGGTGGAATGCTGATGAGATTAAATACTATCATATAAGTATATTCACTTTTCTTTGTGCCGATCTATCTGCAGGACCCGCATGCATAAGACATGCACTCAGAAGAAGACCGTAGTGAGGGACGGCCAGAGCAAACACATCCACCTGGAGCGAATGGAGGACACTCCAGAGTCCCTAAAACCTGACGACCTGCAGCAGCACCTACACCATCTGCTCCAACGCTACTGCACACCAGAAGTGGAGGAGGAGAAGGAGGAGGAGGCAGAGGAGTTGGTGGAGAGAGAGGAAAAGCAGGACACAAATGACTGATTTTCTATTACCTTTTCATTTATTTGCGCTCCCAAAAACCCTGACAGAATAGATCAGATTGTGACCCATATCCTCTTGTCACTTTGTCTCTCACTATCACCATGACAGCGACTTCCCGTGTTCCCAACCCATTTCTTTTTGTGTTTATTTATGTTAATTTTTTTCCTCCATTGCAAAAAAGGAAAGATTTGTGTGCTAGAATGTTTTTTGTTGATGTGAAGTTTTCCTATTTTTATTACTTTGTGACCAAAGATAGCTTTACCTTATTTTAAATGAACATTTTGGCTAGAAAAGAATCCTAAATATATGGGGGGGGGGGGGGGGGGGGGGCAACTAAACATCGTCCTGGACACGTCCCTCTTTCACAATAACTTTAATAGCTGAAATAACGAGATGTGTAAATATTAGAATGGAAATGGAACAATAACCCAACATGCACTGCACCGTCTACATACATGCCGTAAACCTGCACCAGTGCAATACTGCGGTTAAAGGTGTTAAGATTCATTCAAATTCTGTCCAAAGGCTTTGGATAACTGACTTTTTACTGTCTGTTACTGAGGCATGTTTACTGTTCACCACAAATGCAGGATCACAGTTGGATAGTATTGCGATCATGTTAAAAAAAAAAAAAAAAAAATAGAATGAATGTCATTGTGTAGTTCATCACGATACCCAGAATGAGCTTGAGTAATTTGTATGCAGTATAAATGTAAATTCAGAAAAAAAAGCTACATGCCAGCTTTTAATGTGCTTTTTGGGAGTCATATTGAATGAACGCTTAGCACATTGTTCCTTACTCCTGCTCATTTTCTGTTGGTCCTTCACATATTGTTATAAAAGGTGACAACAGCTTTGCACAGTGGATTCAGTCTGCCCTATTTACTCTGTCTATGTGAGTGTGTGTGTGTGTGTTTCTTCACTATGTTAATCTCCAGTCACAACACTGCTACTCCTCGTCTGCACGTAAGAAAGTAGCAATCATTAAAGGTAACTTTATCAGACGATTCTGTTGCTCCCTCTAATTTTTCAACATGTTCACTAAGATTTAAAGGATAGCCGTTATTAATGTTATTAATGAATGATCATGATCAAAACTCTCTTAAAAATCCTAATGTGTTTGTGGATTGATCTAATTCCCTTCCGTACTAGTTGCCCAAGAGCAAATTTAATATTGAGTTTCACAGCATTGTGAACAGAATAGCAGATTAAGGAAGGCTAAATTTATGGGGGGTTTTTTTCCTTTTTTCATTTGTTATGTTGCAAGTGGTGTAAAATAAAAGAAATCGATCATCTAAAAATTCTTTAGTATTTCACTGTGGCTCCAACACTAGATTTATTCTCCTGTAATAAATACTAACTAAGGGTGGTGTAAATAATAATTGGTCAAGCCAAAAAAAAAAAACGTATAGAATGAAAGGGGCAATTTCAAATGAAGTAAAATACATAAAATTTTACTAATGTCGTGAAAAATACTATGGACTTCAGGAACAGAACACATGAACTAACACAAACTGAAATATTTTCCCTTAAATTAAACAGGTAAAACATTAATTGAAAACTAATTTGTTTTTTGTATTTCTTAAGTGCCTCCCATAAGCTTCCATGTGGCATAAAGTAACTAACTATAAGTGCAGCAAATTTTCCATCCAAGACCAAAAACAGAAGAAAAACCCCAACAACAACAAAAAAAAGTCACTACTGTAAGTTGTAGTGAAGATAAACTGATCTGCTTTTAGATAAACTCTGTAAACTAAAACAAACCCTAAATAACACCACCTCCTCTCTGCCTGTAGGTTGTAGTCAACTGAATCTGCTAAAGCTATGGCAATATCCTTCACACTAACTACAGCTTCAAACTATGATAGTTACAGCTAACTAACACCAATTCTTAATTCTTTGAAATATCCATTAATAAAATCACCCTCCAAAAATCCTTAAGGACTTAAAACTATTAAAACTACACATACACAGTGGTTTTAAAAACACTGAAATGTGATGAAAAAGTAAGGGGGAAAATCCTTTATAGTTAGAAACTTTTATGGTTTCATATTTCCAATTCTCTTGCCTCACATACTGTATCAGGATCATAGCTATTCTACTCACTGCAAAGGTTTTAATATCGCTGATAAATAGATGGCTAAGGCGGGTCTGTAAGAACTGTAAACTACAATCTCTCGCCTTTGGGTTGTGGTGAGTCTTTATCCTTTAATATACCTGTTTATGCCTATAAACAATGGTTTTAGTGAATGCAGTGGTAGCAGTTATATTATCTTATCATGTTTTGTGAATCTGTTAAATTTGATCTAGTTACAGTGACGATGGTAACAAATGTTGGCTCTGATGGCCACAAAGGTACAACTTATCTCAACTAAGAAGGCATGAGTAACAAATAATACCAACTGAATTTTTTTTCTGTTTGTTTACTCAACTTCTTAACTCCCGCATTTTTTTTTTCATTGCCCATAGAGAATGTGTACAAGTGTGTATGTGAACCTTTCAGTGGTCTTCATGAGTAGCAAGTTATCTTTTTATAATGGACATTTAGCATGTGTACTATAAAGCCATTCTTGAAATTTATTTCAAGCTTCAAATGAAAATCCTGTGTAATTTATCTGGGAGATCTGGAAGGGTGCAGCCAGACTCTGAGTATATCTGATTAATAATTAACGCAGCGCAGGACATTTACTGTTTGAAAACAACGGCTGTTTCACGAATAAGCATCTTGTTTCTAGGCTGATGAACATCTATAAAGGCATGTGTTCATGACTAATAAACAAAAACAGCAGCTGCAGTGTGTAAATGATGGATAATAAATGATATCATGTAGATCACGTGCTGGTGCCTGGGGCTTTTTTATTTAACATGGGACACTTTCTTTGTAAAAAGTTTTTACAAAAAAACAAAGGAGGAAAAAACCCCAACCTTTTTTATGTACAGAAACCACAAAATGGCTAATAGTTTTCCATTAAACTTAACTTTTAAACCCAATTTAAGATTAACAACAACAACAACAACAACAACAACAACAACAAAAAATAGGCAGAAATATTTTATTCATGCATTGGGTTGGTAATATGTTTTTCTGTGCACAGTAATATGTTGTTCTCTGTATCCACATATACAAACTATTTAAATTCCTTAATTTTCTTAATCTCAAAATGAATATGTATTAACCGAGAAAAAAAGAGGATGTTTTCACAGTTTATTTATTTGCTTTATCGTGTCCTTTTTAACTGCTCGAGTATTTGTACTTCTGTTTAGTGTACAGGTTTGTGGGATTGGGGATTTTCATCTAGTTACAGCAATAAAAAGTACAAAGGGAACTGGACTAGAATAAAAAAAAAGTAACAAAAATAACAAAAAATTTTAAATGCAAAGCAAATAAAATGGAACTAGATAACAACTGATAATCTTTAAGTCTCAAACCGCTGATAGCATTTCAGACACTGAATCCAAATTAAACAATCATTAATAATCAGACTGATTAATAATCAGTCCCAAATTCAGGTTTCCTCCCAATGCTTTCCACAAACTGATGTTATGAAGCATTACAGTCGATCTTAAACAAAGTTTGAGTAAACAAAGGCAAGCTTTATTTAAATCAAATATCAACTGTGCTACAAATAAATCATCTTTTATATTAATCTGTCAAATGTTTCCCATTTCAAATTTTCCTATTTTTCTTTTTTTTTTTTTTTTTTGGATTTTGCATTGATAATCGTAATAGTTTTTGCAAATATAAATCATTTTCAAACTGCACTAACTACTCATCTCTTTTTCGGTTTAAATGGACAGTATGGAATACAAAGCATAAACCATTTATTCTACTTCACCCTTGAGAAGGGAACCATCACAAGATCATAAACATGAAGTACATAAAAGTACATAAAAGTTGATAAAAGATGTTTCATGCAATACATAACAGCTAATGCTAATTAATTAAGGAAGGTGTGAAAAATAGAGAAAACTCGTTTTTTTTTCTTTCCAAAGAATACCCCCATCAAATGTTAGTAAACAATATAAAAATGAAAACAGAAGCATAAAACTCTCACAACAACTGAATAAAATAAAATAGTTTGGTTTACCAATTATTCGTGTTGATTGATAAAGTACATTCTTTAATTGAAATTTTTACACTTTTTCTACTGTGTTCATGTGATGCTGTGGAAAACATCAGAATAAAATAGCGAACTGTAGGCTAAATGTGCTTCCTTTGTCAGTTTTGCACATTAGTGTTGCTAAACCCATTAGGCCATAGCAACCTAAAACCGAACAAAGCTCGCAGAACTAAGATCACGGTCAACTGTCAATTCTCTAAAAGATAAAGCAGGAATAGCACTTCACACAACTTCACAAAAACTTCACCAAAAAAACAAAAGCGAGCTCATTTGTCAGATTCATAATGAATTTTTTTCAGCTGTATTGCACTTAAAATAGAAAAGCACTGAAACAAGACTGAATTGGCTTTGATTTGCTGCTAATCATATCCTCAAGATCAGTGACGGATATTGTGCCTAGATTACTAATCACTCTAATATGAACATGTCACACGTGCGCCCAGATTCGTCTATGTACTGTTTGACTTTGTATCTGACTGTGTACAGAGATCAAGCATTTCTTTTCCTGATGTACCCACACACCCAAAGATATATCAGCAAGTGTGACGCCCTACTTTCACACCATAGAAAATAGAACATTAAATTATAAAAAGGGAAAAAAAAAATATGTATACATAAGTCTTTAACATCAATGGTTTATGAGGAGAGCGTGCAAGTCGCACGCATACACACATCCTAATACAAAATGATATTAATTCCCCACCTGTGTGTAGGCTAAAGTCCAGCAGTGACGATATGTAAACAAGACTGACAGGGTGGAGAAGTTGTAAAGGTGGGGTTTGAATAAAGCAGACACTCAGTGGCCATCTGACATTAAGTCCTTTACACTGAACTGCGCTGGTCAGGACACCACGTTAACTGTGGAAAAGTGAAATATACATTACAGTCATACTGAGAGAAAAACATGCAAGAGATTTACGTATGACCTATATACAGTACACACACACACACACACACACACACACACACACGCACACACACACACACACACGCACACACACACGCACACACACACGCACACACACACGCACACACACACACACGCACACACACACGCACACACACACGCACACACACACACACGCACACACACACGCACACACACACAACATTAAAACCACCTGCCTACTATTGTGTAGATCCCCCTTGTGCCACCAAAACAGCTCTGAACCTTCGAGGCGTGAACTCCACAAGAGCTCTGAAGGTGTGCTGCGTTTCATGGATCGGACTTGTTTGTCCAACACATCCCACAGATGCTTGATCGGATTGAGATCTGGGGAATTTGGAGGCCAAGTCAACACCCTGAACTCTTTGTTCCATTCCTGAACAATTTTTGCAGTGTGGCAGGGCGCATTATCCTGCTGAAAGAGGTCATGGGGTTACCATGAAGGGGTGTACTTGGTCTGCAACAATGTTTAGGTGTGTGGTACGTGTCAAACATCCACGTGAATGCCGGGACCCAAGGTTTCCCAGCAGAACATTGCCCAGAGCTTCACACTGCCTCTGCCGGCTTGCCTTCTACCCATAGTGCATCCTGGTGCCATCTCTTCCCCAGGTAAATAACGCACACGCTGTCGTCTAGCCATCACAATATGGCCTTGTCAAAGTTGCTCAGATCCTTACCCTTGCCCATTTTTCCTGCTTAACACATCAACTTTTAAAACTGACTGGTCATTTTCTGCCTACTATATCCCACCCTTTGACAGGTGCCATTGTAACGAGATAATCAATGATATTCACTTCACCTGTCACCAATACCACCTGTTTTAATGTCATGACTATCGGTGTACATGCATACGTATATGTATACATACATACATGCATGTATGCATGCACACACACGATATCCACACAAACTAACACACATATACACACAATAGACATCCACACACTCACACAAAACTACAAAATCTCACCCACACTCACTTGGTGGGCACGGTTGGCGAGCCTGAGCGGTGGAAATGAATATTCTGCCACTTGCCGTCACGGCGATGCCACACCCGAGTCTCCTCTGACTGCATGGTGCGAGGCATGCTGTTAGCATCGATGTACTGGGTGAGTCTGATGTAAGCTATGCAGGCAGCGTCTTCTCCCAGCAGGTGCACGTGAGGATTCAGCAAGATGGTGTGGACGGTACGCCTGTGGCTCTTTGAGAGAGCTGAAAACAGAAAAAAGACAAAAAGAATGCTGAATTATCATCAGGCTATGCATTACAAAAATGCTGAAACAACAAGACATTAAATGCTAAACAGGTTAAATCTTCATTATCACAAGCAAGATACACATAGTAAAACATTCATAAAGATATTTTCATTCACTCATCTTTAGTTACTAGTTTATCCTAGTCAGAGTTGGAAATGTCATAACAGTGAACTTTTATTCTGTTGGCCTGTAAACACCTTTTCCAAGCGAATCTCTGGGACACTTTTTTTAATCTTTGGATTGGTGTTTCTTCCATTTCTTAATTATGGTTTTCACCATTGGTGGACACAGTGATATCTTTTTAACTCCTTCTCCAGCTCTGGGAAAGGTCGACCTGTGATGGCTGTTTTCCTGATTTCCACTGATTGCTCATAGCAAACTGTGATGTAACTGTGTGTGTAAACTCTCTGATAAAATTTAGAAACATATCAAACTTGTAAACAGTGGAGTCCAAAAGTCTGCGACCACCTTGAAAATCTGGGATTTAATTATTTTTTTTTTTTTTACAATTTAAAACAGTAAATAAGATCAAAATCAATATTGAAGAATCTGCACTATTTCAGAGTCACAAATTAAAATTAAGCAAATGTGTAATATTGAGCAAGTTAACTCAAGATTAACTAAGACTTTCCTCGAGACTTTCACTGAAGCATCTTTTCAGATAACCCTCGGATGCATTTGATCGAACACAGATCATCAGGTTTTACACAAACTTGTGCAGTACAAGATATTATACAATTATACTAAGAAATGCTACCAAATACTAAGAAATTCTACTTTCCACTACGTTATTGCTGATAGTTTCATTTGTAATGAAAAAAAAAGCATAATACTACTTAACTTAAAATAGCTAGGTCGGACATACTGTCACTGTTTTTAACAAAACATTACAACAGGTGAACGTTTGCACTGGCACTTAAACTATTCAGTGATGGCTTACAGTTTTCAAAGTAGAACCTGTGGAAGTCTGTTCCCTCCACCAGGTTCCCCAAAGCCTCAGGTTCAAAAGAGGTCAGTCCAGGGTCACAGATCTTGCTGTTAAACATAAACAGGGCACAGAAACAGTTTAACTACATGCACGGACAGCTGTAGTATCAGTGGACCGGCGGAGATAAAATGCACTCACGTATAAGCTTCAAAATCTCCATTGTTGATGGCCTCGATCAGCTGCTCGGTCACTTTTATAATCTCCTGCTTCCGTGCTGAAGAGAAAACAAGTGGCATGTTGGTGTGAAAATGTCAAAATGGCTTTTAGGCACGAGTTAAAACAAACAAACAACAACAAAAAAACAGACATAGCCATGCATGTGAGGCTGGATCATGTAATTGCATACACAACAGAGTTACTGATGGATCTACAAAACAGACAGGCACACACTTTATATAATTAACTCCTCAATATATTAATTTTCTATATATTAATCATGACTTCTATGTTAATTATAAGGCTATTAATATAAACGAGGTATTAATTAATTAGACTCTGAGTGAGACTTTGAGTGTTAGTAATATAAATAATGATGAATTTGGATTGCAAAAGTGTATTAGGAAAAGAAACCCTCCTATAAGCACTGCACATTAAAAGGGTGATGGAGCAAAGGAAAAGGAAAATACTAAACAATCAGTTGTTCAGGAGCTTGCAACATGGTGGCCATACTCTGTGTTATCTTAGAAACTGCCCAACTATTCAAATTTATTCTGCTTGTCATTAAGTCAGGGGTATCAGTCTTATCTGTAAAGGGTCGGTGTGGGTGCAGGTTTTCATTCCGTTAAAGCAGGAGCCACACCTGATTGCACCTGCTTAATCAGTTTTTCAATAGACTCGGGTGTGGCTTCTGCTTGGTTGGAATGAAAACCTGCACCCACACCGACCCTTTCCGGATAAGATTGGACACGTTAGATCCTAATGATTTTAATGAGAAAGAGAGCTCACAATAACATTGGGCAGCACCTGAAAATGGCTGCTGCGCTTCCAGGCTCATGGAGGCCCTTAGCACATACATGGAGCATGACTTAAATGACCCAAATTTGCACATTTAAAAACAACCAACAGATAATGTTTTTTGCATTCAAATAGAGTGAGTTTGTAGGACAATGCCTGTTAATCAGTACTATATTAATATTATTGTTCAAGTAGGCAAATGAATGCCTATGCATATTTGTGCACAGGAGAACCAACAGAGGGCATACAAACTGAGGGGTTTCCAGATGCTTCCTTATATTGTATGCACAAGCAACTTAAATAAACATGCTTCAACAAAAGATAAGCCTAATACATGTAGACAACAGCACATCAGTAAGCATTTACTCTAAAATCTGAATCCCACCTCACGTATTGTTGAGTACATTAGTGTAACACTGCACAGCGTACTAAACTGTGAGCGTTGCGATTTTGACTTCCACCAGCAGAGAGCACTGCTAGAACATTCGCCTGAGCAACAACTCATCTAACATCACGGCATTTGCTGATCAGGTTATGCTCAAAATGCATGTAGAGAAGAGAAGCTACTAAACATCGAGACCTAATAAGTGGTGGTGTAAAAACACAAATCTATAACTCAAAATTTACACAAATGTTATGCTTGCGCTCTTTCAGCATGACCATGAGTGTTTCGGTAAAATATTAAATTGACCTTATACCCAACAAAGAATCTTTTCACGTAAAGATGATTAGTAATTATCATTACTCCAACTAATCTGCTCTGAGCTGTGTGAATTCTTGTGCACTCGTCCCTGTGACACTTACACTGGATGGTGATGTGGTTGTGAAGTGGCTGAGGCTATTTGAGAAGGGGCTCGAGGTTAAAGCACTGACCACAACTTTCTACGGAGTTCATGTTGAGAAACGCCAGAAAGGCGGAAAGGGAGACTAACAAATAACCAACCAGGAGCAGTTTGAGTGTGCAGCTACAGCACTCCTCTGCTCCTGGCCATGTGCTAGGGAGGCACCAGACAGAGGAAGATGAGGAAGAGCAGGAAGATAGGGAACAGGAGTAAGAGCGCCTGAGCTTGTAGATTCTAGTAGCATCCAGCAGGTGGTGCACTTGTCAGACAAATAAGGAATGAGAAGGTGACGTATGGGTTTGTGGTAGAAAGGTGTATAGGTGAGTGGATATATTTGCATAGAATTGTCCATGGAATAAAAGTGAAGGGATAAAACAACAGTAAAAGTGTAAGGAGAAAGAAAAAGAAAAGACAAGCATTTGAATGAATGGAATGAATCATTATATAGTCATTAATATAGTTTACTTCCAAGGAACTTGCTGAAAACATCGAAACTTAGAAGGCACAGTGGAAAAATGCAAAAAAAGAATATGGTAAGTTTTGCATACTTTGCTTCCTACAACAACCATTTCAGTCACAGCTTTTATCGTTTAGAATCTGTATGTAGCTAAAGGGATTTTTCCAACATTTTGGCATCTAAACTGACTTCCCAAATCTTTTAGAACGTTTCCAGTGCTTTTGGATTACAAAGGGAAATGTATAGTTTTAACACAGGTTTTCATGTGTCAAGGATTATGGTTCGTTTTTGCATTGTAAATGAAATGTAAACGTATTGAATGCACACTAATTTGGGGACTTCACTTGGGTTAACCGTTTACGTACACGTGTATTGGCATGGCGTTGGACTGGGACTCTGTTGGACATCTGCAATCATGACTAGAGGATGCAATGACCAGAGAAAACTCTGTGGTGAAACTGCACCAAGTTCAAACTCTTATCATATAGTCTTATTACCCCATTTTCTCCCAATCTCCCAATCTTCATGGTACAGTTAGTACTGTTTATTTTTCTAATAAACTTCAGCAATATTTTACTTTGAGTGTTGCGTTTTCATTCAGCATCAATTTTTAAAAAAACTATCAGTTGATTAATCGGTTAATCGGCAGGTACTGCCCAACTTAGTTATCGGTAAAATCGCTCAACCTCTACTATTTACTATTCTATATATACTATATTAAGTGCATTACTATTTAAGCAACTCTCCAAACAAAACAGACAACCCACCACTCTCCTGTGAAAGGATCAGGCTTTAACCAGCAGCAGGCAGTAATTGCTTTGTTGGACAGCACATTGCACAGAAAATTCACTAATGAGCTGACAGAGATTAACACCCTATGACCACCATTCACTCCTACACACAAACACAGAAAATTGCTGCTTGGGGCTAATTTCAATTCATCGTCTCATAATGACTGCAGGAGCAGCGAAAGGAAAAAAGAAAGTATCAGACAGGGAGTGAGATAAGGACTGAACAGGGAGCACTTCCTTGTTAATAAGCAACGATAAGCCTTGCGTCTCTTTAATAGGCCCCTTCACAATAAAGAGGAACAGTGGTATGCTTTCGGTATGTCTGCTATTCATGCATGGTGGTGTCATTATACAATACAGATACATGGATAACTTTTTTTTGTTTTAGAGTGGCATGAATAATTCAAATCGGTAAAACTTTTATATTTACACTGCACTTAATCATGACTCATACTGTAGGTTCAAATAAAGCATACATACAGTACAATGAACTGAAAGCTGTGCCACCAAACCAACTGGCTTTGTAGACAGTTTAAGCACCAGTTTACACACTGAAATCGGCTTGAGCACTAAAATTACTACAACTTTAAATAGTAACACTCCTCAAATTGGAACCTTCACTTAATCAATCAGTCGGTCTAACTAGTTTTTGCATAAAAGCTGGCTAAACAGGGTCAGCTATGATCCCAGGCAAAAATAAGTCAGTGGTGACCTGATGAATAAATAAACCACTAAAGCTGCTGAATGGGAAGATGGTTGTCAGCGATGGTTATTAAATGGAGTGATCCGAAGCATGAGCGAACAGAATGAAAACGTCCACACCGCTAACTAAAAGTCTGAAATGTGTGTAATTTACCATACCTTTCACATCCTCATCTTCGATGGTGGTGTTGGCACTCTCGGAGGATTCCTGAAAAGGAACATTATAATGAACTCAACATGGACACGTATAACGTAAATTAACATGATGGTTCAGAGGCATAGTAAGGACCATTTCAAAATATCATGTTTGAACAGACTTCAGTGCCCTTGATGCTGTTTATCTGTTTATCATGAAGAAACTTGGAGAGACATGTTTTAATATCGGCATTTTCCCCCCAAACATATTAACAATCCCTATAAACAGCTTCTGCACTTTCTGGAAAAGGCTTTCCCTGTGAGGCATGCCACAAAATACACACCCCATGCACAAAATGTACAAAAAGCATACGGACATGCAGGAAATGTGCTGAAAAGTTCCAGCATTACCTCTACCACATAAGACGTAATAAATAAATAAAAACACGACAGCAACACACAGGCATGCACAGCATTCACTATACATTAGAGGGTAATGATGTATAGTATTCTGCAAGATGACATCTAATCCTATTCTGAAGAATCTGCTGTTCTGCTCAGCAGCTTCTAATGAGGCGATGCTAATGGATTTAGGACAGAAACACGCCTTGCCAGCCATTAAAGTCGTTAAACCAGTGAACCCTTTAGGTAAAATTCACAATGGAGCAAGCTTGATCCTAGCAAACCCGTTTATATACATAATACCTTGCTTCCGTCAGTCGGATTGTGGATAACAGTAGTTTGAGGCTCCTGATCAAGAGGTGCAGAGAGAAAAGGAAGAGAGTCAAGAGGATCAGAGAGACAGTGAGAAATTACATTCTCACACACAGAATGTGAACGTGTAAAGCTCACCAAGCATTGCTTTGTTCTGCATTGAACTTTGGACGTCTTTTCATACTATCTTTAAACATATTTAATTTAATTAAAAAGGTTCATTACAATTAAAACCCATTAAAGCATCATCCAAAATACATTATCAGCTATTTAATAGCCAGTTTAGACAAAATGTTACCAAAGTGGACATTTTTAGCCATATCAAAAATAAATTCAAGTATGCTTGATGGTCTTTAGGAAAAAGAAGACTACAGCAGAAGAATGATAAGAAAGCAGGTAGAGGTCATGACTAGAGTACGCTAAAATGAAGCCAGATGGACACTGTACGATTTAAAGGTCATTTTTAAAACCTGATTTCAATGATCACAAGCTGTTTGACATGCAGTGTGAAGGAGTCACAATGTCCAGTTAACTGCTCAAATGACATTTGACTGAGCTTAGTAAATTGACTTGTCAGAAATTGTAGTCGAACCATACAGTGTGAGCATAAAATTACAGTAGATTTACAGTATGTCATCCAGTACAACAATTCAAACATGCAGTGCCAGCTGTCATCAAATACAATTTCTAAAATTGTATAATGTTTGCGTGGCTTTAACGCTGCAATTGAATTGAAAAAATGCAATTCTTTTCCCCTGTTACGATTATATATCATTTACAATGTAAAGTGCTTTAAGTGCCTAAAAAAGTGCTATATACATAAATCTAAGGAATTATTATTATTATTATTACATTGTATAGCAGTCAAGAACACTCTTTAAGGTGGGCTAATAATCTTAGCAAAGGAACTACAGATCAGGACCTGAATATTATTTAAACATCTCAAAGTGACATCTAAACCTTAGAACAGCATGTATAAATGTTAGTTATGAAGTTAGAGGAAACAGTATAATCACAAGCTGTATATATCCTGCTTGCTAAAAAATTACATGCAACTAGAATACACTAACAGTGTGAAATGTTGCTGTGCACTTCTGTTTATCTGTAACAAAAACTCAGACATACTTCCTATTTACTAGAATTAAGTAACACGACATAGCACTGAGAAAGACTGTGGCATTTAGTGAGTGCATTTCCAGAAGTGCTAGCTGGAGTGCAAAAAGCATTGTAGAAAGGAGAAAAATGTCAAAGTGACAGAATTTTTTATTTTTTTAACTTAATGAGCCTCACTAAATAAATGTGAACATGAACAACTGTCCAAAGACGCTGTACTGTAAGTATTGTACAGTGGAAGGTTTGCTTCATCAAAAATAAGTGTGTGGGGTAAAACTTGCAAATTGATGACTAAAAATAGCTGAAATTAATGAAAATAAATGATGAACTGCATTAACATATTGTTGCTCAATTTTTACTAGTGCTAGAGCTGGTAGCCCATGAGTGCACAATATAGCCCATAAAACAAAACAAAAAACCCCACCAGCAAATCAGAAAACATGACAACACCACAACAGCAACAATAACAACAGCAAAACTAAAAACACCACAACAAATGTGAAAACGCCACAGCAAAGTCATAAACATCAACATTAAGTCAAAATTGAAAGGGGAGGTCTTTATTGAATGTCACATGCTCGTTGCTGATTGGCTACTGAGAAACAGCGGAAAGCGGAGATCAAGGATGTTTATAATAAGAGGAAATATGAGCCTAAACGTATCTACTGATGTTTCTATTCATGCTTATTTTTAAAAAGGGTGTTCATATAATGATACTTTAAATACGCTGTAGAATTTTTTCCAGAAGAAACAATTACTCCATAATAATAACATAAGTAGCTTTACATTAAAATCATTTTCACAGGTTAACTAGATAACATACTGAAAAAGTACAATTCTTTTCCCCTGTTATAGTTATATATCATGTACAATCAGCAATGAGCATGTAATGTTCAATAAGGACCTAGCCTTTGTGTTTCAGTTAATGTTGACATGTTTTTGTTTTTGCGTTTTCTGATTTGCTGTTGTGTTTTAAGGTTTGTTAAAGTGTTTTGCACTTATGACCCACTTTAATTTAATCCACACATAAAGCAGTTCCACCTTCAAGTGTAATAATTTGTGAGTAAACAATGGCACAAAATTTATGAAGTTCAAACAACATCATTAACAGAGAGCATGAGGGTGGCACGGAACACCATTATGATCGTGCTTAAATCTTATATCCATCAATCCATTTTCCATACCACCCATCCTACACAGGGTCCCGGGGGGCGGGGGACACGACTGCAGACTATCTCAGGGAACTCTGGGCACAAGGCAGGGTGCCTACCCGTTATAGTGCACAATCGCACACACGCATTTATACACTACGGACAATTTGGGGGAGGAAACCACCGAGAACATGCAAACTCTGCGCAGACAGGGCGGAGGTGGGATTCACACCCCCAACCCCGGAGGTGCGAAGCAAACATGCTAACCATTAAGCCACCTCCAGGCGTGCTTATATTCGAGCCTCAAAATTCATCTTAAATCGTGAGCTCTCTATTAATGATACCGTTTAAACACCAAAAACAGTGAATTACACTAAAAAAAGCCAACACAAACATAATTCATATTTTAATTGTGCCTTCCTGTTTTAATAATTAGTACTACTCTGACCATCACGGATTATTACACAAGAAAAGGATGAAATGCTCAAACAAAGGCAGAAAACATGAGGCATAATGAGATCTGAGACACACAGAGAGAGTACCAGAGCAGGAGAGGGGACTGCCTCTTTAGGGCTGGTGACTACGTTGCCTTTGTTGTTGATCTGAAAGGGGGAATGGATAGAAACAAGACACGCAAAGCTGTCCAATGAGGAAACAGGAAATGGTGAGACCCATTCTGCATATGTGAAATGTGTGGAGCTATTGATCAATAAGCAGTATGTACAAGTAGCTGCTTAGAACCTGTAAACTGTTCCAGCGAATTATGCCTTTAATAGTGTGATGTAAATGAATGAGTCGCCAAAAGGACAGTAACAATTGGTCATAAGTTACAGCCAGCTGAAGTACAGAAAGATAGCTTGGCAACTACACCACAGGTTTTTGTCACACACGAGGTTATTGTCGAAATAAAATGTCTGACTATAAGAGTGTGCCTTTGAAGGTGGTGAAAAGGTGAGAAAAAAAAAAAAAGAAATTCACACCAGAGATGTTCTTGTAATCTGTTCAGTAGTTTCCTGAAGGAAGCAAATAACCTGCCTACATTGTTACATCTTACAGAGACTGGAACTGAACATAAAAATATACCATCTTAAAGAATAAAAAAAGTATCCCATATCAAAATGATATCAGAATCCTTCCCTTCAGTCTCAGCCCAGGTAATTTCACTTTCTATTAAAAGAACAAATGAAACCCTTTGAGACATAAATGTCATATCAGGAAGTGAAATTAAAGCAAATTTATATTCAGCCCTGATAAGCCACATGTTCTGGGCAAGGGCCTGGTCTCTATTTCAGAATGACCACCACCTTAGTTAAACAGATCAACAGAAAGATAAAATTAGAAGAAAAAAAAATTATTACCTCAGTGAGGTACAGATATGTCTAAAGAGACCCATTGCACACTTGTTTTATTGTTCTAAATAGACTTATTTCTACAGGAATTTCAAATACAACCACCTTCTACAGCAATGAAGCTCAAGAGAAATTTCTTATATTAATCTACTTCTGTATAAACTTTTCTATTGGAGGAAATTATACTACAAATTATTTTTAAAAGCTATATAAGAGCTATAGGAAGTACAGGGCCTTACACGTTCACCTCAAAATTCTCACCACTGCAAACTGCAAACTGCAAAATTAGACTTCCTTTTCTGCATTACAAAGTTGAGAAACAAAAACAAAACATGCTCATTCGGTAATCAGGAAATGATTTTTGTATACACAGTCATCAGATCTTTTTCCTCTTTACAAGTACACAAAAATAAACGACAAATTTCCCATCCGTCATATTCTACATGAAAATGAAGAAATCAGTCTTCCATCACACTGGAATACCCGGTCTAAAATGCTTTCATTATCCAATCAAAACATAAATCTAGAAGAAGAACAAGATCCTCCACACTATCATAAATTACTCTCACTGAATGGCACAGGCCTTGATTTTTCACACAGCAGATGTACAACCTTCTGCTACTCATCATGACACTGCACATGGAGTTAGAAGGCAAGTTCTCACCATGAATGAAGTTCAAATAGTAGACTGGTATAGAGCTCATATTACCTTTGCAATCTGATCACTAAATATACTCCCTGCTAGATCACCTAGGTCAGAAGTTCTCAACCTTTTGTAACTAAAGCCCCCTCAAGCCTCCCCTATCATGTGACCCCACCCCCATATTGGAGGAGACCAGGTATAATGATTATCTATTCTATATAAAATCTATCTATAACTTTTATAATAAAAAAAACTTTTATGACTTTTATAAAACTATATAACGGACAGGTATGGAACATGAATGATATAAAATGTTTCTGATTACTATAACTACTTTGAACAAGAGAACTAGGCTGTAATAATGTGGACTATTTTACATGTAAAACATGTTGCATTACAATCGTCTTGTGTTCTAAAAACATTCACATAAGAATGATGTAAATTGGGATGAAGGGCGCGTCTCGTTGTCCATGACATTGTTAAATCTCCGGCTCTCAGCTTCTCACTGAACAGAGACGACGCAGAGAGAGGTGTGAGTGCAGCGGGAAAGCAAGACCTCGCTTTCAGGACAGTACTGGTGACATTTGGAAAATCGCTAAGGTTTGTCCAAGAGTCGCTAAAGGGGTCTGAAAAGTCGCTAAGTTGGCAACACTGGTATGCACTAACAGCTAGATAAAAGGCTAAGCTCCGCCTCTCCCCAACAAAAAGAAAATACAGAGGGAGAGGGAACGTGGGGTTTTTCCATTTATGCACATTCTATGTGAAAAGCAATAAAATATACCGAGTGCACAAAAGCTGCCCTGTCTGTGTTTTTTTTTTCTTAAACAATTTGCACCCCCCTTCCAATCCTGCTCTGGGGCGTGCGCCCCCCGTGTTGAGAACCACTGACTTAGGTCATCCAACTGCTGCTGGTTGTACCCAAAATTCTCTCCCTGACAACCTACGTGCGTTTCCTCAAACCAGTTAATTTTCCATACTTTATTTTATTTGTATTCTTTTATTTATTCCATTTTATTTGGGTAGCCGTTCATTTCTTTTACTTTATTTCTTACTACTGATTCTATTTTCCTCTGTCTACTGTATGTCTTCTGTAAAGCACTTTGTAAACATTTGTTTTAAAACGTGCTATATAAATAAAGCTTTACTTACTTACAAAGAAGGACAAATGTTAGGGGATGAAAGAGAGGAAGTGTAGGGTTGAGGGGGTTACATGAACAGAGATCAGTTGCATGTCTGTCAGTGTGACAGATGCAATGTGGTGCAATGAAATGCAAGAAAAGAAAGGAAAGTAGCTTTTTGTAACCAAGCTAGGAATAAACTGAAGACTTGAGGTTCAACACCATCCATTAGTTTACATCTTTATACAATTTTTTATGACTAGCAGAAAAAGCACTCAACCTACCTTAACACTATCAGGCTTCTTATATGGATTCCCTTCTGAATAAGAGAGAGAAAAAAAAAGAGTCATATAAGTACAAAAGTAAGAGATTTTTAACATTCCCAACCCTCTCATCTCAGTGACCCCAACACACACACACACACACACACACACCCCTGTAGCAGGTGGCCAACTAGGAGTGATCTCTCACTCTCTGAAGCGTGGAGGTGGTGACAGTGAGACAAAAGCACTTATATAAAGGGAGAAATAGCTTTTGATTGACAATGTAATTCATTTAATGCAAATATAGTTATTCAAACTACTGTGTAATTATCTGTGGAAATCTGAGTTTCATGTTGTGCCCACACACACACACACACACACACACACGAAAAAAACCTACAAATATAATAGAAACCCCTCATAGAATTTGTAATGGTTTTAATGGTTATAATGAAAATTGTATTGGTTTTAATGGAAAAGTAATGTAATGGCCCCTGTGGGTCTCTACTGCTAATCTGCTGCCTTCTAATGGTGGTACGTTATGTCTAGTGGATACCATTATGGACCTCCATCCTTAATACTTTGTACTACGAAATGGAAACCATTTGGTAATGGGTTTTAATGGTAAACAACTGATGGTTTGTAATTGTATTTGTAGTGGAAACCATTAGAACTTCTGCAATGGTTTGTTTTTTTCAGCAGGGACACACAAAGCAGTGCACGCACACATGCGCATGCATGTGCACACAAAGATAAAATAAAATCATATAGAAATATAGATGATTTAGAGACAAGTAAAAGTTTGTTTTGTAAAAGGCTACAGAGAGCAATGCCAGAGGTGTCAGAAATACATCTGCATTAGCACACTAACAGCACAGCAAATTATTAAATTGATAAGTTACTTGAGGGCATGCGTTACACTGATTTGATCACAGCCAAGATCATTCCTAGGTCTGACATGAAGTGGCTTTTATAAAACAGCGACAAAAAAAGAAGATAAAATCCAGGGTTAACTAAATAAATAAATCATTGTTAATAATATTCGCTGTAAAGAATTATTCCTCCAGACAACTCAGTCTTTTAAGAGCAAGCTTTGGTTGCTAAGCATCATAATGGACAAAGATTAGCATATTCTATTTTCCAAAAATGGCTTTAGCGTAATGGTTTTATTAGTTTTAAAAACTAATAAAAAAATATTTGCCCTATCAAATAGTTTTAATCCAGATGATGCCACAGCCTCCCATGGCCGGGAATCAACCGGTCGTGCTATCTGTTTGGGAGTGATGGTATACTCTCCCTTGTTCAATCAAAGCTACAGAACACCAGCCAATCATAGATGTCAGTGATCTCGTGTATACGGGAAGAGGACTTAGCATATTCCTCTGAGTGTGTTACGCTGCCATGTGATGCAGCAGTTTAAAAAGACAGGGACATGGGCTGCATCCGAACGTCCCTACAACCCTACTGTAGGTGAAAAGCAGTACGCCAAAGGAGTAGTATGTCCGGATTCTCAGTATTCATAAAACAGTAAGTGATAAATACCCTGCTTGACCTACTGCTTCTGCCGAGATTCTGCAGTATGGAAGCAACGGACACGGCGCTATCCAATAAGGCAACAGGATTGGTGCGGAATGCAGTGCGTCAGCTCTTTTTAAGTTGTAGGTCACATAACAATGCCAACATGGCGGATATAGTACTGTATGTAACAAGCTGCTGTATAGTTATGTGAAGTCAAGTTTTGCATCAGACAGTCTGGTCCTGGGCTGAATTTGCTGGGACGGCCAGTCCTGGACAAATTGGCAGCCGTTTAAAATCTGCACCAATTGTAGATGATTTTCCTTACAGTGGAATGATGTATTTCAAATAATTTGGAGATCTTTTTAAATCCATTGCCAGACTCAAAGGTATCCATGACATTTTTTCATGTGTCAAACACATGAATTTTTTTTTTTTTAACAAAGAATGTCAAAAAAGCCAACAATTTCCATGGGGTGTACTTATTTTTTCACATGACTATGTTTAGTTTACCAGATCACTGCTACTACAATAATGCTAACTTCTGCTTGCACAGCTGTTTACAACATTAAGTATGTGCCAAGCTAACAGTAATGATTCTTCCCACAATGGTTAGACAAGGTAATGATACACTCTTAAAAAAAGGGTTGCTCAAGGGTTCTTTCATTGGTTGATAGTTCTAACTTTCTAAAGGGGATTTTATTAAACCTTTTAAGAAACAACTGTTTGAAAAACAACAACAAAAAAACCTTAAACCATTCAAGTGCTAGAGTTAACCTTTTTCTATGTAGTTTAAGGGAGACACATGTGAGCACTGACATATTTGTTATTTTAACATGATGGTTTCACAGAGAAACTTTTAACAGACTTCTTACGGATATCTTGTCTCTAAATCATACTGGAGGAACCTGTTGCATCTACTCTACTGACAGAAGAACAGCAATATCTGACAAACTCAAAAAGCATTTAAAAACGGGGTCAAGTCTTACTTGAGAAGGTCTTTGTGGCAAGCATCGTGGTCAGGATTGCTCCCTGTAAGAGTGAACAGAGAGCTGAGGAGTGTGAGAGACTTTAAACTGGTTTAGGTCATGACTGTGTGAAACATTAGTCAAGGAGGCAATGATTAAGTCCTAGAAGGTGAGAGTCCAACTATTTTTGATGATTAATTTATTTCCTAGTATTTCGTACAGCTGCACCAAAAATGCACTTAACACAACAAACTTAACAACTTAAGACTGAATATCTCTGTGTATGTGTATAAGTATGTGTGCATATGTATGTATGTGTGTGTATATGTGCACGTCTGTGTGTGTATATGTATGTGTGTGTGCATGTATGTATGTATTTATGTGTGTGTGTGTGTGTGTGTGTGACCTTTAGCTTTCTCCTGGCGTTAAACTTCTTCAGGCATTCCACAGTCTCCTGTCTGTGCATCATAGAGGCCACTGTAGAGCGTTGCTATAGAAACAGAGGAATTAGTTAAAAACATTTCTATATATAGAAAGTACATTGCTAGATATGTTTATACATTGTGCATGTAGGCAGCTGTAATAATAGATAACAGTACAATGCAGAAGTATGTGTACGTCAGTAAAGAAAATACCAGTATACTTTATAGGTAATGAAAAGACACAAAGGCTGTATAACAGGACAGCTAACGCAACATTACAATAAATCAGAACAAGGTGTGGGAAGAGGAGAGAATTAGGAGAAATAATAAATCGGGCTGAAAGGGTAAGCCATCAGATTAGTTCTAAAGATTGAATTTCAGCTTGTTTATAAAAAGACGGCTTTTGCGTACGTGTGTGTGACAGAGAGAGAAAGACAGTACATACACAGATCCATGGGTGTTTGAGGGCCTCTGCAGCAGTAATGCGTTTGGCAGGGTTGATTGTCAGCATCTTATTGATCAGATCTTTGGCCTCTGGGGTCACTGTGTCCCACTCAGGAGAAGGAAACTGTGCATCACACACACACACACACACACACACACACACACACACAATGAATTACGCAGTCTAGATGGACTACAGATGGAAAAGTATATATATTCATCTTATCAATAAATCAAACTGATTCAGTCCATCCAAGACGTGTGTGAACATATGGAGGGCAGCACTGTAAGAGCTAATAGGGACTTTAAGCAGCAGCTGCGAATGGAACGGCTACGGCGACTGGAAGTAAGCTGTTACACCGCCATAGCCAAGAACGTAAAAATCAATAAGCAACCGTAAACAAGACGTCGCAATGCGACATTCAGTCATTTACTGAAATACAAAAAAAAAATCATTTAAAAAAGCAAGAGAACGATTGCTTTTGGCATGAAATAATAATCTATTGGCATTAAATAATAATCTATTGTCATAAGAAGAGTTTTTACTCTTGCATGATGCCAATAAGTCTAAAAACCTAGATTTACCGTGTAAACAATACAGTACTTGGCTTTTAATCTTGATTACATGAAGGAAGACGAATGCCTAAATGAATTTCGTGTCAGAAAATTTAAATTAGCTTAAGTTTAACACATCAACACAGATTAAATAAAAGACTAATGGTACAATCATATACTGATGCAATTATACAACATTTTCTTGCCTAATCTGTCACGTTGTAACGACTACGGCAAATCAATTATTCTACCGTAGTAGACGGTTACAGCAGAACGTCTTGAAGTAACAGTTAAAGTCGCACATGCACAATACAACGTCAGAATGATGTTGCCGATCCATTCGCAGCTGTTGCTTAAAGTCCCTATTATTGGGTCACTGGCTAGAAAATGGTAGCAGTTAACATAAATGCATCAGTTGCAGGTCTAAGACTGTGTGTATACTGTATATGCTTAGTAATGATTAGCATATGCATAGCTTACAGCAAGCGACTGTACAGCAGTATAAAGCGACCCTGGTTGTGACAGCACTTATTTGTTTCTACTGGTCTGTTTTCTCATCTTGAAGTGTTTAGCATTTCTACATAAAAAAAGTATTTTTCCGGTTTCAAATGAGCCTCAATCAATCTATCCATGTGAGACAAATTTAGACATGTCTGCTCCTAATGTGAAAATAGTATTAGGTCAATGTCTGTGTACATAACAGTCGATTCACATGTAGAGATTCCAGGACATTATCAGAGTGCCAAACTGTAGCATCCTAGACTTACTACTGTCTCCACCATTCAGAAACTGCCCATATAATACCACCAGGAGTCTTCAGAGCAGCTGATACTGTATGGAAGAACTTCAGCAGCAGCCACTAAAAGCACTTCATGAAATTATGAAAGCAAAACCTCTAGTTGCAGCATAAAAAGAGGAACCTTGCACAGGAACCGAAAGGTGATGAGGTTTGGGAAAAGCTTTAAATAGAGTTTATACAGCTTCTCTAAGGCAAAGCCAAGCCAGACAAAATAGTGCTTTATCCCAGTCACATCTCTTTCACCCTCTCTGCAACATAACCTATCGAATGTTTAGAGGTTGAAGAATATATTTTTTTAGGTGGCGTGTGCATGTGTGTGCGTGAGTGTGTGTGTGTAAAAACTCACATCGTAGGCACCAGCCTTAATCTGCTGATAAAGTCTATGTTGATCCTCATCCCAGAATGGAGGATAGCCCACCAGCAAGATGTAGAGAATCACACCTGTTGGCAACATGGAAAGCTAAATATAATGATATGACTATTATCATGATGATCTCAGTGATGATATACCTCAGTACCATCCATCACACAGTATCCTTCATTAAAAAAAATTAGCATAACTGATTGTATAAAATAAACATTTTACACAATGGTTAAAATACAACTGAGCGGAGGACTACCAGGGAGATTTCCTTTGTAACTAGTGAAATTCGCTCATGTCCTTGCTGTGGAACATCTACAGCAAACCTCTTGTTCACACATGTGCAGCCAATAAAAGGCTTCTGCTATGCCACACTCATCCTTCCATTGTATGTCTTTTTGTTCCGGATCACCTGGACGGATTCCTTCAGAGCTAGTAGAGGTCACGTATCAAAGGGTTTGTAACACAAATGTTACAAATACAATTCTTTGAGAATGAGACTGAGGATCACTCAAAGTCTTCTTTAAGCTGTAGAGGATGAAAATCACTCTTGTGGTGATACTGTTCTTGGTGCGGATAAGTCGATCATTTTATAGATATACTGCTCTGCTATATCAATATCTGTGGAAGGAATTTCGAGTTTGGCCACAGTGTGACATAATTAAACTCTGGTCCTAAATGCAGACATTGTATGCTGACTGATAACACATGCCTACGTTTCTGGGCTGTGGCAGTTTTTGTGGCTTTATGCTCGTTAGATGAGACCAAAATCAAACTTTTTGGTCAAGCACACCATTAGCATGTTTGGTGACTGCAGACAAGTAAAAGCACCATGTTTGGGATGCTTTGACTGGTGATACCTGGGGATCTTGTAAAGATCGACTGCAACATGAATTTTGAACATGAACTGTCCCTGTATATTTGACCTCAAATTTCACTTCTTGCACGTGCTTTTCTTTTTAAATATATTCGTTTTAACTCATTTATATAATTCCGACAACTCTGGAGGGAACTGTATAAGTCAGGAGTCTTTAATCTTATCCCTAAGGCTTTCATCCTAACCAAACAGGAGACACACCAAAGAGTCATTTGAAGACTAAGGTCAACTAATTAAATAAATGGGATCAGGTGGGACTCCTGCTTGGTTGGAATGAAAGCCTTCAGCTAGGCCAGTCCTTTGCAGATAAGATTGAGGACCCCTGATACAAGTTTGTAGGTATGCAGTCACTGACTTTGAAACATCTGATGTTAAGCTATACACCATTGCATCAGTAGAAGTAGAAACCATCAAAGGAGCTGAAACAGCACAGTCACAAGTGTTCATCTTTAAATGAAGCAACTATAATAGACACTTACTACGTTTACATGGACAGCAGTAATCTAATTATTGACCTTACTCTGAGTAAGATAATAATGTGATTAAGGTGTTTACATGAGTCGCTTTTAGAATACTCCTGTCACGTTCCCGTTTTACATGTTTTAGAACATAATTAGATTAACAGCCCGCATCATTACGTCACCGCGCCACGCTGTCCGACGTCCGCCTCCAGAATTTCACGTATCAACATACAGTTCGTCTTCGTTATGGTACCGTATACATTTTTGGGTATTTTTATTTAATTTTTTTAGGAACACTTTAAGTGCAGTTAATTATTTGTCATGCTATACGTGCTAATAGACAACTGCTTGAAGCCGTGGGCTGCATCCCAAATCGCGTACTTACCGTCTATATAGTAGCCAAGATACATGTATTTTTCCCCACTACAGGCCTATAGTAGGCAAGTATGCGGTTTGGGACACAGCCGAACTCTCTTGTTCGCCGTAAAACGTAAAACTGCCATGTGTGATCGTGTCCTGTCGCAAAATGCGGTGAAAACTCTCACACGACGTTCATAATGTGATTAAGGTGTTTACATGTCTGTAATACACGTCCATAATGCGACTAAAACAGGAGTACTCCACCTGTCTTAATTCAATTATTGCTTACTTCGAGTATGACCTTAATTAGATTAACGTAATTAAAAACTGCTTTTTACATGGTAGTTTCTTAATTAGAGTATGGTCTTAATCAGGTTAAGAGTGGAGTATTGTTGTCCATGTAAACGCAGTGAATGTTAGAATGAAAGGTCTGTTGTGAAAAACAAAACATGCCATTTATAAAGTTTTAAAGTTTCCTAACAGCACTGGCCAAATACATTTGTTCCATTTCTTTATACATCTGGTGGAAAAAGATAAGGCATAACCAATATCTATTTGGATTCCTAATGTGCAATGCTCGCCACTAATATTGGTACCCTTGGTAAATATGAGCAAAAAAGGCAGTGAAAAATTGTCTTTATTGTTAAACCTTTTAATCTTTTGTTCAAAATTCACATACTCTGCTCTCATGGATATCAAACAATTGTAAACAAAAATGTTTATCAAAAAAATATCTTCGTTAAATATATGTCTGCATCAATTATTTGTGCTACTTCCCTTTGCTCTTAGTCTTCTCCTATAATGCCTGAAGAGGTTGGGGAATATATGGCAAGTGATCTGGACCATTCCGCTATACAGAATCTCTCCAGATCCTTCAAATTTTGAGGTCCACACTGGTGGACTCTCCTCTTCTGTTCACTCCACAGGTTTTCTATGGGTTTCAAGTTAGGGGACTGGGATGGCCATGGCAGGACCTTGATTTTGTGGTCAGTAAACCATTTTTGTGTTGATTTTGATATATGTTTTGGAACACTGTCCTGCTGGAAGATTCAATCACGGCCCATTTTAAGATTTCTGGCAGAGGCAGTCAGGTTTTCATTTAATATCTGTTGATATATATTTCATGGATGGAGTCCATGATGCCATGTATCCTAACAATACGTCCAGGTCCTCTGGCAGAAAAACAGCCAGAAAAACATTAAAGAGCCACCACCATATTTAACCATGGACATGAGGTACTTTTCCATATGGCTACCTCTCTGTGTGCGCCAAAACCCCCTCTGGTGTTTATTGTCAAAAAGCTCTGTTTTGGTTTCATCTGACCATAGAACCCGATCCCATTAGAAGTTCCAGTAGTGTCTGGCAAACTGAAGACGCTTGAGTTTGTTTTTGGATGAGAGTAGAGGCTTTTTTCTTGAAACCCTTCCAAACAACTTGTGGTGATGTAGGTGACTTCAGATTGTAGTTTTGGAGACTTTCTGACCCTGAGACGCAACTAACTTCTCCAGCTGTGATACTTGGAGATTTTTTGGCAACTCGAACCATCCTTACAGAGCATTGAGACAATATAGACACGTCCTCTTCCAGGTTGATTCATAACATTTCCAGTTGACTGGAACTTCTTAATTATTGCCCTGATGGTGGAAATGGGCATTTTCAATCCTTGTACTATTTTCTTATAGCCACTTCCCATTTGGTGAAGCTCAACAACCTTTTGCCACACATCACAGCTATATTCCTTGGTCTGAACCATTGTTATGAATGACTAAGGGAATTTGGCCTATGTGTTACCTCATATGTATACCCCTGTGAAACAGGAAGTCATGGTTGAACAATTTCCTATTCCTAGTCACACAGGTGTATTAAAAATATCAAATATCAATGGAAATATACTTCAAATATTGTTTTCTCACATGAATTCATAGGGGTGCCAATAATTTTTGCACACCTATATTCAACAAAGAATTTTTCACAGCCTTATTTGCTCATAATTACCAAGGGTGCCAATATTAGTAGAGGGCACTGTTACCTTTTGGTTATATAGTCAAATATCAAGAGACATTTAAATTGTAGGCAGGCAAAAGTTAAATCATACACAATGTCATCATGCACACACAAGGTGGAGAGGGGAAAAAATGACTGTATTTTTATATTTATATAAAAGTACACCAGATGTGAAACACATACCACAAGCCCACATATCAACTGGCTTCCCATAGGGTTCCTTCCTTAACACCTCAGGAGACAAGTAACCAGGAGTGCCAGCAAATCCTTTGAGACAAAACAAAAAGTCAGAATTGTGACATCATGCTGACTTAACAGTCAACCATTAAAATGTTCTATTACATATGAATCCTTTAAGTGTCACATGGAGAGAACACATATACATATGATGTTTTTTTTTTGAAGTCTAATACAAAATAATTAATTTGAACAAATTCTAAAAGAATGTCCCTTCATTCATTAGGAAACAAGTATGTATAAATAAGACAGCCATATTAGAAAAGAATTAAAGGTGAACAGAATAAACACTGTGCAGCACCAAAATTAATGCTTCTTACTTGTGGCTTAGCCTGGTCCTTTTGAGTATTAGCTGGCTCATTGTATATTAAAGAGGTGGCTGCTTTGTGACACCAGGGGCTGAACGTGCACTATGTTAGTCTATTGAAATGTATAATTACTTGGGATTTTCCATCAAAAGCCCTTTTCTTCTATGCTCAGGGTGTGAGCATAATATTTATATTATATTAAATAATTAATATAATTGTTAACTAAGCGTCTACCACCATGTTGTGTAGTTGATACTGTAACAAACACTAGAGGATGAGACAAAACGCTAGCTTGTGATTGAACACTAGTAACCTGGGCTGAAAATGTAGGAAATAGACTTATTTGATAAGCATACATGCACCAAAGAACAGTTTGATCATTATAATATTAGCATATACTGTATGTTTACAAGCAACTGCATATGAACTATTACCCAATTCAATATAAAAAAGATCATGCACATATTCTGCTTAGATATCAAACTTTTTCAAATACTTAATTCCTCTCCTCTCTCAAAATATCACAGAAGAATGTAAATGTTTCTGCATTTAAGCTTAAGAATCCATTAAGCCATATAGAGGTTAGCTTATTTCCTTATTTCTAAAGTTGTACTCAGATTTAAATCAAGAAATTAGCACAAATGAGGAGAAGGCTTGTATATATTTGCTACTAAAATGTACATAATTAGCACTTTATTAGGAAAACCTGTACAACTACTCATTCTTGCTCATCCAATCACTACATGTGGCAACAGAGCAATGCATAAAATCATGAGCATACTTCAGTTAATGTTCACATCAAACATTGGAATCGGGAAAAATGTGATCGCAGAGATTCTGACTGTAGCCTTTTTGTAGATATCAAACATGTTGGATTGAGTATTTCACAAATTTCATGCACAGCAGTCTCTAGAGTTTCCACATAATGGTGTTAAAAAACATCCAGCCAGCAGTAGTTCTGCAGCTGGAAACAACTTGTTGATGAGAGAGTTCAGAGGAGAATGACCAGAATTGTTTTACTTTTTACTATTTACAGCTGCGGTGAGCAGAAAAGCATCTCAAAATGCACAACACATCAAACTTTGAGGTGGATGGACTACAACAACAGAAAACCACATTGAGTTCCACTCCCATCAGGAATCTGAGGCTACAGTGGGCACAGGCTCACCCAAACTGGTCAGCTGAAGACTGGAAAAAGACCCGACAACAGTTTTACAACTTTCCAATCTCAAACTGTTCATCTCTATAGACTACTGTATTTGAAAATCCAAAGAGAGTTCTGAAATACTCAATCTAGTCCCTGAGATCACATTTTCCCCATTCTAATGTTTGATGTGAACATTAACTGAAGCTGTTGACCTGTATCTGCATGATTTTTGCATTGCCCTGCTGACACGTTTGTATATATATGACACGGTTATATTTGTGAATTCAGCTAGAAGTAATTTGAATTTAAATGAACACAATGACTGTGTGTTGAGATAGATACGCACCGAACCATGCTTGCTGGTCTCCCTGCACTTCAATGGCCAAGCCAAAGTCAGCCAGTTTCACTGCAGCTCCCTTAAGTTTGCTGGCTAAAAGCAGGTTCTCAGGCTTTAGGTGCAAAAGTAAAGATATCAACTTTAGATATGATTTGGGACCAGAGTGATATATAAACTCAGCAAAAAAAGAAACATCCAGTTTTTAGTATTTTAAAGATAATTTTGTAAAATCCAAATAAGCTTTTCAGATCTTTATTGGAAAGGGTTTAAACAGTGTTTTTCATGGTTGTTGAATGAACCATAAACAATTATTGTACGCTCACCTGTGGAACAGTCCTTAAGGCATGAACAGTTTACAGGTGGTAGGCAATTAAGGTCACAGTTACAATAACTTAGGACACTAAAGAGCCCTTTCTACTGACTCTGAAAAACACCAGAAGAAAGATGCCTATGGTTCCTGCTCACCTGCGTGAACATGCCATAGGCCTGCTGCAGGGAGGCATGAGGACTGCAGATGTGTCCAAAGCAATAAACTGCAATGTCTGTAATGTAAGACGCCTAAGACAGTGCTACAGGGAGACAGGAAGGACAGCTGATCGTTCTCGCAGTGGAAAGTTACATGTAACCAGATGTGATGGAGAACTTGTAAATGCCTTGGTGGAAGAGTGGAGTAACATCTCACAGCAAGAACTGACAAATCTGGTGCAGTCCATGATGACGAGATGCACTGTAGTACTTAAAGCAGCTGATGGCCACCACATACCCAACTGTTACTTTTGATATCGACCCCCTCCTTTGTTCAGGGACTCATTATTCCCTTTCTGTTAGTCAAATGTCTGTGAAACTCGTTCAGTTTATGTCTCAGTTGAATGTTTTTATGTTGATACAAATCTTTACACGTTAAGAAATTTGCTGGAAATAAAAGCAGTTGAATGTGAGAGGACGTTTCTTTTTGTGCCGAGTATATTTAAAGAACCATTGTGTTGAGTTTGTCTTTTACAAAACCTGGATCAAGAATGTTTATAGAATCTTTGAAATTCTTCACAACGAAGTTATAAGTTTTGCATATGTTAAAGAACATCATATAAAGCCCAAATTACTGATTTAAGATGAGGATATATAAATTATGGTTACAGACTATAAATTATATTCCCACACACCATGCCTTTACATGTTTGTGGTAAAGAGTTTAAAACTGAATGCTGTTTGATTACAGGTAAAATGTTGCTTCTTCAGAGAATCATTTTTGACCCAGGTCAACAGATTCTCAACAGATTTGCCCCCAGGGTTATGCACAGGTGCTACCAATGAAATAGAAGCAGTATAAAAGAAGCGATGAAAGCTTAAAGTGATTAAAAAGATCGGTGAGAAGAGTGTAGGTGCATCAGTGTACCAGTGCAACCAATAATTCATCATCAGTTGATTTAAAAACTTTTAAGCTGAAGCTGTTAATGAAATATAGTTTAGATTACAAATATAATACTAGACAAATATAATGATATGGTCCCACATCTAATATATGTGTCACTTCAACAGAGAACTTATGCATAACCCAATAAGACAACTGGAACTGAATATACATATATGGACAATCCAGGGCATTCTCAAAAGTTCTTGAAACGTGCAACAGCAATTTACATAATTACTTAAGTAACTAATGCTAATGATCATAAACTAAAAAGCAACAAAGTATTGCTTTATTGAGACTTTGTGATTTTTAGCTTTGTGCTCTTTGAATTACCTAATTTGGCCACTTACTTTCTTCTATATGATGCTTTTAACACATTCAAAGGTTGCACAACCCATAGAGATTTATAAATATTACCAATGGGTCCGTATTTTATTAAAAGTTTTTTTTTTTTTTTTTTTTTTTTTTAAACAACATTTAAAAAACATGTGGAATTGGCTATTGAATGTGATGTGTTCTAATTAATGTGTCATTCACTAATGTTCAAGCAAAAGTGTCCAGAGGTCAGGTCATTCGGGTGCAGTTAAGGGGAAAATCATTCTCTGTGACTCATGCAGAAACATTTGTGCTAATAAGGTGCAAACGTGCTACGGGGAGTGCAATCAATGTTAACACAGCCATTACTACATTAACATCAACAGTGCAGCCATTGATTCTGCATACCTTTTGAACCCAGACACCTCAGTCTAAAACTGGTATACAAAGTGTACAATACAATACCAATCAGTTCTTATTTTACAATACAAGATGAACACCTGGTAAGTCTTTTGTACAAGAGGCATAATGTAATTGAATACATGCTCTCAAATAAAAAAAGAAAAAGTGTTAAGCAAACCATGATGCCCTTCCTATACTCATTCTTCACATACTTTTGGGGGTGGGGATTGGGGGTGCAGACATGTCAGTGCAAGCCAGGATAAACACCTTCTTACAGTATTCCTGTCCTACAAAAATGATAAAATCTCAAAGATGGTCGGACTGAGGACATTGAAAACATAGCATGCATGTAATAATTGAATCTATTGAATTGAATGGAATCAAATCTATTTATACTGCAGTGTGCCAAAATATAGACGTGTGCTCAAATTTGCTTTAGAGCAAAGAAAAACAATGGCCTTTCAACAACCTGCTCTACTGGCATGTAAATTCATTCTGAGCACCTTTATCTCTATGATAATCTCCATTTCTACTTCAGAAGAGCTTCAACAAATAAAATCACAGACACCTGAGCCTAACAGTGCTTACAAGCAGAGATTAGACTGTGTGGAAAGCTGTGTGAAAAATAATATGTGGAACAAAGACGGGGGGGGGGGGGGGTGGTTCTGGATGTGAGGTCTTAAAAGAGAGCGTAAAATGGAAAAAGCTGAACCAAATAAAGGTGGAAGCTTATGATGCTCATACAACTGTGTTACAGTATGCTTCTTGTACTAGAGTCGATGAATCTGGATGAATGTAACTGCGCCGTGTGTGTGTGTGTGTGTGTGTGTGTGTGTACGTGCTGCAAACATAACAATAACACAACACCAGCCAGACTTATTTGCACAAACATAAATATCTAAATTAGGTTCTCATTGTAAACATTATCTTTTCTTTGAATGTTTTGTCTCTAATGACTTCATCCCCACCACCACACCCAACCCTCCATGTGTTTGCCATGGTAACGCTGTAGCAACGTCCAATCATATGACAGAATCTGGACTCTAAAAGCAGGGAAAGGATTACACTCGTAGCTGCACCTGGCTCATTTGATTAGCAAATTAATGTTCAGGACTCAGAACCTTGGCACTGAGGTGTAGGGGGATGGAAGATGTTGTCGTTTCGGCCAAGATAACATTAACATGCACTAGGCAAAGGTATATCTTGGCATACACTAATCATTCATTTATAGCTGCCTGTTTTAAGTCACACAAAACTTTATGATGCAAATTTATGGCATTATGTCTCAAGATAACATTACTGACCACCATTTAATCTGGAAATCAAGACTTTTAGTGAATAACTAAAGTTAGGCTTTGACTAGAGGGAACAACACTGAAACACTGCCATTATTGGTGGGAAATTGGTGGGAAATGGGTTGGATATTTAAAAATGTGCATAACTTTCTGAATGATGTCGGAAGCCAAGTATCTAAAACCATTTTATTTGATTATCATTCTGTGTTATTGTGTATGCTCTAGAGCCCTAGACATTCTGAGATAACAAGATGTCAGTGACCTGAAGGAATATCAATGAACATTAGCTCATCAACATAATCAAAGAGCTCCACAGAAAACGGTCCCTTATTTGGCTTATTAGAGCATAGATTAAAGAAGGGGGGAAAAAGGAATTTGGTGTTTCAGACCCCCTAGTGCATCTACTCACCTTCAGGTCGCGATGGACCACTCCCATCTGGTGGCAGTGGAGAACGGCCTCAAGGATCTGCTGAATGCAATGACTGCATGCAAACACCAGGGGGGTGTGGGTTAGTCATGAGCTCACACACACTCTGCATTCACATTGAGACCGGGGAAACTAGAGAAGTCATGGAGTAGGCTCAACATGGCCTCTAGAAAGGGCTTTGATTTATTAAGCTTGACAAGGTTTTAGCTTTTGAAAAAAATATTACAATGTATGAATATAAATGAGCAGTGGAGCATTTATATTATACCCAATGCACTTTAAGACAAGAACCTGATTGAAAATTGAGCAACATCAAAATACTGAGCCCATGTTTGGAGATAAGTCGGTTTTCCAGTTATTACTGCTATCAGTGTTCTCTCCGTACTGCTTTCCCTGATCTCAAAGCAGAAGTGGTGTTTGCACTAGGAGTAGCTGTGGGCTTGACCCTATTAGGATATTGACTTTTGATTCCAACATTAATCACCTGCTAAAAAGTTGATAAACTACTCCATCAGATTACAGGAGGCTACTCCATTTAAAAATCCGATTGAGTCAAACCTCACAGCCACTTGTTAGAGCATGTCTCTCTGACACTACATGCATGTTGTTTTTATATATATTTCCCCCCTTTACAACCCACGATGCAGACCAGAAGTTGTTAAGGTGGGTGCAGTGAGCTTAAAAGAGCACAGCATCCACAATGTCAGGTGGTTGTTAATTGTTCGATTGGAGAGCCAAGCCAGGATTTCATACGTTTCCGCCTGTCATACTAACCTTCAAGTCTCGATGGACAATACCACTTAGGTGACAATGATTTACACTCTCTAGAATCTGCTGTATGCAATGACTGAGGGAGAGAAAGACATGGCAGGAAAGCAAAAGAGGAGAAGTACAGTTCAGCAAGCACAATCAAACATATGACAGAACGTCCCACAAACAAATGGAAAACACAGGATAAATCCTTCAGTCTGATATGAATATTTGGTTCATTGCTTACGTCTTACAAAACGCAAGGTCATTTAAGTGAAATAAAAACATACACTACTGACTTTTCACAATGAGCACAAAACATTTAACAAATATAAAACAGGCTAGAGTGCTTTCACTGTTGCAAAAACAACAGTTACATTTTCTTTTAAACAGCTCTATCTATATTAACCAGGAATGAAACGAAAATTAAAAGCATTAGGGTACAGCTCATGACAAGAAAGTGTGAAAGGATATAGGTGCACAGCAAGCAAGATACACAACAAAAAACACATGTTTTAACAGTCATTGCTTACATTTTTTATGCAGATCAAATTCTTATTTATCTTATTCAAGATGTTAAGTCACTAGCACATTTTATTAATTGTCCATTCAAACACAAACAGTAATTTCCTAAATCTGAAAAATTATGCAACTCTTGATAAGAGACTTGTGGCAGCCCAAATAATATATTTAAAATCATCAGGTCAGTACTGTATGTAATATAAGCAGTGGTGTATATTATATATATATATATATATATATATATATATATATATATATATATATATATATATATATATATATATATATATATAAAAAACCATTCATTACCATTGTGTAAGGATACTAACCTGGCATCAGCTTCACTATAATACTCTCTGGCCACAATATCTTCAAACAGCTCCCCTCCTGTGACTCTGAAAAGTATTAGAATGAACATGTGAATTCCATAATAGCTGCCAGTACCTTTCAGTCCATACAGGATTGCAATTTGCGGAGTTCTTTGTGCTTTATTGAGAAAAACTACTTGAATTGGCGAAACTGCAGTTGCATGAAAATGAGTTCTTATGTAAATGAGAACTTTTCACTGTACTCATGTTTGGGGTTTTGGCTGAATGCAGGTTGTGATGACATCACATGACATGTGTTGGCCCAAATCTGCAGAAAATCTGTGGTAATTTTGAAAAATTTCAAGCTCCTGCGAATACTGTGAAGTTTCCTTGATTTTGCATTAATTTCCTCTATCGCAAAACCCTGGAGGGACTGACATTTCAGTGCCATTTTAGCGTTAATTCATCTTCAGTAACCACTTCATCCAGATAATAGTTGCAGTGCATCCCAAGCCTCTCCTGGGAAAGCTCTGTGTGAGGTGGAAATACTCCCTGGATGGGAGAAGAATCCATCACAGGGCACCATTTACACACTTTCACACACCAAAAATTGTCAAATCCATCTACTAGCATGTTTTTGGGAGGTGGGAAGTAACTGGAGGAGCCAGAGGAAACACATACGAACACAGGGGAGAACGTGCACTCCTCACAGACCCTGGAGCTGTGAGGTGTCAATGCTACCTGCTGTTCCAATGTAGGTTTTATCCATTAAATTTTGTGATTTGTAAGCCAAAATTAAACAAATGTTTCTATAATATCATAATAATTCAGAACAGTTTCCCACTGTTCTTGGCTAATGATAGCTGATGGACCTAAAATTTAACACAGACATTTCTCCTCACCCTGTACTAATGATTGGTATTTGAATGTGTTTTGTTATGATTTTTTAAAAATGGAAATGATACCTTAACCCCATAGACATTATATGAAACAGATTACATTCTACTCATTTTGTTGTCCAATATTGGTGACCTGAATTGAATTATGAAAAAGCCAAATATAGCGAACAAATTACAGGATCCCCTCCCTCATATACAGCATACAGTATACACAGCCTAAGCTGTATTAAAACCTCATTCTGTGGTTCAGGGAAATTAAGAAACCCTAATAATACTCTCACATGCTGCCACCACAAACACACCTGTGTAGCACACTTGTTAAGAATCATTGCACAGACTGTGGGGGATAAATAGTTGGTGTGTGTGTGTGTGAGTGTGTATATTATATATATATATATATATATATATATATATATATATATATATATATATATATATATATATATATACACACACACACACACACACACACACACACACACACACACACACACACACATACATATAGGGGTGCATGTATATAATGTATATGCTCTGGGTCTTTTCTATGCTGGACGTCCCGCCAAAGATCTGCATCTGTGCGTGTTTGTGCTTCCTACCAGCACAATTATTTGTCTAAAGGTTATATTCAGTTATAATTTTTGCAAAGTTCATTAGTTGTGTTGGCATATGAGCTAATCATGCGAGTAAAAACATGCACCACTGAGACACACTAAATGGCAACAAAGAGGTTTTATATCCTTAACTGAATGTGTGTACTCAAACTAAAAACAGAACTGAAAACAGCCTAATTTGCTAATTTTTTTTAAGGCAGTGAAAGCAAACACAGCTAAAAGAAGGTCCAAATAAGTCAAGTCACAATATGAGAAACAAAAAGACAAGATTGTAATGGTATGAGTGAGAGGCACAGACAGACTGAGTGAAAGAGGAGAAGGATTGGTGGGAAAAAAAACGCTATTATGGAGGGACTATCAATATACAGATTCTGTAAAGGAGAAACATTTGGTGGCATTTGAATTGTCACACTGTGAAGCAAGTCATTTGACTCCTTTTCAATATGCACGTCTTGGTCAATATGATCTTTTGCTCTTTGAGCACAATTAGATATATATGTTAGGCAGAATCAGTCATCATTAGAAAAACAAACTAAATGAGCTTTACATAAGGCAGAATGAAAAAAAAGTGTGTCATTCTATAGATATACTCAGAAATGGTTAACACTCAATTCACCAAGTTAACACTTAAAAGCTACATCTGTTCTTACACTCAATGCTTAAGTGTACATCATTTTTGCTTTTAAAGGAAACTGTATGCATGATGAAAAGGCAAAACATTAGACATGTATTACGGAGCCTGCATTAGTGCAGAAAATATTATCCAAAGTCAACATGCTAAAGACAACAGATTTACAACCTTAGTATCTTAGGTCTGATGATACATTCAAATGAAGGTATGTGTTCAACATGTTCATGAGTAGATTTGCTGTGAGCTGACAGTAAGGTTCGTATGGTGTGAAGGTTTCATGGTAAAATTAATTTCTGGGTTTTTAGGGGAGCTGAGTGCATTACCTTTCCTCTCAGCCATGTGATAAATATTGATGGTACAATAGATTTTATAGAAAAATCTCTTTTTATAATCCAATTCAGAACGGACTAGTTTTACATGGGGAGGTGGGATAATTAGTCCAGTCCGAATAAAACTTTTTTTTTTTTTTAACAGACTGCTCATGCACCTGAAAAAATTATGCTATATTTTACCTTCTACAAAAATGACCAGTATATTAGTTCTTCTAACATTATTAACAGACATATACTTACCAGCAACTTTAATATGAACATCTGCTCATTCATGCAATTATCCAATCGACCAAAAATCTGGCAGCAGTGCAATGCATAAAATCATGCAGCTACAGGTCAAACGCTTCAGTTAATGTTCATATCAATGTCCATGTGCAACAGTCTCTAGAGTTTACACAGAATAGTGTGAAAAACAACAAACATCCTGTGAGCAGCAGTTCTGCAGGTGGAAATGCCTTGTTCATAAGAGCCATCATGGCCAAATTGGTTTGAGCTGACAGGAATACTACAGTAACTCAAACAACTGCTCTTTACAACAGTGTTGAGCAGAAATGCATGTCAAAATGCACAATACACCAAACCTTGAGGCAGACGAACTGTAGAACACCACATCAGGTTACAACAGTAATATCATGAATCCATGATAGTTTTAGACTAGTGAAAAATTCAAACTGTAACACCCTAGCTAAGAAGCTGTGATGTTTCTCAATATGGCATAACTCACTGAAGTTCCAGTTTAAGAACAATGTTAAGTCTTATTAACATGTAATTTTTGTCATATGAAGTCTTTCGTCTGCAACTAACCAACACATCTGAGGGAAAAGGTGAGATTTCCTGTGGTTGGTTTCATTTCCACTGTCATGGTACCTTTACACTGTCTTAGACAAGACTTAACCGCTACATCCTAGCTACGTAAATTATTAGCCTCAGTCAATAGAATGTGTCCATATGATCCAGTTGCTTAGCAACAGCATTGTCGAGACTTTAACCACTTGAACAATGAAGGTATTGTGTGTTTGCCTTCCCACATGGAACGCTTCAATTTACTCAAACATACTTTTCTAAAATATTTTTGTCATTTCCATACTTTTCCCAATTTTTTTTTGTTTATGTATTGCATTCATATGCAATACATCTGATGTTTTGTGTTGAACTTAACTAAAGAAATAGGGAAGTTGGCACTGGTACCAACCAGTTTCAGGTGAACGGATGTCCAAAAAGGATTTGATTAGCTCTCGTTATAACCCAGGTGGAAAAACACATACACACACACAGCCAATTAATGTTGGTTCATCCAGACTGTCGACAGTGCTCATTAGCAGGCTGCCAGACCCTTAATTCTGGTTATATTTGGTAAAAGGTGGAGCCGACCCCTGAACTCCATGCCAGTTTCATGTTCACCTTTATTGGACACCAAGATGAGCACACACACACACACACACACACACACAATTACTTACAAATCAAAGACGAGGTAGTGGAATCCCTCTTCAGATATGCTGTCATGGAGTCTCACTGTAAGGAGCAGAGGGATCGAAAGAGATGGAGAGAGATGGCTGATTAGATTTAACACAGGATACAGACGCACCCACTTTCCAATTCATTTAGTCCCACTGTGTACGTGCATGAATGCTTGTGCAAGAAAGAGTATACTATAGACAGATATCTACAAGAGAAGACCTCATCCATTAGACCAATGTCAATTCCCACACTATACACAGACCCTTCTATAGTCCATCTACATCTCTTTCACGGCTAAATAAACACGTTCATCTTTATTATCTACTGACAGAAACCTCTACACAACTCAAATATATCACTGTTTATACACAGCTGATGTCCAAACATCATTTGTCTCTTATCAAAACAAAAGTAAACCAGAAATAAACATACAGTAATGTGAAAAAATAAGTACACCCCATGGAAATTGTTGGCTTTTTTGACACATTTGGATAAGCAAACCATCTTTGAAACAGTGCCTATTGATAAAGTTGATATACTTGAACAAACCCACAAGGAAAATTAGCTTTTTCAATCATTTATTCAACAGAAAGATCAACAGATGTGTTATTCTTCTGTGGAAAAAGTAAGTACACCCTTGCCCTCAGAAGCTAGTATTGATCCCTTTAGTAGAAATAACTTGTAGGTGTTTTGCATAATTGTCCACCAGGCTTCCTGGAATTTGTGGCCACTCTTCCATGCAATATTCTTTCAGTTGCAAGATGTTTGAGGGGTTTCTTGCATGTACTGCCCGTTTCAAATCCCCCACCAAAATTTCAATGGGATTCAAATCCAGGCTTTGACTAGGCCATTCCATAACCCTCCATTTCTTCTTTTTGAGCCATTCCTTGGTGGATTTGCTAATGTGCTTAGGATCATTATCCTGTTGAAAGGTTCACTTTCAGTTCAACTTAATTTTTCGAACAGATGGCCTCACATTAAAAGCAAGCACTCTTTGATATTATGCACAATTTATAGTTGAATCAATGAATGCAAGCTGCCCAGTCCCTGCAGCAGCAAAGCAACCCCAAACCATCACATTTCCACCACAGTGCTTCACAGTTGGTATGAGGTGCTTCTCCTGAAAAGCTGTCTTTGTTCTGCACCAAAGATGTCAGCTGTTACTGTGGCCAAATAACTGTCTTTGATTCGTCTGACCAGAGCATATTATTCCAAAAGGCCTGGTCTTTGCCTATATGCTCATTGGCAAACTGTAATCATGCAAAGGCTTTTTCATGGCATGCCTCCTATATAGGTCAAATCTCTTTCTGATTGTAGAAGGATGCACTTTGACACCAACAGTTGCAAGACTTACTAGCAGATTCTGCAATGAATTTTTTGGGTCCTTGGAGACTTCTTTTTGCATCAGACAGTCTGCTCTTGTGTTGAATTATCTGGGAAGGCCAGTCCTGGACAAACTGGCAGTCATTTGAAATCTGAGCCATTTGTAGGTTTTTTTTTTTTTTTTTGGAGTGGAATGATGTACAGTATTTCAAATAAGTTGAACTTTTTAAATCCTTTGCCATACTACACAAGCTTTTTCTCTGAACTCTTTAGATCTTGGCATGATGACACCACACACCTCAATAACAAAGGGAACACCAGACACTAGATAATATAAATAAGACAGGCTCCACTTGCACTCCCTAAGTAGGTTCTAATCACTGGCACCCAATCAATCAGGTACCCAATCAGACCCAAGTAGGACAGCCTAAACAAAACAGATTCACTGTGTACAGTGTAGCTCCTACAGCAGAATCTCCTAAACTCATTCACTACTTATTCACTATTCACTGAATCCTAAATAAGTCATTGTTCCCTACAAAAACACACTACTAAGATTAAAATGATAGCTTCTACACCCTATGTAGTGCACTTCATTAATGCTAACTGGGTGGCTCATGGTTTGGGCAGTGGTGGCTCACGGTTAAGGCTCTGGATTACTGATCAGAAGGTCAGTGGTTCAAGCCTCAGCACTGCCACTGTTGGGCCCTTGAGCAAGGCCCCTAACCCTCTTTGCTCCAAGGGCTGGCCCCAAATTCCTAACAAGCTGGGATATGCGAAGAAAAGAATTTCACTGTGTTGTAATGTATATGTGACAAATAAAGGCTTCTTCATCTTGCACACCTTATTCAAATTATATGGATTTGAAAGTGTGATAAATATAGGGGTGTACTTACTTTTTTCATGTGACCGATATGATGATTTTTTTTTTTTAATTTAAATTGTGAAAATTAATACAAAATGTCAAATGTTTGCTTTT
Source organism: Ictalurus furcatus (assembly GCF_023375685.1). NCBI lineage: Eukaryota > Metazoa > Chordata > Actinopteri > Siluriformes > Ictaluridae > Ictalurus > Ictalurus furcatus. Next base: position 14,538,079 of record NC_071261.1, read on the forward strand.
CCAAATACGTCAAAAAAGTCAACAATTTCCATGGGGTGTACTTATATTTTTTCACATTACTGTAAGTAAGCATTAAAAATAGCATTTATATGGATTTTTAATATACATTATTTGATATTTAATTACCAGATTTAATTTTAAATAGATTGCATTTACTTCTTTTGGCCATCAGTCTAAGCACAATAACCCATGATGACAAACTGACAAGTTTTTTTTTTTTGCAACTTTATTTTTTTTAAAAATCACTGAAAAACTGAAATGCAGCACTTAAGTATTCTGACCTTTTATTTAACACTTTGTAGAAGCACCTTAGGCAGCAATTACAGCTTAGAGTCTTCATGGATAAGTCTACAAACTTTGTTTCTCCCATTCTTCATGGCAGATCCACTCACAATCAATCTGACTGGATGAGGAGTGTCTGGGAACTGCCATTTTCAGGTCTCAGTCTGTGGACATTCAGAGACTTGTCCTGAAGCAACAGCATTATCTTAGCTGTATGCTTTGGGCTGTCATTATGCTGAAAGCTGAACTATTATCCCAGTCTGAGGTCATATGTACTCTGGAGCAGGTTTTCTTCAAGGACCTCTCTATATTTGGCTGCATTCAGCTGATACAATCTGAGAAGCACCCCAATAGAATGATGCTGCCACCACCATGCTTCACCATGCTGATAGAGTCCTTTATATCCCTTTTACTTTGAAATGTCTTCCGTCTAGCCCCTTTAGATTAATAAAGTATTTCTGAGATGGTTTTCCTTCCCTCAAGTTCTCCTATCTCGGCAGGCGGCTTCTCAAGCTCTTTTAGAGTGGCTATTGGGTTCTTGGTCACCTCCCTGACCAAAACCCTTCTAGTCCAGTTGCTGACTTTTCACCACTTTTCACTTTTCCTCCATTTAACCCAGTCAGAGCTGACTGTGCTCGTGGGAACATTTAAAACTTGACGCAATTTGATTGCAGAAGCCTATGGAGCATTCCTTGGACTTCATGGCTTGGTTTTGGTCTGACATGCACTGTGAATTGTGGGACCTTATAAACAGGTAGGTGTGTGCCTTTCTAAATCATGTCCAATCAGTTGAATTAACCACAGGGATTCAGTTGATTTCAGTTGAGACACAATCAAAGCAAACAGGATGAACGTGAGCTCAATTTGGAGTGCCTTAGCCAGTATGAATACTAAATAAGGTATATAATGGTTAGCATGTTTGCCTCGCACCTCCTGGGTTCAGGGGTTCAAATCCCATCTCCACCCTTTGTGCACAGAGTTGGCATGTTCGCCCAGTGCTTTGGGGGTTTCCTCCGGGTACAACAGTTTCCTCCCTCAGTCCAAAGATACGAACATTGATTGATTGGCATTTCTGAACTGTCCGTAGTATGTGAATGTGTGTGCATGACTGTGCCCTGCAATGGGTTGGCACGCTGTCCAGGGGTGCCCCAAGTTCCCTGGGAACTCTAGGGCTCCAGGCTCCCCCTTGAATCTGTGTAGGATAAGCGGTATGGAAAAGGGATGTTCATGCTGTCATTATGTATGTCTGTGTGTAGATTAACGGCCAAGAAAAAGTCATTTAATCCATTTTAAATTAAATATATAATACAGTAAAGTGTGCAAAAAGTGAAGGGGTATGAAGGGGTGAAGTGAAGGGGTATACTTTAACACACTCCATGCATAACAGAGATAAGTCTTTTCTTATAATTTCACCCACCCTCTTTCAACAAACCACCCCACTGAAGAGGGCAAAATTGTTTTCAATCAAAAAGAATTCTGTATGTGGTTGATTTTTGATAGGAGTGTACAAAGCAAGCCAGAGAAACCAAGCGACAGGAAGAGGAATCCCCTTAGTCTTAATTTCTCAGGCATTTCCTCTCAGCAATGATTCACCATGTCTCTCTCTTGTTTCCATAGCAACTGTGGGAGACAGGCTTTCCCAGCAACTGTTATGGGGTGGGGGGGGGGGGAGCAAACACTATAATTTGGGAGACTCAATGTGAGAACAAACGGTGCTGTAATGTTAATGTTCGAGTAATAATGATTATAATAGCAACTATAATAGAAAACTAATGTGGCTCTTGATTGCAAAGCTTAATGTGGAACTAGTGAGACTCATTTCACATAAAACATCCTGAGGTTTGGATGTAGAACATTATGCGGTCTAGACTAGGCCTGATTCAAATTCATTACAGCTTGGAATATGTGGTGTGGAGTGAAAAATGGAAAATATTTACACATATATAATCTCATAAAAAAAATGTCACACAAGAGCGAGGCAATAATAAATCACCTCAGTAAAGCCTTCAATATTAGGCGGTCTGTAATTCTAGATTTATCGGAGGAACAATTGATCAATCCACAAAACAAAACAATATTCTCAGGCATGTCCTCTGTCTAGCATGTGCTGTTTTACTCAGAACAACTGCCTGTACACTGTTACTACTCCAACAATGGACACAATATTGCAGCATTACTCAGTGCCACCTCTACAGTAGATTACTTTTCTTGCATGGCACAAAAACCTTTGGAGCCTGGAATAGTGTAAAACATGGTATTCCCCAACAGGCTTCGTTATGCCGAGCAACCGTGAGGACGGATGCTTCATAGATCATACTCACCGATGCTCAGATGCCATAATTACACCTCTTCATTAAAAGGAAATTTATTCTTGTGCTTTTAACAAACAGGTAAAAATCTGTTGATGCAGTGTTTTCATGAGTAAGTGCACGGACATTTTTTTTATGCTTCCAGCCAACATGTCCATGTTCAGTGGAAAATGAAGAAAAGGGTAAATGCATATTTAATTATGTTGGATTTGAAGTTTTGCAGGTAAATTTATTCTGTGTATCAAGACTCACCAATGTTGGGGTGTTTAAGCAGACGGCAAATGCGAGCTTCACGTTCCAGCTTCTGGTGATCTACAAAAACAGAAACAGCACATTAAAATGAGCCATAAAAGGTATGTGTCAAATACACTGTAAACACCACAAGTCACAGTAACATGACACTATTACCATGTACAGTGCATCCGGAAAGTATTCACAGCGCTTCACTTTTTCCACATTTTTTTATGTTACAGCCTTATTCCAAAATGGATTCAATTCATTATTTTCCTCAAAATTCTACAAACAATACCCCATAATGACAACATGAAAGAAGTTTGTTTGAAATCTTTGCAAATTTATTAAAAATAAAAAACAAAAAAAGCACATGTGCATAAGTATTCACAGCCTTTGCTCAATACTTGCACCAATTACAGCCTCAAGTCTTTTTGAGAATGATGCTACAAGCTTGGCACACCTAATTTTGGGCAGTTTCTCCCATTCTTCTTTGCAGGACCTCTCAAGCTCCATCAGGTTGGATGGGGAGCTTTGTGCACAGACATTTTCAGATCTCTCCAGAGATGTTCAATCGGGTTCAAGTCTGGGCTCTGGCTGGGCCACTCAAGGACATTCACAGAGTTGTCCTGTAGCCACTCCTTTGTTATCTTGGCTGTGTGCTTAGGGTCATTGTCCTGTTGGAAGACTGTTGGAACCTTCGCCCCAGTCTGAGGTCCAGAGTGCTCTGGAGCAGGTTTTCATCAAGGATGTCTCTGTACATTGCTGCATTCATCTTTTCCTGGATTCTGACTAGTCTCCCAGTTCCTACCTCTGAAAAACATCCCCACAGCATGATGCTGCCACCACCATGCTTCACTGTAGGGATGGTTTTGGCCAGGTGATGAGTGGTGCCTGGTTTCCTCCAGACATAACGCTTGCCATTCAGGCCAAAGAGTTCAATCTTTGTCTTGGTCTGAGAGTCTTTCAGGTGCCTTTTGGTAAACTCCAGGTGGGCTGTCATGTGCCTTTTACTGAGGAGTAGCTTCCGTCTGGCCACTCTACCATACAGGCCTGATCGATGGAGTGCTGCACAGATGGTTGTTCTTCTGGAAGGTTCTCCTCTCTCCACAGAGACACGCTGGAGCTCTGTCAGAATGACTATCGGGTTTTTGGTCACCTCCCTGACTAAGACCCTTCTCCACCGATCGCTCAGTTTGGCCGGGCGGCCAGCTCTAGGAAGAGTCCTGCTGTTTCCAAACTTCTTCCATATATGGGTGATGGAGGCCACTGTGCTCATTGGGACCATCAATGCTGCAGAAATATTTCTGTACCCTTCCCCAGATCTGTGCCTCCATACAATCCTGTCTTGGAGGTCTACAGACAATTCCTTGGACTTCATGGCTTGGTTTGTGCTCTGACATGCATTGTTAACTGTGGGACCTTATATAGACAGGTGTGTGCCTTACCAAATCATGTCCAATCAACTGATTTTACCACAGGTGTACTCCAATCAAGTTGTAGAAACATCTCAAGGATGATCAGTGGAAACAGGATGCACCTGAGCTCAATTTTGAGTGTCATGGCAAAGGCTGTGAATACTTATGTACATGTGATTTTTTTTTTTTTGCTTTTTAATTTTAATAAATTTGCAAAGATTTCAAACAAACTTCTTTCACATTGTCATTATGGGGTATTGTTTGTAGAATGTTGAGGAAAATAATGAATTTAATCCATTTTGGAATAAGGCTGTAACATAACAAAATGTGGGAAAAGTGAAATGCTGTGAATACTTTCCGGACGCACTGTATACGATTTCACATTCTTTCTTGACTGTAATTGTGCCCTTGATGAGCAAGTCCCAAGCCTTCAGCCCCTCTGAGCTTCCACAGGCTCCAGTGAGGTTCCCCAGGCCCCAATGAGGGTTTCCTCAAAGCCAAAAAAAGTCTCATTATGTCTCACCTCAGTTTGCTTTTAATGTACTTTTGTGAACTGTAGCTTAAAAAGGAATTAAGCATGGCACATATGTAATTTTTTTGAATTTTTTTTTTAGAGTAACCCTGTAATAAGCAGCTGAGAATCAACAATATAGTCATCCAGCATACAGTCTAGCAGCTTATTTTGAACAGTTTTAGATGTACTTTTGTTCAACTGTTTTCCATACAGCCTGTTTCCAGAGTGTGAAACATATACAGAAGAGCTATTATCATTAATCAAAGTTACCAGTGAAATTTCCAGTCCAACTAACATCTACAAAACAAAACCCACAAAAAAAAAAAACACCTGAAACTAGCCCAAAGAATTCAAGATATGAATCCGTCTTTTTCTCAGCCTTTGCACGGAAACCAAGGTCAAGATCATGCACATGCATTTCTGATGTATAAACATTATCCACACTATAATCCTCTTTTCCCTCTCCCAATCTTTGCAATATGTCTTATAATAGAAACAGTGCCTTAGTTTGCCCCTATGGACAAACCACCATGATATCTACCTTGAAGCAGAGGTTCTTAGTACCAGGACACAGCTATGTTTCCCAACAAAAAATAAACACAAAAGTCCCTGAGACTAAGATTTTTGGAATACCTGTATTCAGTTCTCATTACATGGTATGAATGTCCACATTAAACACATCAGCACAAGGACAGACGGACTAACTCTAGCACTTCAAATGGATTCTGCTACAGAGCAAGAATAGTTTCCTATACTTGACTGCACAATCGCGGTGACTGCCTTCCAAATGAATTCACTGCTCTACTATTTGGATCCTCTACTTGTTCCATTTAGTAATGTTTAATAACTATTTCAGCTGCTTGCTGTGAGCTGAGTCATATATCGGCTGGCGGCAATGTGAGGAGCAAGGGAGTGGTGACATAAATGACTTTCAGCTTCAGAGAGAAAGTGTCCAATATGGGCTCATGGGCTTTAGACACAAGGTTAGAGAAAGAAATATAAAGAATTTAGACAGGACACAGATTTATTGGGGATATAGGGGTATAAACAAGGGGTGTAGCACAATGTCTCTATCTGTATCAGTTATTGCTACAAATATTTGAATGTGTATTGTATGTGTATAACCTCAAAGTGACTACTCCACTACCTCAGCTATGTTACTGGAGAGATGTGGGCAGGAATGTTTTTTTTTAATCCCACCGTTTTTGTTCCTGCCCACTATATGTTCTAACAAATTTACTTCTTTTGCATGAAGTCTAAACAAACTAGGTGCCTAATTTAAGCCACCGTGACACTGCAAATTGAGCTTGTGAGCTTCCTGTGTCATACCCACATGAATGAAAAAAAAACTCCCGCTCATGTGACCAGCTGCCATGTGACCCTTTCTGGCAAGTTTTTTTTTTTTTAAACAAACAAACAAAAAAAAAACAAAAAAACCAATACGGATAGTGAAAGTGTGCACATAACCACACCCTATTCACTGTAGAGTGCACTATTTTGAGAGCTTTGCCATTTTATAGTCACATTTGAAAGCACAATGGAGAAAGGAACCGAGTAATTTTCCCTAGTAGGTACAGAATAGCCATACTCCACTTTAATGTTTTTGGGGAATAGGATGTTGGGCACCATTTCCATTTCCAGGCCCACTGTCACTCCGATAGACAGGAGAGAGCGAGGAAGGCCACAGATGGGCCATCTTTAACTCTGGAGTCCCATAATCCAGATTATAATCACAGTGTCAGACTTTAGAGCACGGCATAAAACACCGCTGAGGTTTTACCTCCACACTTCCTTAGCCAATCGAAATACCAGAAGCATTACTCTTCCATTTCCCTTCCTCATCAGTAATCCTGACCAATAGCGTCAAAGGTGGTTCAAACACTACGATTTCTATCCAATCGCACCCCCTTCAACAGTCATAATCCTGTTTGAACCACTTCAGTGCAGCTGGCCCGAGTCATCTGATTTGTCCTCACAAGGGATGATGGGTAATCTGTGACATAACCGGATTACACACACTGGTCCATGTTCAGATCTCTCACCCTTACTGCATGCTATTGCACTAAACATAAACATTAAGCCCTAGAGTCAGAGAGACTGTAAAAGGACAACAAACAGGTCTGCTGCTGTGTCCGCATTTGACATATACCATATTGTGCACCATTAAATTTGTAATGTCAGTACACAGTACAACCCCAATTCTGAAAAACTTGGGACAGTACAGAAAATGCAAAACAACAAACAAAAGGAGTCACTTGAAAATTCTATTCACCCTGTACTATATTGAAAATACATTATTAACACATTATTTGATGTTTTATATTGTGAATTTAACTTTTTTTTTTTTTTTTTAAATATACACTCATTTCAAATCTGATGACTGCAACACACTCCGAAAAAGTTGGGACAGTCAACTGTTTACCATTGTGTAACATCACCTTTTCTTTTGATAACACTTATTAAGAGTTTGGACACTGAAGACACCAATTGGTTAAGTTTAGCAAGCGGAATTTTGCCCCATTAATCTATTATGCATTTCTTCAGCTGCACAACTGTACCGGGCCTTTGTTGCCTTATTTTGCGCTTCATAATGCGCCACACATTCTCACTCTGAGACAGGTCAGGACTGCAGGCAGGCCATGCTAGCACCCGCTCTCTCTGCTTACGCTTGTAATCTGTGCAGAATGTGGTTTGGCATTGTCTTGCTCTGGATAGAAGCATATGTTGCTCCAAAATGTGTACATATCTTTCTGCATTAATGGTGCCCTCACAGATGTGTAAATTACCCATTCCATGGGCACTGACACACCCCCATACCATAGCAGACGCTGGCTTTTGGACCTGACGCTGATAACAGTTGGATGGTTCTTTTCCTCTTTGGCCCAGAGAACACGACGTCTGTTTTGTCGAAAAACTATTTGAAATGTTGACTCGTCGGACCACAAAACACGATTCCACTGTGTTACCGTCCATCTCAGATGAGACCGAGCCCAGAGAAGTCGGCGGTGCTTCTGGACAGTGTTGATGAATGGCTTCTGCTTTGCAGAAATATACCTTGTCTTTACACATTTTCTGTTTAAATACAAGTCAATGTACATTTACAAATCACTCCTCTTTGTTTTTAATAATCATTTTCCATACTGTCCCAACTTTTCCGGAATAGGGGTTGTAAACTCACCACGTTATTTTTAACATTGGGACTGTTTGTAAGACAGCGATGATATGGTGAGTACTGAATTGGTTAGCGAGCGTGATTTCAGAAATGAGAGCTTATTTGTTACAAGTGCATCTGCTTAGCGTACATCCTTCCACACCAATGCTTTGATGCCTTAAGAGAATATCAACTTTGATAATTATCTCTTGATTGTGCTAAAGTGTTGGCACATCATTATTCTCAGCAGTTGTTACTGACTCCATGAGAATCATTGAGATCTAGATCTTCCACATATTAAAAGTGACCCAGTTCACAAATATCCCAAATGACAGAGAGAGAATGCGGGAAATGGAGCGGCTATTTTCAATCATGTCACACAGGCCTCCTAAATGAGCAACACGCTGCCTGTACACCTACAATACAAACAATGTAAAGTTTCTATTGTAAACTTAACAGTAACACCCACACAAACACAGCACGCACCCGGCCAGAACATTGCTCTGGTAGTACGAGTTACCAGAAGAGTTATCAGAACTCTGTATTTAAAAAAAATAAATAAATAAAAATAAAAATGAAGCATATGAAGCATAAAGCCCCTCTTTCACATCAGCTATACCTAAAGATATAGTGGCATGAATGGCTGAAAACAGATCTGCACTACTACAGCTATGATACTGAGGAATGACATTTATTAATATGTGCTTAATCTGTATTAGTTTAAATGTCTTATTATTTGGATCTGCTAAAATATACAATAGACTTAAGCTGATATTATATAATTTAATAGTCACTATACTATCTTACACTGCCATGGCGCCCAGTGAAGTTTACTCCAATTATAAAATATTATTTTACCAGACCTGCCAGCGATTACACATTTAGCGCAGGAACAAGTTAACGTTAGCACAAGTTAACACTGCAGTGTCAACTGATATTAACTATATACTTGTCTAACATTAGCTATGCCGAACATATTTGAACATACACACCTGGGGCTTCCAGGTGATATTTGTTAATATTGGAGAGCTAAAAACACCTGTGCAAATCTCTTCAGATTAATGTGTTGACTGGCTCATCTTCCATTTTATTATATAGCACAGGCCTGGTGGTAATAACTGCAGTCAAGTGCGTTCTGTAGCTCAGAGTAAGATTTCTTCACTTCTCGACTGGTAGTTTAGTCTACTCTTCTTGAACAAACCGCTCCAATTTTCTGCACATTTCAGCTCTGTCCACAGATGTTCAGATGGGCTCAGTTCAGGACTCATAGCAGGACACTTCAGGACAGTCCATGTTTTCTTCTCAGTCATTCATGGTTGCTTTTAAGAGGTATGTTTTGAGTCGTTATCCTGCTGGATGACCCACAGCCTGTGACTAAGACACATCTTTCTGGCATGGGGCTGTACGCTTCACTTCAAAACAGTTAACACCTGCAGCAGCAAAGCAATCCCAAAATATAAAAGTGAGCCTCCTCAATGTTTGACGGAATGATGTGTTCTTCTCTTTGAAAGATATGGGGAAGTTCTCTCTCTTTTTTTTATGCCAGGAATGACTGTAGCTTATCAACATGCATTTTTCAAATTCCAATCAGGCCCTTTCGCATTTCCCTCTTAATAGAAAGATATTCCTGGCTCTCTTATAATGGAGTCCATGTTCGTTCAGACAATGACAATGACTTTAAAAGTCTTAATAATATTGGCAACACTGATCACGGAAATAGCAAGCTCTTTGGAAGTGGTTCCTTTAAGTTGTGGCTATTATCTTCTTTCTAACCTCCTCCAGGCTGTTTTAAGAAAGCCTTTCTATAATAGGCAAGAATTCAATTCTTTTCACAGCTTTTCTGTTCTCTGATGAGAAACGGTCTTATAATTTCAACACTTCTCAGGACAAATAGTACATTAAATTGAATAGAATGCAAATATAGGTATTGTAGCTGCTAGGTTTGTGTTTATTTTATCTTTAGTTACCGTAAACACTTACATGTGCAACAGTTATTCCCATCCTGGGAAATTTTTTATATTTTATGTTATTGCAAACAGACAAAGACAATTTATTAAAGACATTCTGCAAAGCTAGACATCCGCAAATGTATGATTGGTTGTATAAGTGATATAAAAAAATGGATTTCCATGGGGGGGGGGGGGGTTGGTGTTCCCCCACACGCCATAAACCTAATTATTATCTCCAACACAAGCAGAGAGGAAATAAATTGTTGCAAAAATGGACAGGCAGCCATTTAAAAAAATGGAAAAACAGACAGAAACTAGGAGTCTCCCTCAATTAAAAATCATATTAAAGATTATCTAGTTTAAGGTCTATAAATGTGGCCATTCCCATGAAGATTGTCTTTCTAAGCCTGGAGGGAAGATGGAAAAAAGGAGGGGAACTGAAGACCTGATGTAGGCCGTCTTAACTACAGGATGAGCAGAATTAAAAGGCAGACACTGAAGATCCGTAGAACAAAAAGGTGACTAGCGTTCATGAATATGGTAATAATTTCAATCATTACTTTACTCTGGCAGGAACTATAAATAGACAAATGTTTCCATGGCAATGTGTCACTCATCATTCTGCAAACTCATTCAGGCATGGTGTATGTGTGTGTGTGTGTGTGTGTGTGTGTGTGTGTGTGTACACATCAACAGCTGTATGACTATTCATGCAGTTCACCCATTTATAAAGAGAGGAGCAGTCAAAAGTGAGACGCGTTCTGCCTTGGCACAGACAAAGAGACTCCAATTCAGTTTCAATGACTAAATTACTAGCTATATAAATTATCTATATTTATTTAGCACATTTCATACACTGAAACAGAAGAGCCATAAAATATATAAATAAAATGAACCATATGGCACAACACTGACTCTATCTAGAAGAGTCCAACAAAAGTCAGTGACCAGGGAAAGATGGCATTAAACAGAGAAGCAAACAAGATGTCAAGGGTACATCTGAAGAAGCTGGAGAAATCCACAGCTCAGATGGGAAAAAGCTGGTCACAGGACAGCCATAGCCCAGGCGCTCTACAAAGCTGGGCTTTATTGAAAAGTGGTTAGCCATATGAAATCCCATCTAGAGTTTGCCAAAAACATCTTGGAGTCTCAGCAAACAGGTGGGAAATAAAAAGTTATCTGGTCTGATGAGATCAAAATTGAACTTGGCACAAAGCACTATGCTGGGCAGAAACAACACACTGATCATCAACCTTACACTACAATCCTTACACTGAAGCATGGTGGTGGTAGCATCAGGTTGAGCGTGACCTTGGACTCGGTTACTTTTCTGACTAATACCCTCTTTACTCAGTCACTGAGGTTTGGTGGATGGCCTCGTCTAGGCAGGATCTCTTCTTGAAGAGTGGAAAAAGACCATCACATCCTTTTCATATTTGTAATAATGGATTTAATAAGGATTGCCTGCAAAACACAAAAACTCTCAATAGCTCATTCATATAGATCCCAAAGAAGCAGTTGTCATACAAAACACTATATTAATAGGAATAATTTTCAGATACAGGTAGATTTGTCCCTCAGTACACAATGGCTTGACATGTTTGGTCCCATAAGCATTCCTGAGGAGAGGTTCTGAGTCAGTGCTCAAATTGGTGTGACAATTGTAAGACAAAGAAACACACACACACACACAAAACAATGTGTGAGTCATCTTTATGGCATGGAGCTTTAAAATGTCATTCACCAATTAAATATACATATCTCATAAAATTCTCTCAGGGTAATTCAAGATCATTTATACAAGGTATGCAAAAGGAGCAATTTTTTTTTTGGTTTGAGCAGAAAAAGGAAAAGTTATATTTTTGCATGATAGCCATATGAAGTCAAAAGAGGAAAGAGGAAAAACTAAAATCACAAATGGTAAGTGTTGAATAAAGAATAAAAAGAGGCAAATGTGGCCATGTTTGCATGTACAAGCTTCTATTAATAGGATCGTGTGGCATCAGTGTATCGTGAGGGTTTCACAGCTGCCTTCAGGCAGTGTATAGTGAATCTACGTTGTGACTGAGTTCGAGTTGAAATACACCCGAGCATCTTCTCACAGATACACGTGTTCCTCACAAAACTATGATGGAGAACAAAACGTTCACATGAAAGGTGACGTGAAAAATGTACTACTACTACTGTATTACTGTACTAGTACTACTGTTACTATCTGTACAAATCCCATACAGGAGCCATGACATACTCTGAAAGAGATGCAGTAAGAATGCACTTCAGACAGAATGCATCTTTAGACATGTTGAGAGCTAAAAATAACTCCATTCAGAAGCCAAGCATGTGCATGTGTGTGTGTGTGTGTGTGTGTGTGTGTGTGTGTGTGTGAGAGAGAGAGAGAGAGAGAGAGAGAGAGAGAAGGAAACCAATTGAGAAAGATGAAAAAAAAAGCCCATTAATAAAGAGTAAAAAGGGAACAAAGCGTGCTGGAAGCATACATTAAGACACATACTTCAACAATCATTCCTAAAAATTGTCCTAAAAATTGTAAGGTCTGTGAGAATATGAATAATTTTTTTTCCCCTGATCAGGGGACTGTAAACTGTGAAACTTTTACCCGCTCAGGTCAAGCACTGAAACATGGAGACATCATAATATACTCATGTTAGTGCTTAGCTTCTTTAATGTTCACACATTAACATTCATAAGCCTCTTAACAAGCTCTAGAAAACACACTTCCCTTTTTTTCGTTTAAGAAAAGGGAATACAGGACACTGCACAAGGACTCAGTAACCTTTTCTGAAATGAAAGTCTTCAACTTTTCCAACACTTTTTAAGTAACATATTCATTATATGATTTCTGTTTATCACAAAGTCACAACCTAAAAAACGTGACCCCCATATGGGTAGCATTTATAAGGTCATGTTCATCCTGTTATATCTATATAACATATCACTCTAAAGCTTGTCAGACTGCAACCATCAATAATCTAAGTGAAGTTTACATCCATCCATTTTCTGTATCCTGCACAGGGTCACAGGGTCACAGGGTCACAGGGGGAGCCTGGAGCCTATCCCAGGAGACTTGGAGGGCACAAAGTGGGGAACCCTGGATGGGGAACTAACTAGAGATGTCACGAGAACCGATACTTCGGTACCAAGTCGGTACCAACATTCTTAAAATGTGACGGTACTTGTTTTTCTGCAGTAGCGTAGGTACCGTTATTAATTACCTATTACCGAGGTTGAAATTCTTCCTGAACTGAAGGGGCAGAAAATACGTACAAGTGTTTTAGTCGGCCCACAAGTGGTAAAGAAGAAGAAAAACGCCTACAAGCACACGGGAAAAACTACAAAAGTTTAGCGCCACCCCGACTCGTTAAGAGGCAGAGAGAGAAATGCTCGTTGAGAGGAAAGGTAGCGTTGGTTGCCGGTGTGCGACCGATGCTATCGTTCATTTCAAACAAAGCGAGGAAACACATGGAATTTGGCGAAGCACCTGAAAGACAGTCTTACACTACACTACAGCCAATCAGCCTACATGTCTTTGGCATGTCTTTGGACTGGGGGGAGGAAACCAGAGTACCCGAAGGAAGCCCCGGTTCTGGGAAGAACATGCAAGGTGGAGGCAGGAATCGAACCCCCCAACCCTGTAACGTATACAAAATACCTGGGACAAACAGATTTTGGGCTGCTAGTTTTTTTATTCATAGTTGCCTGGCAGGCAAATAGGTATAACAACCAAGAAAAACAAACGAAAAGTTTTTATTCGATACATAGCTTAATTATTGGAGCACACAGGTATGTGGAAAGACTGATGAATCTGAGAGAAAAAAAACAATGCAGTGCAAATATAACTCTCCTCCTTACTACACACAGTCACAAGAAAGTAAAGACGTGAACCAGACTAGGATAATATCATTTACATGCAATGCAAAGAGGCTAAAACATTTGGCAATAACTTGGTGACATTTTGTCAATGGTGCAAACATGATGTGCTACATCAAAAACTTCATCAGGAGGGTATAGAGACTATAGCTACACAGTCATCCCCTCCCCATACACTCATACACTGGTTTGTTTGCCTTAATCTGTATTAATGCACTTAAATCGATAGCTAAGTCTATTATATTTCTGGGCAACGAAACCATGTAATTGAGAAAGTACATTGGAGCTTGAATAATGAACTATGATATATAAAGGAACTGTGGCCTAAATCAGTGACTACGTTTACATGCACATCAAATTCTCTTTAAGGTCTATATTCAGGTTGCAGCCATATTCCAAATATGATGTTTATATTTGTACAGGCATCGGAATATTCCTGTATACATGCTAACAAGCATGTAAGTATGCCCGAGTTGCCGTTCCTAAATACCTAGCCTACAGCTTATCATCTGTTATCACCTACAATTCCTTGAGGACTGAGCATGCGCATATATCTCCTTTCAGTGGATTTTCTGAATAAGGTGTTTACGTGCAACACATTTCTGATTAAAACAGCCGTATTCCAGGGATGGGAATCAGAATTTGGGGGATCAGAATATTGTCTTAATCTGAATCGGGCAATCGGACTGCAGGGTTTACATGACTTGATACTAATTAGAATATTGCCAAATTCTGATTAATAACCAAAAATGTATGTACATGTAAACAAACAACATCAAGGAATATTGGACAAAAACTATTTTAAGGATGATATTCAGCATACAGTTTCAGTACATACTTGATTTACTTGATCACATGACTTTGGCCTCTGGAGTTTGAGGGAAAGGGAAAGAGGGAATGAGTTAAATGCCATTAGGCCCTCAATATGAAAGCCATGAAGCAATTCTACTTCCTTATTGTCTGGACTGCCAGGACGAACTTCATATGAGTCGCCTATACAAAAAAAAGGGGGACTGGGCAAGTATATAATGGAGCTTTCACTTGCCCTGCGGGCTCGCTTATGAACAATGGACCGTAAACCCATAGGAGCTTTTATTCCTCGTCTAGAAATATTAGATATGTGCTGTCTCTATGGAAATGAGGCCAACTGCCTGGGCAAGTAAGACATGAAAAAAAAAAAGTGTACAAAACACTCAGCATGATGATAAATAGGAAAAGGCCTCATGCTGTTAGCTCACACACACTCACACACACACACACAAACAAACGAACAGACCACAGGCAGTTGCTCAGTCAGTGGCGCTCCAGAAAGAACGATAGACAACTGTGAAACACACGATCAATTCACTGCAGTAATGATCAAGCCCCAGACCTGTTAAACAGCATTAGGTATATACACACACACACCTATTTCACCAACTAGACACATTCCTAAGCGCTTGCTTAAAAAAAAGTAAACATTTTACAACACAGGTTCTTCATTGTCTTACAGGATGACGGATGCTTGCCATTTCCTGAACAAACACTGATTAAAATCTGGTGTCTTTATAAGTTATGAAACCTCCATGATTTATCCTTCTACCTCAGTCATCTTTATTTCTGTCTCTGAATCATATGAACTTTGTAAACTGCAGCAACAATCCACATCCATCCATCCATCTATCTCTCTCTCTCTCTCTCTCTCTCTCTCTGTCTCTCTCTCTCAGGGTCATGGTTAACATGGTCTGCAGACACTCTCGGAGATGCTACAATTCTACCAACTCCTCTTCATTTTTCAAGGGGTTATATTAAGAGTTGTTTGGTTTTGTTCATTTTTTTTGTTTGTTTTTTTGTTTTAACTGCTCTAATTTTGGCTACCTCCCCCACATCTGAATATGCAAATCCTCATCTGATAGCACCAAAGCCAATGCAAATGAGCTCCAGACTCACACACTGCATTGTTTTTCCCCAACAGTATACAAATTCATTTGAGAAGCCTGATGATGAAGGTTACGCACAAACACAGGCCGAAAAAGTAAATAAGAGAAGAAAAAAAAAAAAAACCGACATAAGCTCCTTGCAAACATTTTCATACCCAAGAGCCATATCAGTAGTCCTGATAAATATTTATAAACTGTCTGTTCATAAAATGTTGGTAATAATTATTCAGAGATTCATCATATATTCACAGCAGTGTTGTTTGCAGTCATTTGCTTGAATGTATAAATAGCAGTTTTCCCCACTAAGCAGAATATTTTTCTCTCCATGGCTACACCAGACTGTTTCCAGTAATCCAGGTTTGCACTGCGTGATCTCAGCAGTCTTATAAAATGACTACATAATCACACTACATGAGATGATCCCAATACAATCTTGGCTGAATTCTACACGATGAACATCCACTAACGATAGACCTGTGATTAACGATTACTACATTCTGCTTACATCATCATTCAGTGCAATATGTGCTTATGCAGAAAACGGATTCGCAGACACAGAAAGAAGCCCTTAAGGGTAACAGTGACTAGAGAAAACGTTTTTCTAAAAGGTTCCTGGCTGGGGAAGGCATGAGGACAACATGAATGCAAATTCAACATGTGTTTTATGTAATAAGAAAACAGGAAGCAGTAATTCTCCAGAGATTTCTTTCCATGTTGTGTCCTTTTTAGTCTGTTATGGTGGAACTCTGGTCAGAAATCAAAGAGGCATTCTCTATGCTGCCACAATTCAACAAACTGCTCTAATTTTAAATCCCATGTTTCGTTTATGTTTCACCATGGGCTAGTCACACTTAGGAGTTTCGTTGTCCGCATACTTTTGGCCATATAGGGTGATTTTCAGTAGTGCAGAGCATATCAGAGCTGTGGCATGGGCTGCTCTTTTCTGAGTCACATTAACAGATGTTAGACAATATTTTCAGAATCAGAGATACTAAGGTATGTGGAAACAGTGACTAAACTGAGCAAACCAGAATAGTGAAGCACAAAAACTGTTATATAACTAACACAGGAGGTTGGGAATCTTTTCAGCTGGTAGAGTCATAAAAGCCAGAAAAAAAAAAGAAGAAAAAAAAAGGAATGATTTTTTTTCTTTAAAGCGCCAGAGGAACATATTTTTTGACATTTTTATACATGTCTTCTTCTTCTTATAGTTATTATCTTTACTATTATCGCATAATTATAAAAAGTGGTAATGTAATAAAGGCCATTTCACATTTTGCATGTTCTTGACCTAACAGCCTGCACTTCACCTAATGCGCCTGTAGGTGGCAGTTGGATTTCTTTTAACCAACTATGATAGTTTCATCAAATGGTATATCAATACATGATTCAGTACCGAAGTAAAGGGTAAACTGATCACTACTTCCCATTAATGCGACTTCCCGATATGCAAATTCGTCTGTCTGTTCGGAATGGAAAGGACGATACTTGTCATCTGTTTTCCGTTTAGCTATTTCACCTTTGTTAAAAAACTGAGAACAGACTGGCTATGTAGTTTTCAACCGATTTGTGAAACAGACCGGGAAATTTCCACTCTGCTCTACATTGCTAAATGAAATTTGAGCTTGCTGTGATTGGTGATTGGTTGGTGTATACATGACAAACAGGCATTGATTATAAATTATGTAATATTTTTTAAATACGTAGAACTGAAAGAGCCATAGGTTCCCGACCCCCGCTCTAATGTTAGCACAACCCATGCTGCTCGCCTCTAAACAATTCATCAAGCAAAGATGACGATGCTAGTCAGACTTAAATAACAGTTTTATGTGCGATGAGGGAACGCCACAGCTCATATCCCAAATGATTTTCTGCCTTTTTGTCGAAGGCACAATGCTTCATCTCCAGAGACATTATCAGTAGAGGATAAAGATTTTGGTTACATAAGTCAATCTACTCAGGGATTCAAGCAGCCACTCATTTTCCATAGTAATGCACATTATTTGCTTGCCATACCTTTGCGTTCAATTACATTAGTCATCACATTTTAGCCCAATTCACTGGGCCTCCAAACATGGAACTGGGCAGCACATGGGGCTTTAATTTCCCCAGGTAAATGGATTGATGATTTGTCCACTCCTGATGGTTTTCATGTGGAATGAAAGTAAGATTTTCCACACACCTGGGAAGCAGTAATGTTCATTATGCAGTACAGGCAAATGAATGCACATCATACAATCACACATTTTGGAATGATCTCACTAATGTCCCATATGCAGCTAAACATATGCCCTAATAGTGCCACTGAAACGCCACAAGCACATCATCTAGTCAGTCAATTACAATATTTCTGCACAGATTTACTAGGCATTTACAAGATATATGAAAACCGCATCCAGACTTATTATTAGTTATTCCACTCTTCTCAATCTAGTCATGCTGAGAGGCAGAACTCTCTAGGGATTTGATTTCCAGTTAGTAAGCCATGGCATGGCTAGCATCATTTTCCTCTGGAATGAAAAGCAGTAGGTTTGGGGTTGTATTTCCATGAGGGCTGTCAGAATGAATTTCAGCGTTCAAATACTATTAACACTTTTAGAATATTTATCTATTTGAAGAAAAATAAAATCAAAAACGAAAATGTTCAACATTCCCATGTTCTACTGTTAGTTGCCTAACAAGTAACATATCAAAACAAGTATGTACCTTTTGGCCAAAGTAGAAAGGAAAAAAAAAGCACATCACCAAAAGCACACTGTTCTATGTTTAAATGTAAAACAACCTACACAAAAGTGACATATGTAAGTAGGACATTTTCAAACAGGCACTCAGGGTCATTCTGTCTCTGTAATTGAATCTCAAATATTGTTGTGTTAGATATATTGTGTACTATATAGCTTCTACAATCCCATGTTGGGGTTAGGGGTCAGGTGTTGTGGTTAGGGGTCAGGTGCCAGGGTTGAATTTTTACACAGCTGCTCAAGATGATAGATTTGTACATGAATCCTGAATAATAGCTGTATAAGGGTAAAGACATAAAAATAAACCTGAAACATTAAAATTTCTGATTAAAGTATGTCACTGCCTCCTTGCAATGTTGGCTTTTTAACACCATGTATAAGTCAGTCACATTTTATGCTATTTTGCAGAAAGGGAATCAAGATTATATATATATATATATATATATATATATATATATATATATATATATATATATATATATATATATACACATACATACATACAGTATCTCACAAAAGTGAGTACACCCCTCACATTTTCGTAAATATTTGATTATATCTTTTAATGTGACAACACTGAAGAAATGACACTTTGCTACAATGTAAGGTAGTGAGTGTACAGCTTGTATAACAGTGTAAATTTGCTGTCCCCTCAAAATAACTCAACACACAACCATTAATGTCTAAACCGCTGGCAACAAAAGTGAGTACACCCCTAAGTGAAAATGTCCAAATTGGGCCCAAAGTGTCAATATTTTGTGTGGCCACCATTATTTTCCAGCACTGCTTTAACCCTCTTGGGCATGGAGGTCACCAGAGCTTCACAGGTTGCCACTGGAGTCCTCTTCCACTCCTCCATGATGACATGGATATTAGACACCGTGTGCTCTTCCACATTCCGTTTGAGGATGCCCCACAGATGCTCAATAGGGTTTAGGTCTGGAGACATGCTTGGCCAGTCCATCACCTTCACCCTCAGTTTCTTTAGCAAGGCAGTGGCCATCTTGGAGGTGTGTTTGGGGTCGTTATCATGCTGGAATACTTCCCTGTGGCCCAGTCTCCGGAGGGAAGGGATCATGCTCTGCTTCAGTATGTCACAGTACATGCTGGCATTCATGGTTCCCTCAATGAACTGTAGCTCCCCAGTGCCGGCAGCACTCATGCAGCCCCAGACCATGACACTCCCACCACCATGCTTGACTGTAGGCAAGACACACTTGTCTTTGTACTCCTCACCTGGTTGCTGCCACACACGCTTGACACCATCTGAACCAAATAAGTTTATCTTGGTCTCGTCAGACCACAGGAAATGGTTCCAGTAATCCATGTCCTTAGTCTGCTTGTCCTCAGCAAACTGTTTGCGGGCTTTCTTGTGCATCATCTTTAGAAGAGGCTTCCTTCTGGGACAACAGCCATGCAGACCAATTTGATGCAGTGTGCGGCGTATGGTCTGAGCACTGACAGGCTGACCCCCCACCCCTTCAACCTCTGCAACAATGCTGGCAGCACTCATACGTCTATTTCCCAAACACAACCTCTGGATATGACACTGAGCATGTGCACTCAACTTCTTTGGTCGACCATGGCGAGGCCTGTTCTGAGTGGAACCTGTCCTGTTAAACCGCTGTATGGTCTTGGCCACCGTGCTGCAGCTCAGTGTCAGGGTCTTGGCAATCTTCTTATAGCCTAGGCCATCTTTATGTAGTGCAACAATTCTTTTTGTTCAGATCCTCAGAGAGTTCTTTGCCATGAGGTGCCATGTTGAACTTCCAGTGACCAGTATGAGGGAGTGTGAGAGCGATGACACCAAATTTAACACACCTGCTCCGCATTCACACCTGAGACCTTGTAACACTAACAAGTCACATGACACCGGGGAGGGAAAATGGCTAATTGGGCCCAATTTGGACATTTTCACTTAGGGGTGTACTCACTTTTGTTGCCAGCAGTTTAAACATTAATGGCTGTGTGTTGAGTTATTTTGAGGGGACAGCAAATTTAGACTGTTCCACAAGCTGTACACTCACTACTTTACATTGTAGCAAAGTGTCATTTCTTCAGTGTTGTCACATTAAAAGATATAATAAAATATTTACGAAAATGTGAGGGGTGTACTCACTTTTGTGAGATACTATATATATATATATATATATATATATATATATATATATATATATCATATCTTTATTTTCCCCATTCCTCCCCCATTTAATGCAAACATAACTAATCAGAGCAATCATTCACATGCACACAGAGAAAACCACAATGCAGTAAAAATAATAATAATAATACACATAGATTTGAGTGTGTTTGCTTGTAAGAAGCTGGGATGATGTCATTGCTCAAAGGACAATCTGACAGTCACTATAGCAACAGCGTAGGATTATTCCACTACGGATTCCAAAAGTCCCCTTTTCATCCCCCTACCTCTCTCTGTACATGTTCATCCGTGTGTATCTGGGTGTGCGAGCACCTTGGCATGTTGACAAAGTCCAGCTGCGAGATGACTGAGTGCTTTAGAGAATATTTATCATCTCTTTTCTGTATACTTAGTGTTTGCAGTATATAATTAGTCCCTTGTTTGAGCTGGAGGTCAGGTGCTGAGTTTTGCCTTTCTTTCCCCCGCATGTCAATGTGGATTTCATCTGGTTTCTCCAGTTTCCTCCCATCTCCCTGAAACATGTCAGTAGGTGGACTGGTGAGTCTAAATTGTCCCTTGGTTTGCACATGGTGCCCTGAAACGGACTGGCGTCCCATCAAGTGTGTATATCTGTCTCATGCTCAATGTTCCTGGGATAGGCTCCAGATCCACCATGACCCTGACCAGGAGTTTGTAGTTAGATTCTATTAGTATACACAGTATATAGTTAAATTCTAACCCTTGAAGTGATTGTGTTGTGTAACGATATTAAACTTCAAGTTGCAATTGCACATCACCCATGGAAGGGCTGAGGAATTCCAACACTGCTCATTTTGTTCCTGCTCTAACAAAAAAAATGAACTCTTAATTAGGTCAGTAGTGGCTCTGTCTGTTGAATCTCACTCTTGGCTTGGACAAAAAAAGAAAAAAACAAAAATGTATCAGTGGAAAAAATCCATTCAAAAGTAGTGTCAGAATCTACACCATTAAACAAACTGTGACTATTGTTTGCATATCACTTGCTCCAACTTCAAGGGGTTCTCGCTGTTCTTGCTAGAACCTTACCTTGGAAATTTCATTCATCTTGTATTACTCTCTGCTCCATATCAGCTCTTTGTTAACTTTGAAAAGAAGTGTCCCATGCATTGTGGCTCGAAGTCAAGAATAAAGCACACCACAGGAATGGTTCTACAATATCCGGCATTTTTGACAACTGCATGTGGATTCCACACAAGTCTCCACCTGTCTGGTATGTACACGGGTAAACACGTGACAAGGGGGGGTCATTAGAGAGTGTGGAACTAGATGTGTAAGAAACCTTCACGAGCGTCGTAAATGGCATGATACATTTCTGGGCAAAGTTACACAGTATGAACTTGGAAACACATTTGTCATCATTAACTCCATGGAAATGGAAAACAGAGGGCTGTTAAATATGCACAATGGAATTCCAGCTCCATGACCAAATTAATAAATACACCACTGAGGAGCAGTGATGAAGACCATTACCACTGATCGTGCTTATTATCAGTGCTGCAGTGCAATCTTTGCCTTCCCAGTGCTGCGATTTGAATTGAAGCCGTTCATATTTTATTCAGCTCTTGACCACCGGAGGAACACAAGTGGTTCCTTCTAAATGCAATCCCAAATCTCACACAGCAAAATTAGGAGAAATGTCAAAATAAACAAACTCCCCTGCAGCTGCTAACTCCCCTAGCTTTCTTACTGTATGTATTATGACATTAACTGAGTAACTGACATGTAAATGATAAATCAGATATTGTATTATCAGTACCGTTGTGTGGCTCTCATTATTATCTCGGATATCTTCATATAAACTAAGCTTTCATTAAGAGTGTTTATAAACTTCGCAAACAGACTACAGAGTTTACAGACATTTCCATTAGGGACTAGACGACTGTGTGTTCACAGAGGAGGAAGGCCAGATGTGGAATCAATATGGACAGTATGTGTGTGTGTACACAAGGATAACTGTTTTCTAAAGGGGTTTCCGGAGAGCGGAGGTGTAGTGGTGTGTGTGCGTAAGTGGGGATTCAGGAGGGTAGGAGTGCATATGACTGTTGCTGTGTTAGTGTGTGTGTGTGTCCCTGGAGAGGAAGCTCAAAAGGGCAGAAGTGTGTGCGCATGTATGTGTGTGCACAGAAAAAGCGGGAGAGATCTGAAGAGTGTACTAAAAAGGAAAGCTGGAGGGGGGTTAAAAGTGGAGGGCTTCATGTTTACACTTGCGTTGGCAGTCTGACTCACAAAACACTGCACAGTCATGGTATCAGCCAAGTTGTTCAAAATTCAATGCTGAACACAGCAATAGTTCTGCATGCTTGGTTCAAACAGGGATATGAGTGAACTCAGTGACCAGTGTTGTGCGTGGGTGCGTGCTCTATTTCAGACGTCTGCGCCTGGTTTGCTGGAGTCATCCTGGTGTGTGAGGCTCCAGAGTGGGCCTTGTTAAGCGATTTAACAGGATAGTACTTGAATAAGGATTTCTGACCTCAAGGTCCACATAAGAAATCTGACGTTTCGTAAATATACGCATACAGTGACAAGGAGAAAGAGAAAAGACTGGTAACTCGCTGGAGCAAATGAACCACGCCCTTTTTGCACCCAGATTCTACAAGCAGGAACAAGATAATGCTGAGAAACTGCAAAACATTCAGTTCAAACCATGAAGCCAAGGCAGTTCAGAAGATGGCAAAAAGTCATAAGCACACAAAGGAACAATACACAGATTGGGGGGGTGAGTACAAGAAGCCATCTTTGAGGCAGCCAGACCAGGACCAGATGTTCTGGTGTCTTTAGTCAGATAGCAGTGGAGGTTTTGCTCGGAATGCCTGAAGCTCAAAATGAGTGTGCATGTTCTTGCAGGGTTTCTCATACAAGTAAAAACCAAATGGACTGTTAATGTGAAAGACAGACATGACTACTCTCTGGAGAACTTTGCAGTATGGTACAGATAAGAGGAGGTGTTGATAGTAGGGGTCTAACGTAATGAGCTAAACTGCATCTGTTTAGTTCTTCAAATATTAGTATGTGTACTCAGATTTAAAGCTGTAAGTAAGCAAGTACATATTAATTATGTACTTACATACATACTTATATAAGAGAGTATACACCAATCAGCCATAACATTAAAACCACCAGCCCAAAATTGTGTAGGTTCTCTTGTGCCACCAAAACAGCTATAAACCTTCGAGGCATTGACCCCACAAGAGCTCTGAAGGTGTGCTGTGGTATTGCACACCAACATGTTAGTAGCAGATCCTTTAAGTTGCGAGGTGGCCCTCCATGGATCAGACTTGTTTGTCCAGCACATCCAACAGCTGTTCGATCAGATTGAGATCTGGGGAATTCGGATGCCAAGTCAACGCCTTTAACGCTTTTCTCTGATCGGACCAGATGGGCTAGCCTTCGCTTCCCACGCACATCAGTGAACCTTGGGTGCCATTTACCCTGGCTGCTAGTTCACTGGTTTCCTTCCTTGGACCATTTTTGGGTGGCTGTGGCTCAGGTGGTAAAGTGGGTTCTGCACTATTCATAGGGTTGGCGGATTGATTCCCGGCCCACATGACTCCACACGTCCTTGGGCAAGACACTGAACCCCAAGTTGCTCCCGATGGCAAGCTAGTGTCTTGCATGGCAGCTCTGCTACCATTGGTGTGTGCAAGTGTGTGCGTGTGTGTATTGATGGCCAATTTACCATTGCAGACCATTTACCATTACTATTCACTTTTGGCAAGTACTAACCACAGCATATTGGGAACACCCCACAAGATCTGCCATGTTGGAAATACTATGACCCAGTCATCTAGCCATCACAATCTGGCCCCTGTCAAAGTTGCTCAGATCCTTACGCTTGCCCATTTTTCCTGCTTCCAACACATCAAGTTTGAGAACTGACTGCTCACTTGCTGCCTAATATAACCCACCCCTTGGCGGGTGCCATAGTAATGAGATAATCAATGTTATTCACTTCACCAGTCAGTGGTTTTGTAATAAAGTAATAAATAAGTACTTAGTAAGCAAGTACGTTTGTTCATTCACTTGTTTGATTATTCGTTCATAGTTTTTAAATTAAATTTATATACTACCACTATGCCCCCATGAACACTGGAAAACACTGGACAGAATCCCAGAGGTAGAAATACCATCCCTGTCACCATGATCTGTGAATTCTGGCTCTGACAGTTCCTCAACCTCTGCTACATCACTCGAGTATATAACTGTTCTCAACTAAAGCTGAGCATCGGACTGTTTTCTTTTAAATCCTGTTCGCACAATTATTGTTTTTCTTTGTACATTTTCTAATTGGATCCATTTCCCAAATTATTAACAATAACCTAATTTTTAGTAGCCTATTCATATTGGCTGTATTTGTAGCTGTGTAGAACACATTATCTGTTAATACAAACAATGTGTTCATATTTGGTTACATCCTTAGTTGGTAGATATAGATACAAACCAGTGTTGTTTGGAGTTATTTGTTGATTAGAGTTCATTCATATGGACTGGGAAACCATATCTGACATTAAGATTTGCCTCAAACGCCCAGATCAAATTGCAGAGTATTTTATGGAGCCCAAGTGGGCCGAGTTTGGTGTGAGATGAATGTGCTGAAATCAAAATGGGGCAATCTGATACTGGTGTTGTGTTAAGTTGAAGAGACCACGTTTTCAGTAGACCTGTTCAGGGCAGGGTCAGCTGTGGAAGGGAAAGAGGACTTAATGGGTCACAAAGCAAACAAGGCATTTTATAATGATTGGAGTAAATACAATAGGCTGGCAAACATTCAGGAAGGTGGCGGGTGACTTCTTGGTCACTGATGGTATCACTAAAGCTCGGTCAATAGCTACAGAAACGCTGATGTTTTCGTTGTGTTGCCAGTCCAAAAAAAAACCTGGCAAAAAGGTCATCAGATGATCTGATACATGTTTGAAGCAGTACCGATCTTCAGTGGATTCAGCTGAATACCCGTGCATCAGGACAAAGTAAATAATTAACGTATAAAAGGCAATAATGAGTACAGTTATAGGAAAATTAACAACAGTGTGGGGGTGATGCTGCACGAACCGAAGTGCTTTATTCTGTGTATACCATGGCAACAATTTGCAAATTATTCCATTTTCCTTTGCTAAAGAACAGCATGTAATTTTCTATTTTTTTTCTGCTAGTTACATTCAGTATTGTGAAACATCCTCAAAACAAGCTAGTTCTCACCATCACTTGTCTTAAAGTGTAAGCTACTAAAAACTGTTAATCCTTCACCAAAAACGCTCTCTCTTTTTGACTTTCATATCCAGAAACACTGGCACTGGAGTCTCCTTCCATCAATGTTAAATAGATCTTTTTGTCACATAAACAAATTGTGGAAGTGCATTATTCCACTTATACAACAGATTTGTGAACGATTAAAAATTAGATTTTTAATGAACGATACAATGCACTTTTAAAACTTTAAAAGTTACCTTTAATGTTATGGAACTTCCACGAGTTAGTCGGTAAGTGAGTTCCTGTTATCACTTACTTTATAAAAGCTATAAACAATCTTTCCTTCATCAATCTGAAGACTTTCCTTTTGACTTTCCTTTTGCTTTTATAGAAAATTAAATCGCCACATTGTGATTCGAGAATTCAAATGTGCTATGGTATAAATAAAATTTAGAATGAACAACTACTGACAAATCAGAAACACGAATTCAACACTTCCATGATATAAATAATGTTGAATAAATAAAAAATAAACGTCTAAACTTTGTCAGGCTGCAGCATTATGGTCAGACATTGAAATTGAAAAACAGAGTCATAATTTAGATACATTACACACACACACACACACACACTTTCTAACCTCTCCGGTTCCCTCCCAGCAAAAAAAAAAAAAAAAACCCTCAAACACCAGTGAGTCACATTCAAAGTAGAGATGCCTGATTACAGTCACACTTGATATGACCTGCTACTGTGGTGGTTTAGACAGTTTGAATCAGCCCTGGTTAGAAGTTTCCCTTTTGCACGGTTACAACCACAAACATCTTAGACAAATCAGAACCATTTCAACGTTTAACACAAACAGCCAGCTTCCTAGGAACACTGATGAAACACGATATACTGGTGTAATACTTATTATTACATATTCTCCTTTTCCAATTATTCAACCATAAAGCTTCTTAAGTCTATCTTTATCAACTTTCATTCTTAATCATTCATGTTTTGGCCCTCTGCTCCAATGAACCATCATAAAAGTCCATGCAGCTGCTGTTATGCACAGTTGAAGATCAAGTTCAGTATTTAGTAAACAGCATCTGATTGCTTCAGATGTATGAAAATTCATTCTTGTTTTAAAAAGTTAGAAAGTAAGAGAGTAAAGAAGGAGTTTTGCACAGAATGGAACAGCACATCAATGGCCTAGTTTCTGTATTCAAAGTGCAGATTTCCATTTATGTAAACATCTCACACCAAATTTAAATGAATAATTTTCATACAGACCTGCATTCTTATTTTAAAGCAACAGGCCAGATTCTTAAGGTTACGCAGCATCTTTCCACAACACATACTGCATACAAAGAACTGAAGAAGGCCCAATACTAGGATGTACAGTGATAGTAAGCTTAGACTACATTAAAAAAAAAAAAAAAAACCACTGTAGAAAAAAATTACTCATGATAAAAAAATAATGTGGAAGAAGGACTAATTTGATCTTCCTTCTATGTAAAACGAAAGAAAAAAAAAAAAGTCATGAGGTATATTTGCATCAGAAGTCAAGACCAGCTCTACCAATCTTGATCCTCGGACCTAATCCATATGCAAAATGAGCAGTGGCGGAAAGAGTGCTAAACAAACTGACTTTTGGAAAAGTAAAAGAAGCCATCACGACGTTGTCTGTTGAAAAACTACTAAAGCTATTACTTTGGATTTTTTTTTTTTAAACATGTCTACAACTAATCCAAAATGTTCTATATCTGAGGAATGCATTTGTTTAACAATTACATTAACTAACCGAGTGAGCGGTGCTGAAGTATATAAAGAAAAATAACATTAGCTGGCTAGCTAACTTAACCAAATACTGAATGGGTTTCAGTAACTCGCAAGGTTTGTTACCTAGCTAGCAAGCTCATGCTAATTCATACATGTGTCTAACTGCATTCTTACCTTCAAACATATACTGTACAACATCAAAAGTAGACGCTGACAGACAGTGGATTTTACCGATACTGATAACCAAGTTAAACAGTATCTGTCGATAACGGAGACGGCTGCGACTAACGATTATTTTTGGTAACTGGTTAATCTATCGATTATTTCTTCAATTAATCGATTAGTTGGATTAAAAGGCCTTTTTTTTTTTTTTCTGTATTTCGAAAAAAAACATGCTATTCCACATCCTGCCCAATGTCGTCCTTCAAACACTGTGCAAATTGAAGGCAATGAAAAGGGTATTAAATGTATCTATGTGGGCTATGCTGTACACTGTGCAAAGGATTTTTAAAAAATATTAACTTTAAGTGTACTGAACATAATGTCAGGAGACAGCTATCAGCTGCAATCAGTGTACAAGGTCTGTGTCGACAGATGGCAAGAAAAAAAAAAGTAATGCAACGTGTCCTTGGGTTTGCTTGGGTAGTTTGGTCTTGCAAAAAAAGAAAAATCATCACACACCTATACACCTGCTCATTCGTGAAATTATGTTGTAGCAGAGAAATGCATAAAATCATGCAGATCCACCTCTAGCGCTTCAGTTAATGTTCACATCAAACATGAAAAAATGTTTTTTGCAAAAAACTGGGGAAAAAATGTGATCTCTGTGACTTAGATCGTGGCATGAATGTTGGTGCCACACAGGCTGGTTAGAGCATTTCATAAACTGCTGATCTCTTGGGATTTTCCCACACAACAGCATTTAGCCCAAATGGTGTGAAAAACAAAAACATCCAATGAAAAGTAGTTCTGTGGCCAGAAATGCCTTGTTGATGAGAGAGTTCACAGAAAAATGGCCAGACTGGTTCAAGCTGACAGGAAGGCCACAGTAATTCAAATAAGCACTCTTTACAACCGTGGTGAGCAGAAAATAATTTCAGAGTGCACAAAACACTGAACCTTGAGGTGGATGGGCTATAACAGCAAAAGGACAGGGTTCACTCCTCTCAGCCAAGAACAGGTTCACTAAGCAAATGTTGTCTTTACTTAAACAATCAAGTAATCATGACTAAACATTACTTCAAATGTTGCGTTTTGGACCCATAAATCAAATATCTACATTTATTTACCTATAAAAAACAAACTTAAGATTTCAAGTATTATGAACTCAAAATCAGGATTTATTAAAACAGCTCACTCTGGTCTTTCTTTGATGTAATTGGCCATGTAAGGAGTTCCGCCTGGCATCAAGAGAACTAATGCTCTGATTGGTAGATAATTGCAAAAGGCAGTCCTCTTCATCTCGTATGTTGCTGGTACCAGTGTAGTGAAGTTCAAGAGTTCATCAGGCTTAGGAGAGACGACTCAGTGTGTGTTAATAAAGGAATGGCAATCACGTAGTTTTGTAAATAAAGTTACATTTTGCTAAAAAGTGTTAATTTCCCCTACATATGGAGACTTTTGTGACAGCCTGTATTCAAGCACACTTGAAATGAAATGAACACCAAGTTAAATGAACTTAAATTATGTAAGCACACTGGTTCCCTGGTGGACTAGTGGCTTGATTATGGTGCTCTCACTGCCGTGAAGAGAGTTCGATTGCCAGTCAGTAAACTATAAAAAGTACACTATATGAACACCAAATTAAGTGAACTTAAATACAGAAGTTTTGGGAGACCCCATTACTCAATTTAATTGAGGGAACAAGTTTACTCAATCAACTGAGTACAGTCAACTTGTTAGGGTTTTCAGTTTATGAACATATTTAATATGTTTCAGGGTGGATTTTCTTTTAATGTATGCAGACTCTCAATATTCAGAATTTTCATAAATCATGCTAGTCTGAACTTCCAGTCATGTATAACCAATAATACTGAGGCACTTCCCCTAGGCACTGATGTACTTTCCCTATACACTTAAGTAGCACTGAAATCAAAAACACCACTTAGAACAAATTATTTCCATAAAATAAAGACATGTATGTTCTTGTGAAGATCATCAATAAGAATTATTTATTTGTTGTTATTAGTTATAGTTCTGACATTTAGCTCTCACTCTCTCAGTTATAATTATA
The DNA here is from genome assembly GCF_023375685.1 of Ictalurus furcatus. NCBI lineage: Eukaryota > Metazoa > Chordata > Actinopteri > Siluriformes > Ictaluridae > Ictalurus > Ictalurus furcatus. Next base: position 14,567,838 of record NC_071261.1, read on the forward strand.
CAAATACGCATTGTGCATAGACACGCCTCAGTATATGCTTTTACCCCAGGGGTTGGTATGAGTGCACTTTGTGTACTTTGGCCTCAGGAGATTTGCAGTGTTGGCATCAGCTCAGGTTATTTTGGGTGGAGACTACGATCAGATCCACAGGGGTTAAACTGGAAGCCCTACTTCTTTCATTAGTATCATGGAAGTGGAATTAAAGAAGGTTCTGATTTATGTACATCTGTGTTACAGGCCTAACTTTTCATTTTAACAAAGACAATTATTTAGCATAATTATTTGGCCAGTTTAAGCTTATCAAAGTGATATCATATCAGATACTTCTTTACTGCCAAAGATACATGAAGGAATCATACTTTTATAACAGCAAAACAAATACACTTTGCTTTAAGTGATCAAAAATGAAATGATTAAACACACTTCACTCCCGTTCCAAATGTGATGATCAGTACTATGGAAAAAGTAGATGCCATTCATCAAAACTACCCAAATATAACCCCCTGCATGGAAATCTTATCCCGTCTAAAGGGAGTTTTTGTCTTAAACAAAGGCATAACCTTCATCAAAAAAATGTAGTGCAAATCAGAAACAGGAAGAGGTCAGGTGTGAACGTTTGGTATATCTTAGTTTTTATTTACACCAGTAATGACAGTAATCACCCATCTAAACAAATGTATTAATAACCTAATTATGGGGCTTACTTGCATGCTGTGTGGCACTCAAACCTGTCTGTCAACAGGTTAAATAATTAAGCAACACAACGGGGTGTTGATTGTAAGTGTGCTAGATTCAAGTATGATACACAAGATAAGTCAGAAACATATATGAGACCACATTCAGTGCACTCCTTAAAGGAAATCTCCAGCCTAAAAAAGAAATATTGTCATATTGAAATATCTGTGAATGCTTGTGTACTTAGGGATTCTGGTGCTAATTGGTACTGTATTTTATGTTATTCCTATGAGAAATCAGCCGTTGAGTCCCACAATGATGTCACAAGGGGATACTGCTAATGCAGTTACAAATGATGTTTAACGGGAGAAAAAATAAAAATAAGAAAAAATTTAACTATCAAATTATTGCTGTTAGCTCCTAAAAACAAAAGTTTCTATATGTACTCGCCATTTTCGAGCAACGTTCAACGTCATTTCAATGAGAAATCCAACATCAGTGGAGACGGGAAACACAGGACTTAAAGTTCCAGAATGCAATGCAGCTATACAAGTAAAGACTAGACTCGGGTAGTTAGCCATTTACGTACGAGACGACAGGAACATTGGCGCTGAGAGTGGTATTGGCTTCAGTGTTGAAGTGTTGGATCCTTATCTGTTTGAGTGGAGTGTACAGATGAGGACGTGACAGAGCTGGAGAGACTGAGGGACTAAAGTGCTGTTGGAGCACTGGTCTTTTTGTGTAGGGATGACGCGAGGGGCAAATTCCATTGGTGGGTAGTCAAGTGGCATTCAGGGTCATGTAGGAAACCAAAGTGTTAACCAAAGTGAAAATACATGAAATATGAAAAGTTATTTTTATTTCATTTTTTAAAAAAGGACAACTCATAATTTCATTAGAAATAAATCTTAGACATCATATTTTATGCAAGTCACAGTGGATTTTTTTTCCCTATCACTAATTTGCTACATGTTCCAGCTATCACAGAGAAAATGTACCCTACTTCTACACAGCTTACATACAAACAGGTTGTGTGATAACAAAATAAGAAATGATGACTACCTATTCCGCTTCCATATTCAAAAGAAACAGAGTCAACGTTTAAGATGAACAAACACCATCATTATGTAACCATACTAACAAAGAGTGCAAAGATGAAGTCTCTTTTAAAAAAAATCTCTTTAAACCTCTGTTTCTTTTCTAAGTACTTCCTTCTCCAGCATTAGCTCTCACTGCAATTTTTCTGAGAGAGTTGCTCAGATAGGAGTAATTACTAGAGGAGGCATTTGTTTTCCATTCCTTGGTCAGATCTCAGCTCTCAGGCTGATTCAACTCTGTGTAATTGCTGCCTAATGGTCATCACTATCTTGTGAGCCAGAGGCTGAGAGCCAGAGGTCCTAAGCTGTTTGTGGCTGTTTCAGGGGTAATTATGCCACATTCTGTGTGTAAATATTACGTCTAAGACGTACAAGTCTAAATTCCCAATTTAAGCACCGTTTTCCTCTTCACACACATGCATTCGAGGCAGAATCAAAAACTGGGAAGTCTGCACAAAATAAAAGGGTGGAGAACTTACATATTCTGTTTGATGTACTTTGGGAAATTAGTAGCACACAGTTTTGGGTGCGATGAAGTCCGCATCGCAAAACCAGGTGCAAATTAGCACCTCGGAGCTGTAGACAGTATTCCCTCTCAAGTGTTGGATTTTGCCACAACATTGGGTAATAGAACATACCAGGTGTAAATTAGTGGCATGATCGTATCTAAATTTTACAGAAGCCACAGAGAACCACAACAAAGTGATGGTTCACTGGATAATTAAGAGTTTGTAGCCTCCAAAACAGATCTACTAGAACCCTTTCCCTGCAGTGACAGGGAAACACTACACATAGTACTACCATGGAATCCACCAGAGGACCGACCAAAGAACCTTTAAGCGTTCGTAATTTCAATAATATAGATGTTAATGAACAAAAAATAAGCAGCGACTGCCAGTAACCAGATGTCTGTGCTTGAAATTTTACAATACCGTGTGCAGTAATAACAAATGGGAGCCTTTATGAAACCATTGAGGTTTTTTTTTTTAACAGTGTTTATGTTTACACTGTGATCATTCTGAGTGAAAGTGGAACAAATGACCATCCAGTTCTCTACAAGAATCATCTGTCAAACATGCATTAATATTTAATTGAGAAAGTGTAAAGCCTAGAGTCAGACATGTTCTGATCATTTAGCATGGAATCATTCAGTTATACTACAGGGTGTCACAAAAGTCTCTATTCATAGGGGACTATGTTAGCTAGCATCACGTCGGTTGTGCCTTCATCAGTCGATGTTCATATGGAAGTCCAATTTTTGGTTGGTCCAGAACACTTTCAGTCTTTTTGAATTTGTTAATAAGTTTGGCAACAGTGTCGTGTGATTGATGTGGTCGCCATGTTTCCTGTTGAAGTCCATCGCATACTTGTGTCAGTTTCCTGATCCAGTTACGACAGTGATTTCAATACCTTCTTCTTTTGTCAAAGGCGTTCTTAAAGGCTATCTGGAAAAATATATCATATAAACTAAGTATGAAATATTTTGGAAAACTTTTTACTAAAAACCTTCAAATTTTCCCTATGCATTGAGACTTTTGGGACCCTCTGTAGTTATTACTATTATTAATATGACCCCAGCTTCTTGACAGGCTGGGGTATGCAAAGAAAAGAATTTCACTGTGCTCTACTCTATGTGACCAATAAAGACTGATTACTCATTATTATTATTATTATTATTATTATTATTATTATTATTATTATTATTATTATATAAAGTGATATTTTTCTTTCCTGTGACATCAGTGCTTCAATGACATGACTAAAAATGTCTTAAGAAATAAAAATAAGAATGTTTGTTGGTTTCTGTCCAAGCAGTGTGAAAGATCACAAAAATCCAACCTTTCTGCATGAGAAATCCTGAATTAGAGAAGAGATTATTGTTTATTATAAAGGGGACTGACATCTCTGGTCCTCTGAAGACTAATATTCTGAAAGACAAAAAGGTTCTAATTAAGCCAAGCTAAACTCTCCTCAGGGCCACTGGCCTACTTGTGTAAATTAGGATGTCAAGTGAACACTCGAGGCATCAATCCCCCTTTTCCACTCGAACGTTTGCTTGTGATCCGGGTACGTGCTTAAGTGCTTAAGGCAAAAGCCTCATCCACCGGTTATATGCCAAGTCACTTTTTATTCATATTTTGGGTTCTTAACTTTTTTTGTGACATTCCTGACTACAGTTTACACAGGGCCATTACACAGACACCTGCCCCTAATGCAGTCAGAATTGTTAATACTGTGGATGAAATTCTTTGAATATCATCAATATCATCCTTTAGTCATCCATCCAGGAAAAAAAAACAACAAAAAAACACTTGTCAAACCAACAAACGCAGACTAGGCTTTAATAGCATCTGGTTGCTTTTAAACTCATGAACGGAGAATGAGGTGTCATTTTATTGTACAGATATTTCTACTATACGTTTACAATCTTGGACTCCCTGTTCTGCATCTTGGCTTCCATTTTGTCATTTCTGTTTTGGGCTTATCTCCTTCCCGGATTGCGCTCCCAAATTGTGAACTTATTAGTCTGTGTATTTCAATTAACAAAGTTTACAAAGTTTTCTTATGTGCATTACTTTGCACCTTCAGGTCAGAGCCTTCATATTCTATAGGTCCATTTGCCTGGTTTTTGATTACGTGTCTGTTTTCCCAATTAACTTGTCCTTAACTGTGCCCCATGTCATATAACAACAATTGCTGTATTTCTCTTAATAAAGATTTTAAAATGTACGTCCTGTTCAGGGGGAGGAAAAATCGAATTTCCATTCTGGCGAGCCCATTGGAGAAGTAAAAGCGCCAGTGTGCTGCCCAGTCCCATGTTCATAATTGACTATAGGCTTATAAGAGGTAGCTATCATAACGTTATAACATATGGTGAGGCTGTGAGATTTATGAACAATGACTATACTGAACAATAATGCTGGGAGAATGTATTTAACAGAAAGAAAAAGAAAAAAAAAAAAATCACACTTCAATAGAAAAAACTGTCTGAAATCTGTAAATATTTAATTTGTAATATTGGTGGCTTAGTGGTTAACACGTACGCCTCACACCTCTAGGGTTGGGGGTTCGATTCCCACCATGGCCCTGTGTGTGCGGAGTTTGCTGTCCCTGTGCTGCGGGGGTTACCTCCGGGTACTCCGGTTTCCTCCCCCAGTCCAAAGACATGCATGGTAGGCTGACTGGCATGTCCAAAGTGTCCGTAGTGCATATTCATGGGTGCGTGAGTGTGTATGTGATTGTGCCCTGTGATGGATTGGCACCCTGTCCAGGGTGTACCCCGCCTTGTGCCCGATGCTCCCTGAGATAGGCTCCAGGTTTCCCTGTGACCATGAAGGAAGGATAAGCGGTATAGAAGATGGATGGATGGATGGAAATAATTACTGCATGGCTGTTTGACTGAAAACTGAAAAGGTGGTCGCTGATATCTGCACAGTACTGTGTAGTCCACAACCAGCATTTCATCATTTAAAATGAAGAAACATGGCAGAATTGATGAAATCAACAATTGTCAGGCATTTAGTCTCTCTTCTTAACAGTCAGTGAGATCATCAGAGAGACAATTTGTAGCTCATTATAGAGTAGCGATGGCTCCTTCTATGGAAAACCATCTATGGTTTTCCATCAAACCATCTATTCTAGACAGTTTGCTAAAAGGAAAACAGACTTACAAGTCATTATGATGTTTACCAGATGGCATCATTATGATCTTTTCCATTATCGCCGGCTTATCAGCTGAATTTTAAACTGCAAAATGTTCTATGATTTCTATTCGGCATGAACAGAGCAGAGCAGAGCAGAAGAGCAACACAAATAGCTCGAGACTGAAAAAGACCAGCGTCCATGCTCATATTCTGGCTTTGCTGAATTTGTGAATGAGAGAAATCACTGGTTATATAATACACATCCATCTCTCTCTCTCTGGCAGGCTGAGTGGATCTCTCCAAGGACTCGACATCCACAAATAGAAAGGCAGAAACTAAAGGGAGACGAATGATGATCAGATTTATTTCCGTACTGCTTCATGCCTTAAAATTAATCTACAAAACGGCCGTTAATATTGTAGGTGTCGCATCTGAACATCTCATTTCAGATTCTTATTACAAATTGAACCGTCGAATTCAGCAAGATGGAAGTGAGAAAATGAGAACATAGGAATAGGTCTGTCATGCTCTCACTGTTTGAAGGATGTCTCGTCACATGCGGAGTCTCCCACACAGACAGCTGTGATCTGCCACTGAGAAGGGCAGGAGGAGGGAGAACGACTCAAACAAGGCGTGAAGGATTCCTTCAGAGAGAATTCAAGCAAAACCCCTGTACATATTCAGCAGCGCCTTTCACTTCACTGCACTCTCTAGCCTTAAAAGAGCTATTTTTAGCCAGCCCATGCTGTGCTCAGATATGGGGGCACTGTGGTAGGTCTGAACATCACAGAACGCAAACACAATGTTGTACTAGCGTTACATTAGGTCTGCACAATTCTTGAGACAATACAGGAATCACAATTTTTTGTTTTAGAATTGAGATCATAATTCTCACTCAAGATTCTTCGTTACTGTGGGGAGCACAGTAGTTTAGGGCTTAGTACATTTGCCTCACACCTCTGGGTTTGGTGGGTCGAGTTTGCATGCCCCCCCGTTCTTTGGGGGTCTCCTCTGGGTACTCCGGTTTCCTCCTCAAGTCCAAAGACATGCGCTGTAGGCTGACTGGCGTTTCCAAACTGTCCATAGCATGTAAATGTGTGTGATTGTGATTGTCATCCCATCCAGGGTGTCACCTGTTTTGTGCCTCGAGTAACATGAGATAGGTTCCAGGCTTCCTGTAACCCTGTGTAGGATAAGAGGTATAGAAAATGGAGGATGGATACGTTACTGCATTTTAAATTATTTGTCTGCAATTCCCAAAATTCTATTTAGTAAAAGACTTTAATCACATTAGAGTGCCACGAGCACAGTGTGTCCTCAGAAATTTTTAAGCAAACCAACAACATTAACAGCTGGTTAAATAATTGTTGCTTTTTTCTGTTCTTCTGCCAAGGATGACTCATAAACTACCTGTGGGGGAAAATTGCTTTTGGTAAATGCGGTCTATGTGTAACGCGTCACATTTTTGAGCAAGACAGCATGCGCGGACATGACTCACTCACCCCATTCATAGTTTAGTCATAGTTTGTTTAGTAATTGGAAATGCCAATAATTAAACATTTGTTTAGGACAAATTTGTTCCCACTTACAAGAAAGCAGGCATTTGAGCCATTTTAAAACTCACTCCCAGCTTGGCTTTCTCTCCTTTTTTCTTCTGTACACCTTCAGAAGTGTACAGATGTGCACAGAAGCACACAACCTTCCATCCAACTGATCACCAGAGTTCATGAATTTCTGTTCAATTGTGTGTTACACGCCTAGAAACTACTGAAATAAAAGTGACTGAAAAAGCTTCATCTGTCCATCCCTTTTGACATACTCTCTGAGATGACTCACCTTACTGCCAGAGAAAGCACTTCATGTGTATGAGGTTGATGGTCACAGAGAATAGGGAGGAACAGTGGCGTGCTGTTTTATGCAATGGTCGTCTGTGTGAAAATGCAGAATCAAATGGGTTCTTGAATTGAATTGCACTGAGAAAGCAAATGAGCAGCTCTACATCTCTTGAGCACACCTGCCACTGGTGTAACAGTACATGCAATTCATTCATTTAATCATTCGCGCATGGGTCCAGCTGTGGTTTCTGTCTAATGAGCTAAGCAAAAGGCTAATGAGAATGTTATGTAAGGAGGTGTGTGCTTAGATCGCTCATAGAAATCAGCATGTATGGTTTTGCTTTGTGATTGAGCCATGTGAGATCAGCCATATAACTGACACATTACTGTTACTAAAAAAAGGTATCTCTGTTTGAAGTTCTTCTAATATAAGCTTTGAAAGTCTACCAAAAGAAGGTCAACAGTAAACCTCAGTGAGTAGAAATTTAATATTGAAGATGACATTGTATCACATTTTATTTGCTTGTGCTCGGTGTGATTGATTCAACGTCAATTCGACTCAGTTTTATTTGCATAACGCTTCTAACAATAGATATTGTCACAAAGCAGCTTAACAGAAATCCGAATGGAGATTTAGATCCGTAATGGCCAAGTCAGAGATGACAGTAGGAAGGAAAATCTCCCCGAGACAATATAAGGAAGAAACCTTGAAACTCAAAAAGGAACATCATATCATTACTCATTATCCCCTGAGCTCTAACACCTAAGACAGCATGCATAAAAACATGCTTCCCAAGATGTGTATTTACATATAAACCCAGATGTGCACAGAAGCACACAACATTCCATCCAACTGATCACCAGAGTTCATGAATTTCTGTGCAATTGTGTGTTACACTCCTAGAAACTACTGAAATAAAAGTAACTGAAAAAGCTTCATCTGTCCATCCCTTTTGACATACTCTCTGAGATGACTCACCTTGCTGCCAGAGAAAAATGGAGAGAGACAGAGACACTTACAAAAGCAAATTCACATACTTTTCAAAGTATCTGCATGTACAGTGCCACAAAACAAATACAACAGTGAAAGCTGTGAATCACTTAAATGTGTCTGAGTTTATGCCATTATAAATTATAATAATAATAATATAGGGCGGGCTCTGTTTTCATGCTGGCACAGTGTTGGTAATCTGCTTAGTTGTCAGCATGTTTTTTCCACTCAGCTGTTGTGGCACGGAAATGAAAACACCTGCTATGGAGGTGGAGCAGTGCAGCATGGTGAGGTGGGGGGCAGTACAGTGAAATGGGGAGAGCAGTAAAGTACAGTGAGGTGGGATCAGTAGAGTACAGTGAGGTGGGGTCAGTAGAGTACAGTGAGGTGGAGAGCAGTAGAGTACAGTGAGGTGGAGAGTAGAGCTGCAACAACTAATTGATAAAATCGATCATATTCAATTATGAAAATCGTTGTCAACAAATCTCATTAGCGATTAGTCGGTCTGCGCACGGCATGGAGCACGTTTACTCATGGCCAGTTAATTGATTATGAAAATAATCGTTAATTGCAGCCCTAGCGGAGAACAGTGCAGCGTGGTAGAGAACAGTACAACGTCATGGTAGAGAACAGTACAACGTCATGGTAGAGAACAGTACAACATGGTAGAGAACAGTACAGCGGGGTAGAGAACAGTACAGCGCGGTAGAGAACAGTACAGCGTGGTCGTAGAGAACAGTACAGTGGGGTAGAGAACAGTACAGCGTGGTGGTAGAGAACAGTACAGCGTGGGGGTAGAGAACAGTACAGCGTGGGGGTAGAGAACAGTACAGCGTGGGGGTAGAGAACAGTACAGCGTGGAGGTAGAGAACAGTACAGCATGGTGGTAGAGAACAGTACAGTGGGGTAGAGAACAGTACAGCGTGGGGGTAGAGAACAGTACAGCGTGGGGGTAGAGAACAGTACAGCGTGGGGGTAGGGAACAGTACAGCGTGGGGGTAGGGAACAGTACAGCGTGGGGGTAGGGAACAGTACAGCGTGGGGGTAGGGAACAGTACAGCGGGGTACTGGGCAACGCAGCATATTGGGGGGCAGCGCAGTGTGGTGGGGGCAGTACTTGTTGATCTTGATGAACAAAACATCATAAACTTTTGTTGGTCACAAAGCTTATTTTCTGCAATAATCTAAAAGCCAATGGAATAATCCTATAAAATTCTATTCGATTTTTGTCGAGGGAATCAGGGTGATGTTTGTCCTACAAAAACATGTCATCCCTGCAACACTCTATTGATAAATGGCGTGAAAATACAGATGATTGCTTCAGGTTATAAAAGCTTGTTGTGTGTGTACCACAGCATCTGTACGATTTTCAAACTGATTTGTAAAGTGTGCGGGGGCGCACTACCTCAAGACTGTCAGAAACAGCACCGTGTACGCTCGCCTTAACACTTATTTCACCATCATTGGCTTTTGCTTATTTTCTCGTTTGTGCCTTTAGATCATTACCCTGACATCAATACCTTTGACCACCCAGATTTGGATACAAGGGCAAATTGTATTTTATTTAGGGAAAACAACAGTACATAATCCGCCATGTTTGTGAACTTCAAACAGTGACAGAAAAACAGAACTCTCATTATAAATGTATTAGAAAAGGGAAATCTGACGCAGGGTTTATGTAATTGGAGAGCCATTTAAAAGGGGAGCCATTTAAAAGGGGAAATTTGCATTCACGAATCTGAAAATATTGGTTGTTTTCAGTTCACACAATTCTAGCTGTGATAGAAGGCCCCGCTGTCTACTGTGTAAGGGCAACAATTTCTGAGCTTTTCCACCAGGTTGGAAAATATCACAAACATTGTTAAGTTGTTCAAAACCTGTCATTTTATCAAACAAAAAATACCATAACAGAAAAGGTTCCATTATCTACCAACTATTTTTTGGAAATATCTACACTGCAGATAGAGTCAACCACCAGCTATTTAGCTGAGTGAGGAAGAAATGTAAAAGTACAAGTACTACAGTATATATAGGTCAAGAAATTAAAGCATCGTCAATCCACACTGGGTTCAGGATCATGCTTTTCTTGAAAGTGAACTTGCTCCCAAGCGCCCGAGCAGACAGTGACAGAAACTGTGTTTGAGATTTCTGGGAAAAGCAAGAGACCAGATGAAATTTCAACTACAACATAAACCAAAAATAGTCTTGACCAAGCAAGGTAATCTGAAAACCACTCTAAGCATCACTAATCACATAGACAAGTCTATAAGCTTCTCCTGATGCGGGCAGAGCTGGAGGATTCTCAAATGGACTAAAGATCTCCATACGTATTCTAAATATACACACACACCTTCCAATTAACAGATATTTTTAATCACATTATTATTATTATTATTATTTATTCCTGACAACACTGATTGAGGCTTACTGATGAACACCTCTGTAATGAGCTGACAGCATCACGTGCAACTCGAATCCCCATCAGAAAGATGGAGAAAGCAAAAGTAAATAATAAAATTAGCCGTGTTTGATACTAAGCAAGCTAACTTTTCCAATTTTATATATTTTTTGGAGTTCATTTGCAAATTCATTCATTGTTATTCATTCCTAATGTGTTCATTCTTAGAACTCCGAGGACAATCCATTTGCATGATTTCATTGCTCTAGGGAACAAAAGATGAAATATGTGGCACATTGAATTAGTTCTTGAGTTTTTCCAAAAGCCAGTTGTTCATGCTCATTAATACAGTATTGAGAGGAAAATTTGGTTTCTCTGTTTTCATTTATATCTGTGTATTTCTGTAAATTTGGTTCAGTTTACAGATTTGAATTATGAATTAACACAATGCTGCATGGTATCGTGACACTTCAGCTGGTATAGTATCGTAAGATTGTTCATGTTTATGCTATCGTGACAACCCTAGTAGGTACAAAAAGTTTTGACCTCTGCTATAAGAAACTTCTTAAATAACGCTGCAAGGCCTCGCACCAAAAATAAATAAAAACCTGAGGCTAAAACCAAAGCCAAAAGATTCAGTGAAGATTGCTGGAACTGGGGTTGCAATTTACAAACCAAATCTAGTGACGCTCAGGGGCATCAATGTGCCTTTTGAGGACCAGGGAATACACGAGGGACGGAAAGTGATTAATCTTCTTAAGTTATACCAAAGAACCCAAAAGTAGTCTAGGTTAGCAAGTCAGTTTACCCTAAAGGCTAACAAAAATGATTGAAGCTGCTCTCAATTCCAGTCACCATTCTCAGGTGATGACCCAAATTGGGCTCCCTGAAGGCTAGAGGAATGTCTATGGATTTGAAAGTGCTTCATAACTATTAAAGTGTTTTAAGACACAACGACGAGACTTCATACACACTTTCATCCTCTGCTTGTATTTAAAACATCAGTTTCCCCATCACAGATTAAGACGTACCAATAAGGCGTCTTAATAGATAACAGTGACAATCTAGGACGAAGCTTAATCTACTTCTAATCACCCATCTGCAAGAGATACTAGAAAACGATAGAATATTACCTGAAAAAACATCTTCTAAAATTCCAAGTTTCATTCGTGGTGCTTTCGCATCATTTTAAAATCCAAACGAGCAATTTCACTGTTCGTCTTTCTTATTCCACCTCACAACAAAAATTCAGTAGAGAGCCAGCAGGTCATTTTATTTACTCAACACTACAAGTGTATATAAATTAAAGCAAATTAAAGTTGCATTTAAAAAAAGTTCCATAATATTACATTTAAAAATAGATTCAATAAAATTATGCACATGTGCTGAATATTGTTTGTGCAGGCACGCACACAAAAATTATATTTTTTTTAATTATAAAAATCTCCCTATAAAAAAAATATAGATCAATTAGAGTCAATGGCCTAGAGCAGAGCTTCTCAACCTTTTGTAACTAAAGCCCTCTCAAGCCTCCTCTATCATGTGGCACCTTCCCCCTGTTTTTGACAGACAGACAGACAGACTTTTCTTCATTTTGTGTTTTTGTACATTTTTTAATTACTTTTCATAATTTTTTATAAAGCTTTTATGACTTTTATAAAACTATATAATGGACATGTATGGAACATGAATGATATAAAATGTTTCTGATTACTATAACTACTTTGAACAAGAGAACTAGGCTGTAGTAATGTGGACTATTTTACATGTAAAACATGTTGCATTACATTTGTCTTGTGTTCTAAAAACATTCACATATGAATGATGTAAATTGGGATGAAGGGCACGTCTCGTTATCCATGACATTGTTAAATCTCCGGCTCTCAGCTTCTCACTGAACAGAGCAGACACAGAGAGAGGTGTGAGTGCAGCGGGAAAGCAAGACCTCGCTTTCAGGACAGTACTGGTGACATTTGGAAAATCGCTAAGGTTTGTCCAAGAGTCACTAAAGGGGTCTGAAAAGTCGCTAAGTTGGCAACACTGGTATGCACTAACAGCTAGATAAAAGGCTAAACTCCGCCTCTCCCCAGCAAAAAGTAAATACAGAGGAGAGGGAACGTGGGTTTCTCATTTATGCACATTCTATTTGAAAAGCAACAAAATACACAGAGTACCCAAATGATGCCCCGTACGCAAATTATGTCTGTGTATATTTCCTGGAAACAATTTGCGCCCCCTTTCCAAGCTCTCCATGCCCCCCAGGTTGAGAACCACTGGCCTAGAGTGAAGTCACAGAAAACTTTTTAAAAAATAATTTTAAAAAAAGTCATTTCAATAAGGCACAAGCTATTTTTACAGCTCAAATCTGTACAAATAATCTATAGATGTTCAGTCAAGCAGCGTCCTCGCAAATTCCCAACATGTGCAGTCATGCACAGGTTGATGCTGTGACATCAAAAACAAGTTCTTCCATCCACATGAAAAGAGAATTTTTAAATTTCCCTACTTTTGAGGACTTTCATTTTTATGGCTAAAATCAACACAAACACAGGAATGACTTTTCTAATCAGGTGGGATGTCATTTCCTGAAGGAAAACTATGTTCTGGGAAATAACAGCTGTGTTTTTGCACTAGCGTCTGGAAGGATGTGAGTGCAGATACTCAACTTTCAGCTCCATGATGGAACTGCATTTTGCTGCACTTATTTATTTGTACCTGCCAAATGAACACATGCAACCAAACTCAAAGGCTTCCAAAATAATTCATTCTTTTCATGTCATTAAATTTCACACACAGGGTCTGAAAATAAGGGTGAACTTCAGCTCCATCGCTCAGTATTGATGGATCCCAGCAGAGACGGCTTTCTGCTCCTGAGCTTCATTTCTATTCAGAGCACAGAGCTGCGAAATAAGGGGAATCCCTCCTCCAGTCTCTGAACTGAACTTCAACATATGACGGTGAAAGAGATTTGTCTTCCTCTCCATCCCTCTCTCCATATTCAATCACCCACTCTCTATCTCCCCCTTTCTCAATAGTCCTCTTCCTCTATCCATCGACCGCTCTCTCCATCTCTCTCCATCCTCCACTCTCCCCATCTTCCTCTTTATCTATCCATCTCCCAATCTCAATATTCCTCTTCCTCTATCCATTTCTCTCCATCGACCACTCTCTCCATCTTCCACTTCCTACATGCATCTCTGTCCATCTTCCACTCTCTCCATCTTTCTCCATCTTCCTCTATTTATCTCCATCCCACTCTACATCTCTCTCTCTCCAACTGCCTCTCTCCATCTTCCTGCTTCTCTCAATCTTTCACTCTCCATCTGCGTCTTCTTCTCTCAAGCTCCCTCTCTCCATCTGACAGCTCCCTTTCCCCATCTCCTGCTGTACCCATCTACAACCCTCTCTCCATATTCCTCTCTCTCCATCTATATTCCTCTCTCCATCTGACAGCTCCCTTTCCCCATCTCCCACTCTACAACCCTCTCTCCATATTCCTCTCTCTCTCCATCTATATCCCTCTCTCCATCTGACAGCTCCCTTTCCCCATCTCCCGCTCTACCCATCAACAACCCTCTCTCCATATTCCTCTCTCTCTCTACCATCTATAGCCCTCTCTCCATCTGCCGCTCTCCATCTTCCTCTCTCTCTCTCCCCATGTACATCCCTCTCTCCATATTCCTCTCTCTCTCCATCTATATTCCTCTCTCCATCTGACAGCTCCCTTTCCCCATCTCCCGCTCTACCCATCTACAACCCTCTCTCCATATTCCTCTCTCTCTCCATCTATATTCCTCTCTCCATCTGACAGCTCCCTTTCCCCATCTCCCGCTCTACCCATCTACAACCCTCTCTCCATATTCCTCTCTCTCCATCTATATCCCTCTCTCCATCTGACAGCTCCCTTTCCCCATCTCCCACTCTACCCATCAACAACCCTCTCTCCATATTCCTCTCTCTCTCTACCATCTATAGCCCTCTCTCCATCTGCCGCTCTCCATCTTCCTCTCTCTCTCTCCCCATGTACATCCCTCTCTCCATCTTCAACTCTCTCTCCCTCTACATCCCTCTCTCAATCTGCCTATCTCCATCTTCCTCTCCCTCTCTCCGTTCTCCTCTTGCTCTCTCTCTCAATCTTCCTCTCTCTCTCTCGCCATCTTTCTCTCTCCCCATCTCCCCCTCGCCCCATCTGCATCCCACTCTCAATCTTCCTCTCTCCACCTCCCAGTCCCTTACACGCGCATGCACACGCACTTACTTATAGGTATTCCAACCCTAGGAATACTCAACCAATAAATCAGGAGTAAATCTACATACTGTACATCACTACTTATTAGGCTTTCAGGTTTCTTACTCTCTCACATACATACATTCACACACTCCTCTCCACCTATCACACGCTACCCACTTTACCCCTCTTTTCATGCAAAAAAAACAACGAGATGAGCCACCTTCCCCCTGCACACAGGCCCTCCATTTCTCAGTGGTCTATTAAGGATTCGCTATGAGTCAAGAGAGACAAATTAGAGCCATCCCACACTCTCACATACTCATACTCATACTGTGGCAGTAAACAGCTGCCAGTGAAAGCCCTGACACACATGAAAAGACACAGAAATTCAATGCCCAACCTCATCGTGAAACTGAGTCACTGTGAGCTGGAGAGGTGAGGAAGCTGGCCAGACAGTGGGTGCTGGGTTGTGGGCCAAGAGTTGGTGAGCAAAACAGAGGCATTTAAAAGCACATCATTTAGATGGGGTCTCTGTATGCTGTCTGAGGTGTGAGATTTTACTACAGCATTTCTTGCTTTTAATAACATTATCACTGTTCAGACTAGGTTAATGTAATGAAGAGAATTTTATGTAAAATCCATACACCCACCCTCAGTTTTCTTTTCTGGTATATAGGACAGACAACAACTGCATTAAATACCGCTGATCATACTGTTCAGGTGTACATTAAAGAAAAGACATACAGATTATTCATGGGGTGGCTGTAGCTCAGGTGGTAGAGCGGGTTGTCCACTAATCGTAGGGTTGGCGGTTCAATTCCTGGCCCACATGACTCCACATACCAAAGTGTCCTTGGGCAAGACACTGAGCCCCAAGTTCCTCCCGATGGCAAGTTAGCGCCTTGCATGGCAGCTCTGCTACCATTGGTGTGTGTGTGTGTGTGTGTGTGTGTGTGAGTGTGAATGGGTGAATGAGACACAGTGTAAAGCGCTTTAGATAAAAGCGCTATATAAGTGCAGACCATTTACCATACTCATGACCAAGCGCTCCAGCTAAAAACCCCTGAAGCAATCTGTGTCCTACTACGCTGCTAGACAAACCGTTCCACAGTCACTTATCATTTAGTCCCAGCTCTTTAATAGTGAAAGAACAATATTTACACTGGTCTTAGCACACACACTTTCTGTCACTTTTTGGGTCAACCTGTGCTTCATGAATCTCCAAAAGCTTGAGTTCCAAGATTTTTGTTCTCTAAACAGTGAAAGCTTTAAACGATTAGACTTCAGAGCTCACCCCTGGCAGACAGCTTCTTGGTGTTGATAATTTTGGCAGCGTACTCCTGTCCAGTGGAGATTTTCATACATCGTCTCACCACTGAGAAGGCTCCTCTGTAAGGCAAAGGCAAAACCTAGTTTAAACATTTATAATAGCTCAACGAGCTGCTAGTGTTATGAAGAAGCAGTCGACCAAGAATGAATAAGGTGTAAATGTTACTCCTTGCTGCTGATGTGGGGTTCGGGAAGCTACATAAGCTGTAAACGGTAAGTTTCAAGGATGTGCAACCAGGTGAGGGTTGTAAAAATTAAAAATGATGTAGCTCTTTAATAAACTGTACCTCCACAATCGCAGTAAAGCAAAATCAAGTATTCTCTGCAATATTAGGAGGAGCTTGGCATTTTTCAAAATTACTGCAGATTTTCTGCAAATTTGGGCCAAGACACGCGTCATATGACATCATCAACTCGCATTCGGCCAAAGCCCTCTTCGTTTCATGTGGGTCAATCATGAGTACAGCTCAAAGTTCTCATTTACCAACAAAAAATCACTGCGAAAACAATTTCATGCAATTGCAATTTCGCCAATTCGAGTAGTTTTCCGCAAATGTGCAAAAGCACAAAAAGCTCAGCAAATTGAATCACAAATTTAGAAAAAAGCTGCAGCAAAATCAAGCATTTTTGGCCGCAACAATAACAAAAAATATAAAAATCTGCAAAATCCTGTACGGACTGAATAAAGAACGTGCAAACAACTCACTCCAACAGGCCTGTGCAAGATACTGCGAAGCTGCATTCACCTGAACCAAACATGATACATTAAAGATCAGTGGAACACTTGCTCTATTGTTGATCTATTGTTAATTTCACTCAAAATAATTTAGGGAACGTATTTATGTAGCAGTACAGATGCAGTAGGGATGGACGAGGCGATTTAGACTTAAACCTAGATCACACTATTTCATAGTACGTTTTTTGCAGTAACAATGCAAATGACGATTCGAAATTAGTAACATCCAGCGATACCTTTTTGGCCACAAGTCACATCAGCATACAGTCTTGACAGCCGTACAAACACAAACATTGATGCAAAAAAAAAGTAAAACATAATCCTGAGCATCATCAAATACTAAACTATACCTAATTAAGTAGGCTAAAAAAAATAGAATACGTATTTTATTCACAAATTCAAATTCCAGTGAAAATGCAAACACCAATACTCGCAGGATTCATAAACTAACCTCCGCCTTCCGTCGTGCTTCTTCTCGTTCTACATGCGAGATGCCCATGTTGTAGCATGTGGGCACGTCATCAACTATATCGTCAATATCATGGGATGACAAATTCTTATCATGGGGAGGAATTGTACCAGTATATCATGGACGATACGATATGGCACCGCCCTAAGTTGCAGTTATTAATTAATCAGATGATATGTTAGGAATTAAACATGACAGGGTATGAAGTTACAGGAAAATAATCATCAATGGGGTCGTTTGATGAGGCCTGACCAAAGCATACAGTGCCCTCCACTAATATTGGCACCCTTGGTAAATATGAACAAAGAAGGCTGTGAAAAATTGTCTTTATTGTTTAACCTTTTGATCTTTTTTTTTTTTTAATTTAAATTCACAAAAATACTCTGCTCTCATGGATATCAAACAATTGCAATTATATTATATTATATATATATATATATATATATATATATATATATATATATATATATATATATATATAAATAATCTCTTTGTTAAATATATGTGTGCAACAATTATTGGCACCTTTTCAGTCAATACTTTGTGCTACCTCCCTCTGCCCAGATAACAGCTCTGAGTCTTCTCCTATAATGCCTGATGAGGTTGGAGAATACATGGTAAGGGATCTGAGATCATTCCTCCATACAGAATCTCTCCAGATCCTTCAAATTTTGAGGTCCACACTGGTGGACTCTCCTCTTCAGTTCACTCCACAGGTTTTATATGGGTTTCAAGTCAGGGGACTGGGATGTCCATGGCAGGACCTTGGTTTTGTGGTCAGTAAACCATTTCTGTGTTGATTTTGATGTATGATTTGGATCATTGTCCTGCTGGAAGATCCAATCACACCCCATTTTAAGCTTTCTGGCAGAGGCAGTCAGGTTTTCATTTAATACCTGTAAATGTATCCTAACAAAATGTCCAGGTCCTCTGGCAGAAGAACAGCCCACAATCATTGCAGAGCCACCACCATATTTAACCGTGGGCATGAGGTACTTTTCCATATGACTACCTCTCTGTGTGCACCAAAACCCCCTCCGGTGTTTATCGCCAAAAAGCTCTAAATAAACATCATAGATCAATTTTTTTTGATGGCATTCCTAATAAATATAATGCAAATACACTGTAAATATGATTTGGAGTTTGACTAAAGTTAGCAAAGTTGAACACTGATAGATTTTATTCATATCAGAGTGTTCAAGGGAAAACAATTGTAAGGAGTTTAAGAAAAACAAAACAAAAGAGCTGATTTCCAATGTTAATTCTGATGAACAACACAATGTTTGGGAAACTAAAGTTAAATGATCAGGTTGTTGAGATTGTGGAAAGGTTAAAATATTTGGAAACTTATTTGGATACAAGGTTTAGTTTTTGTGAGAATGTAGACAATATTTGAAGGAGAGCATGTCAAAGGTTATTTCTTATGCGTAAGCTTACGCGTTTTGATGTTAGTCAATCTGTTTTGGAAATTGTACACAAAAGTCATGTTGAGAGTAATTTAATGTTTAATATTACAGCCTGGTAGGGTAACTTAGGAGAGAGGAATAAAAATAAGTTGCAGAGGATAATGAGAACAGCAGGAAAAATAATAGGACGCCAGCAAAGACAGCTTGATAAACTGCATTTGCTGGCAATACAAAGATGCACAACAAGGGCTGTATTTGACTCCACACACCCACTTAACTAAGAATATGTAATGCTTCCATCTGGAAGAAGGTATACGGTCCCAATATATCTTAGAAAGGTGTATAAACATTCCATTATACCAGCGGGAACTAGGATATTAAATGAAGGGTAATATATATATATATTATATATATATATATATATATATATATATAAAGTGTGACATTAAAAACCATGACTAGACAATAAGTGAAAAATTTTATTATGGTAAAGTAAATATGGCTACAACCATATTCCTATATACAGTGTTTATAATCATAGTTATTGAATATACTGAATATTCATTATGAAGCATTTTCAATGGAGACTCAACATTACTAGAACAATTGTGTGCTGGATAATAAGTCAATGTTTGGGAAGAATATAAATATTCTGACTCTCTGACTTTCCTGTTGATATTAATGGCGTGTCTGTTAAATGTGCGCAGGCTGTGCTGTTCTTGACTCTACACTTTAATTTGAACCTCACATTAGGTCCTTCACCAAATCTGCCTTTTTGCACTCTTACCAACATCATCTTCACCTTTTCTCAAATGTGAAGATTAGCATTAATGGGAAATCCACATCTAGTGCTTAATGCATAGATAAATAGGCTTATAATAGTCTAGCGGGAGTGGTCAATTCTCCCTTCTCATAATGGAAAGCAGAAACTTTCAAGAAACAGCAATTTTGTGTCTAATGCACAGATAGATCGGCGCTCTAATAAGCTTTAATGCACAAGACGGAGCCATTAGTAGGATCTGAAGACATTCAAGGCAATAATTTAAAGAGCATTATTTGTTTGATTATTATTTAATAACTGCAATCTTTGGTACTTTTGTAAAGATTCTTATGCCTTATAAAACACTTCTAATATAGAGTTATGTCATGTACAGTGTTGTGCCGCTACAATAACACTACAATTCCCCCCGAGCTCAATGAAGTGTCAGCTTGAACTGAGCAGTTCAGTTCATTTATTCTTGTAATGCAAATTGGATTTGGACTTGGACTTTTGTCCACATCCTTCTTTACAGTCTTATTTATTTCCCCTTAGTGATTTTTTTTTTTTTGTACATGGTGGAATCATTAAGGTTTAAGGTTACCCAAGCATAGAGTTATTTGAGAGCTCTAGAGAAGTAGCCATACACCAGACCAATAATGAGCATCAGTACTGAGACCAATAAAGGCCTGGAATTCTGGTATCAAATCAGAGCAGACATATTTTGTGTGCTGAACACAATTATACTGATTGGCAGGCTTATATGTAAACACTGGACACAATGTGGCTGAAAGGACATCACCATCATTCCACTGAGAGTCAGCTTACAGTAAGGATATCAGTATCAGATCAATATCAGGCATCAGCCAGTACTCATCAGGCACTAGCTGCGTTTACATGGACAACAATAATCCACTCTTAATCCAATTAAGACCATACTCTAATTAAGAAACTACCATGTAAACAGCAATTTTTACTTACCTTAATCTAATTAAGGTCATAATCGAAGTAAGCAATAATCTAATTAAGACAGGTGGAGTACTCCTGTTTTAGTCGCATTATGGACGTGTAGTAGTGACATATAAACACCTTAATCACATTATGAACGTCGTGTGGGAGTTTTCACCGCATTTTGCGACAGGACACAATCACACATGGCAGTTTTACATTTTACGGCGAACAAGAGAGTTCGGCTGTGTCCCAAATCGCATACTTTCCTACTATAGGCCTGTAGTGGGGAAAAATACATGCATCTCGGCTACTATATAGACGGTAACTACGCGATTTGGGACACACCCACCGCTTCAAGCAGTTGTCTATTAGCACCTATAGCATGACAAATAATTAACCGCACTTAAAGCGTTCGTAAAAAAAAATAAATAAAAACACCCAAAACTGTATATGGTACCATAACGAAGACGAACTGTATGTTGATATGTGAAATTCTGGAGGGACGTCGGACGGCGTGGCGCGGTGACGTAATGACGCGGGCTGTTAATCTAATTATGTTCTATAACATGTAAAACAGGAACATGACAGGAGTATTCTAAAAGCGACTCATGTAAACACCTTAATCACATTATTATCTTACTCAGATTAAGGTCAATAATTAGATTACTGCTGTCCATGTAAACATAGTCACTGATGTGGGTGTCAGATCAAAAATTGGAACAGGTCAGATCAGTGATTTATCTAATGTTAATATTAATTCATCTTCAGTAAGCTATTTATCCTGGTCAGAGTCGCAGTGTAGAGTCTATCTCAGGAACACTGGGCATGAGGTGGGTATACACCCTGGATGGGACACCAGTACATCACGTGCACACGAGTGCCCCCACTCCAAGGGGAAATTTAGAGTTGCCAATCCACCTACTAGCCAGTCCATACAGGATTTCCTTTGTTTTTTTTGTGATCATTGCAGCCAAAAATGCTTGATTTTTCTGCGGCTTTTTTCAAAATCTGTGATGCAATTTGCAGAGGTTTTTTTGTGTGCTGTTTTTGCGGAAAACTTTCACAGTGCTGTTTGTTGGTGAATGAGACGTTTTGAGCTGTACTCATGTTCGATGCACATGAATCGAAGAGGGCTTTGCCTGAATGTGCATTGTTGTGATGTCACATGACACGCCTTGGCCCAAGTTTGAAAAATTGCAAGCTCCTCTGAATATTTCGAAGGTTACTTCATTTTGCGTTCATTTCTGCGATCGCAAAAATAAGAAAATCCTGGAAGGGACTAACTGGCTTGTTTTTGGGTTGAGGAGGAGGGAGGAAACTGGAAAATTCAGAGGAAACCCTCGAGGTTCCCCTGCACTCCATGACAAACAATGCTATTTTATTTTAATTATTTTACAGGGATACAAAAAGTGTCTGTATACTTCTCAGAGTTTAGGTTTGGAGAGGTAACCTATACTATACCTACCAAACATTTCTGTCCGTTAGGCTGGTCAGAGTTTATCAATTGGCTATAAGATTTACATGAAGATATCCTGTTGTACTTCATTTAGAATTGTATGAATGATGAACTGTCATATAAAAGTACTTATTACTACGACGGTTTGTGCCAAAACAAAAACACATTCAAATAGTTTAAACTGTCTGGTCATCGCTTAGGTCGGATAATGAAGGCTAACACTATACACTAATATAAAATGTTACCTTTCCTACAACTTTCAGTGCTGGCCAATGAGAATGCAGCACAGCAGCGCTTGTTTGCCTCTGATTGGTTGACAGCTTGTGTACACACTGTAGCCTGCTGTACGTGTGGAAAAGCCCTTGGTTTGATGTTTTATTGAGCAGTGGGGTGTTTAGTGCTTCGGGCATTAATCCAATACACATTAAGACGATGACGGTGCCGCTGATTCTAGCCTAACAGTTCATATACATACATACATACATACATACATACATACATACACACACTTATATATATATATATATATATATATATATATATACACATACACACACACACACACACATGCATATGCATATTTTCTTCTTCTTTTTCTATGGGGGGATTCGTACAAAAACCCTATCGTAATTAAAAAGTATGTTTCTTGAAAAAATTGCAAAATTTATTTATTTAAAAAAAATTTTTGGCGCAAGTATAGAGTACAAAAATGCAAATATCACAACAGGCGTTAGAAAGTAAACTATGCAAAGCATTTAAAAATATATCTAGAATATATAAATCATCATTAGGTTAACTGCCTGAGCTGTTAACCTAATGCACCAGGTTGTTTTTAAAGTGTGTCTGTAACTTACTTGCCCAGTTCTTCATAGAGCTGATATTCGTCGGTGAACCTGGTACAGGTGGTCGCAGCCATGCCGAGAAAGACAGCCAGGACAAATCTGAACAGCAATCAAGTCTAATGCCTCGCTTCCTCAGCTGTGCTTCACAGAATGAAAGTAAACGCCTAAATGCTGCGGAGAGAAGAAAAAGTCCAGTCTGTCAGCTCTCCGCTCGCGCAGGTGTGTTGTGTCTGTGTTCTGCAGATGGCTCGCGCTTGAGTGAAGTTGAGAGCGTCGATCTGCTCCTGCGGCTGCTCAGACGTAAATGATCCGCTTTCGCCTCTTCCTGATTCGGTATAGAGAGCCTGAATATCCGCTTGTACAACACTGCACCCTTGCGGCCAATACAGGAAGTACCCATGAAAGGCATTATGGTGCGTTCAAGTCATGTCGGAAAATGCAGAAATGAGCCCTATTGTAGTAGTGTCACCTATTGTTCCTTGGCTATTCCCTTTACCATTAGTAGATCTTAATCTACAAGGAATGATTACTGATAAAAAATAAAATGAAATAGAGTAATAGCAAAGGATGCAATGGTTAAACAGTATTTAGAGCAAAATTAATACTCAATGCTTACAATTTTCACTGATGGTTCTAAAGATCCTGAAACAGGTCAGGCTTCAGCAGCTGTACATGTCCCACGTTTTCAAGTTAAAATTGGTAAAAGAGTATCCGATCAAGTAGGAGTCTATTCGACAGAGATTGTAGCAATATTATTAGCTATCAGGTGGATGGAGGATACTCGGCCAGTGGATGCGGTGATGTGCTCAGATTCATTGTCAAGCCGTATTAACGGGAGATCCTCAAGATAAGACATCCATCCATTTGCTATACCGCTTGGGGCTGGAGCGTATCCCAGGGAGCATCAGGCACAAGGCGGGGTACACACTGGACAGGGTGCCAGTCTACCTCAGGGCACAATCACATACACATACACATACCCGTTCATACACTACGGACACTTTGGACATGCCAATCAGCCTACCATGCATGTCTTTGGCCTTGTGGAGGAAACCGGAGTACCCGGAGGAAAAACCTGGCAGCACAGGGAGAACATGCAAACTCCGCATACACAGGGCAGCGGTAGGAATCGAACCCTCAACCCTGGTGGTGTGTGGCTAACCACTAAGCCACTGTGTGCCCAAGACAAGACATTTTATATGAAATTATTTTAAGTACGCAAAGAGTAAATAAGTTAGGAAAAAGTTAAGTGTTTCCTGTGGGATCCAGCACACCTGGTAGTGGATGGAAATGAGGAAATTTAGCAAAGTTTATCATTTAGCAAAGCAGGTGCTGAAATGATCACATATAGAAATTAATATATTCCACTAAATAAAGCAGAAGATAAGGCCAAAATCAGAACAGCTATGAAAGGGAAATGGCAAGAGCATTGGAATGAGGAGAGAAGAGGAAGACATCTTTATCATATTTGAAATCAAGTAGGAGGCGAAAGAGGGAATTTTGACAGTAGAAGAGAAGACACAATAGTTACCAGACTTCACCTTGGGCACACAGCTCTAAATTATTCCCTATATAGAATGAGCAAACATGAGTCTGGGAATCGTAGATTATGTGGATCAGCAGAAACTGTTGGAAGAATTAAGAGAAATGGGGATAGGAAATCTTACACTTAAAACACTGCTGCATAATGGCTTGAATCATCACAAAATATGTAATGCATTAATGAGATATTTAAGAAAGGTAGAATTGTTTAATAGGATTTAGAAGGTAATATAAGGTAATAATATAAAGTTTCCTCTGGGTTCTCTGGTTTCCTCCCAAAAACATTATTGGTCCTTAATAGTAGCCACTAGACATAAACTGACACCAATAGAAGGCAACAAATTATCAGTACAGACCTTTACAGTTTCCATTAAAACCAATACAATTCCCATTATAACCATTAAAACCATTACAGATTCTATGAGGTTTTCTTTTGTTATTGTTATTTTTTTGTTTGTTTGTATGTTTCCAGTACAATCTAGATCAGTGGTTACTGAAAATTAGACCATCATACCAAGATACATCAATTCAGGATGTATTGTACTATGCAGTACTCTCAGTACAGAGCTTATATACCCCATCTAGTGGTCTAGAAAAGTATGTGCTGGACCTTTGATAAGATATAGTAGGGCAGGGCCAAAAATCTCAGTCCACTCTCCCAAACTGCTGTTATTTTATCTTATGTCCACAACAAAATTCAGCAACGTATACACTATATGGCCAAAAATATGTGGACACCTGCCCATCACATCCATATGTGGGCCTTCCCCAAACTGTTGCCACAAAGTTGGAAGCACACAATTATATAGAATGTCTTTGTATGCTGCAGCATTAAGATTTTCCTCCAGTGAGACGGTCCCAGCATAAAAATGCTCCTGTGCACAAAATGAGCTTCATAAAGACATAGTTGTCTGTGTCCATGTCCAACTTCACTAATACTCTGGTGGCTGAATGGACAAATCCCCACAACCATGCTCCAAAATCTAGTGGAAAGTCTTTCAAGAAGAGTGGAGGTTATTATAATAGCAAAAAAGGGGGTAATATATCTTGAGTGGAGTGTTCAAAAAGTACATATGGGTCAGGTTTCCACAAACTTTTTGACCATATAGTGTATTTCTCAAAAAGCTACATTATTCTTTATTATTGTTTCAGATTTTCTTAAAGGACTAAACATTATAACAGATAAAGGACCATATAGTAACTGATTAAATGTCATGTATTAGTTTCTTAAAGCAACAGTTATCATTGGGGTTTAAAAGTGTTTGTTAGCATTTAACTATTTGAAAATTGGGTGTGAACAGCAGATTCAGATAGATTTCATCATTGTGCAGTGTTTTATTTTTTATTTATTTATTTTTTTAAACTATTTTTCTCAGTTGAATAGCTTATCATATTACAGAGAACCCAAAAAACTGCAAAGCTCTCTGTCCTGAAGACTTTCCCATGGAGGAAGGCATACTGGCTGGACACTCTTTCCATAAATGTCTTCTTCCAGAAAGCTTTGTCAAATCAATTATATCATAAGTTGAAGTTGTTGTTTTTTAAATATATGTTTATTATTATTATTATTATTAGTAGTAGTAGTAGTAGTAATAGTAGTAGTAGTAGTAGTAGTAGTAGTAGTGGTGGTGGGAGTATATATGAACAATAATGATGGGAAAATGTATTTAACAGAAAATCACACATTTGTGAATATTTTATTTTTAATATTGAATTGTAATACTGACCTAAATAAATAAGTACTGCATGGCTATTTGTCTGAAAAATCTTTCAGACAAATAGTTAATAGTTAATAGTTATAATAGTTAAAGTAATCTTTGGAAAAGAATAAGCCTTTAGTTAAAATATGCACCTTTTTGGAAGTATTGCTAAAAAATAAAACCCACCTAATGGTAATAATTTAATAAATGTATGAAATAACAGTGTTTGGAGGGTCAGTAGCAAATGGTTGTGTTCCTTCCTCTTGCACCACCCATGTTGTGAATTTGTTTAAAAAGCTGCCATTCCTACTCTCCCCCTTCTTTTCTACTGGAGTTTCAGCTGAAGGAAACTCAGACAGCCAAGAATAACCGTAGATGTCAGACTGGGGCCTAAGCTTGTACAAGAGCCTAAGCTTATCTATATAGTACTTTTTGTGCTGTTTAGTGTCCTAATACCTACTTATCTTTTTAACATTTTAGTCTTGCTTAAATATAATCAGCAAAAAAGCATAAACGTAAAAAAAAATAATATAAAAGTATATCTTATATATAAATCTGTCAAATCTGGTGTAAATATATGAGCTTAGAACATAAGAAAATACTGTATATGTATCAATATTTAATTTCACATTTTATGTATACAGCATGGTACAAGATATCATCATAAACCAGTTCACAATAAGTAATCCATTCCATTAGTTCCACCTCACATACATAGGCTGATAAGAGACCATAAAAATCCATGAAATTCGACCTTCCATAAGAATTTCGTCATCCCACAGGACACCCAGTGTTTCCTGTAAAGGGAATTATAAGCAGTAACCTTTCCACTTGATTAAGTGTGTAAAACCATAAAAATCAGCAGCTGGGCAGATCCTCTCTATTGGACTGAATCATAGCTTCATGAAAATTTTCCCACAGAAAAGAAGTGAGGGCTAAGTGTATTTATTTACATTAAGTCTGAAAACATAAAGCCTACACATTTTATCCTATGAGTACATATATTAATTGTTTGTACATTTCATTTTAATATGATTGTTTAAAGGATTGTATTGTGTTACTTTACACCTGGATTCTGATAATGTCTTAATCCCCTTCTCAGGCTTGACACATTTTGGTAGAAAAGAGATTAGAGAGATAGCAGTGGATAGCGACAATATGTTACTTTAATAAAAAAAAAAAAATCTCCTTAGTTAAAATAAGCCCATTTTTTAAAGTATTACAAAAATAAAGAAAAATAAAGAAAAATAAAAGAAATGCTTGCATGAAAAGACAGTGTGTTAGTTGTGGGAATGGTCCATTACACCAGTGGTTTTCAAAGTGGCGGCCGCCAGGGGGCGCCCAGGGGGCCTCAACAATTTGGTGTGAAAAATAAATAAATACATGATTTTCTCTTTCTCACTCTCAGACACACACACACACACACACACACACACACACACACACACACACACACACACAATCAATTCCTAATGTAATGTAATGTAAAGATGTAAGATGTAATTATTAATAAAAAAAAAAGGGGGGATATATTCAGAAGTCTGTATTTTTAATGTGTTTTAAAGACATCTTGCAAAAGGGGGGCCTCGGTCAAATGTTAATGCCATTTGGGAGGCCTTGCCCTGGAAAAGTTTGGGAACCCCTGCATTACACCACCCATGCTGTTAATACATTTGAAATGTTGCCACTCCTTCTCCCCATCTCTTTTCCACAAGTTTCGTTTCTCTTCTCTTCTCTTTTCTTCTCCCATTAAAGCCAATAAATGCTTTAGTGCTATGCTTTTAGCATGTAACAATAAATGAAAATTGTTAATTAGTTTGCTTAACTGTCTATGTTCATAGTCTGTGTTATTAGCTAGATAGCTAGTAGCAAAGTCTTGGCTAGAACTCTTTCACTGGAAAACATAAGTCATTTTTAACACCTGCATAAATTTGACCGAGTTATGGGGAAAAAAGATCCTGATATCCACTTCCTTTTTTGGAAGTGTAAGGGTTGACCAAATGTAGATGATGCTGAGAAGGGAACGAAACATTGTGAGAGCTTCACGCTGTGAGAAGCACCCTCACCGGTATCTGAAGCTTGTGTATTATCATACCTATTTATAGGCCTGCCGTGATCAGGTGACGTGGCAATTAAACGCGTCGCATTATATAAAAACGGCACCTGTGAACCACACCATCAGTTTCTATTATCTGAAGCGAGAACGCAATTCACAGGCATGCCCCAGTATGACAAAGTTACGCAATGTCTCGTTCCCTTCTCAGGGAACAGGGTTACATGCGTAAGACAGATTTTTCCTTTCAAAGGGAAGTCAATGTTGCGTGAGCTTCACGCTGTGGGAACGAGAATATCCACTCCATCATGCTGAAGCCATGGCCTGTTCAAAAGATCCGAGCCCGAGGGTCACTGCAAGACACTCGAACCCAGGGTGGAATGTATATCTAGGCTGTAATATTGAATGAATGTGTGCGGGCAGAACTATATGGCTTGGATGGCAAAGCCGGCCTCCCTAAATTACCAGCCATCAATGGAGATTGGTAGCTCGCAAATGCCTCCTCCACCTTCGGCATAGCTAAATAGCCATGCCGTTCATTCCCCACGATGGCCGAATAACCTTATAAATATGGCTAGAATATGGTTTTGCCCAGAAGCGTGATATTACCTCATGCACTTCTGGAAAAAAGGGGAGTTTTCTGCAGTGTGAGGGAGATTTATTTTCACTGGGGAGAAAGCACTCATCCAGCCTACTACAAGCCACTCCCTCTTCCCTGGGCCAGTTTAGATTTAGATGTTCAACTGCCTTAGTAATCACTTCAAGCAGCTCTTTATCTGCTTGAGAGCTGCT
This sequence comes from Ictalurus furcatus, assembly GCF_023375685.1. NCBI lineage: Eukaryota > Metazoa > Chordata > Actinopteri > Siluriformes > Ictaluridae > Ictalurus > Ictalurus furcatus. The sequence continues at coordinate 14,596,742 of NC_071261.1, forward strand.
CTCCGTTTTTGGTGCTCCAACTCTAGACACTTCACACAGAATGTGCGCGGTTCACAGGTGGCATTTTTATATTCCTCGACGCGCTTAACTGCCATGTCACCTGGTCACAGCAGGCCTATAAATACGCATGATGTTACACAAGCTTCAGATACCGATCACGCGCAAGGGCGCTTTCCACAGCGTGAAGCTCACACAATGGTGTGGTCCCTTTGAAATGGAACTGTCTGTGTTACTTTGTTGCAGTAGAACAGTGGTGATTGACTGTACAAACTGTTAGTAGTGTCATGACACATGCACCTCTTGGCATTATGACTGAACTTCAGCTGATTTGGCAGTAGGCTCACCTTCGTTCTCTTTCTCCATTCTCTTCTAATATATTTTAAGTGGAAGACGTTATTTTAAGACGTTCTAAGTGTCTGACATTAGTGTTTAGTGAAATTGATTAAAATGTGTTTTAATACATGGAACAAAATGGGAGAGAATGAGCAAGGAAGCAACATACTGCATGAGAAAGTAGAGTAGGAAGGAATGAATCGAGGCCACCTGCCAAGAAGAGTTCCAGTTACGCATGGTGGAAATTGCTCACTCAGGATATTCCCATGTCAGTGCTTTGGAACTGAAACAAGGGTGATCCAGCAAAATGTATCCCTCATAAAATCCTGTTTTGCTTAGTGTGAATAGGGAGGATTTCTCTCCTCTGTTGCACATATAGACATACATAGACATTCATACATGCCCACATATCTTCTCATGGGAGCCCATAAACATCAGAATTAATCGGTTTGTTCTGACATAAGTTTGGCCATGGGAGCTGTAATCATAATAACACTATACAGTAATTCTATTAAACTCTCAACCACCACCTGTGCATGTGTGTGTGGTGGCACTCTCACATCAGCCAAGTAACACACTTCTTAGAAGATCAGACCTCCTTCTCCTCATCTCCAGAGCTTTTTCTGTCAAAAGGTACAATGACAACAGAAGCAACTACGAAATGAAATGACACGAAATGAAAAAAAGGCCTGTATTCACACATAAATACTGTGTAGCAGTTTCCAAAAAATCATACTTTGACAACTCTATTTAAGAAAACTAAACAATTTTACCAACAATGACATTTAAATGTTTTTATATTTAGGCATTAGCTAATCAGGTAAGGAGCCAGTTTAACAATGCAGTCAACTTATCTGGAAAAAGAACGTTGCTAGATAAGTGTGCTTATTTCATGCAATAAATGTCAAGCTGTCAGTGTCTTTGTATAGCTACAGTATCTCACAAAAGTGAGTACACCCCTCACATTTTTGGAAATATTTGATTATATCTTTTCATGTGACAACACTGAAGAAATGACACTTTGCTACAGTGTAAAGTAGTGAGTGTACAGCTTGTGTAACAGTATAAATTTGCTGTCCCCTCAAAATAACTCAACACACAGCCATTAATGTCTAAACCACTGGCAACAAAAGTGAGTACACATGCATTCACAGAGACCAGTCTAGTGAAGAGATAACATAGACAGTAGAGATAAAGTCTTTTCTCCCTTTACAATTTTGTGCATAACCAAATTCTATAACTTTATTTCTGGTTGAGTTATGTATGCACAAATATGACTGTTTTCAGTTCTATATATTATAGTAGAAAATATCAAATGTTCACCAGTGATGGGTTTTCCCAGGCCACCATACTTATGATATGCAATGAGAATGTGAAAAGATCAAAGACTGAAGAAAGCTCAGTGGCTCAATTCCATGTGTGGTCAGTAGTGTGTCAGTCTGCAAGTCTTTTCGTGTGTTAAGTACTTGGAGCTTTATTACATACCAGTGTTGCTTCACATGAGGTTTGCGTTTCAGAGACAGCTGTGGGGAATTACAGTGAAATCATCAGACGGGAGACTGGTAAGATTACGTAGGCATGGTTGTATTAAGCTTGTTAGACTAGATTGTAGATTAAGACATTTGGGATCATTTTCATGTGGAATGAAGCTGTCAAGCCTTGATTTGCCTGTCATGTTGTGTCAAGAGCAAGTGAACAATCAGGTCTCGAAGTCAATGTGTTAGAAGCAGGACAAATTGGCAAGTGTAAGGACTGACTTTGATAAGGGCCAAATTGTGATGGCTAGAGAACTGGGTCAGAATCTCTTCAAAACGGCAGGTCTTGTGAGGTGTGCCCAGTATGCAGTGGTTAGTACCTAGCAAAATGGTCCAAGAAAGGACAAGCAATGAACCGCTGACAGGGTCATGGGTACCCAAGGCTCGTTGATGCATGTAGGGAGCAAAGGCTAGCCCGTCTGGTTCGATCCCACAGAAGAGGTACTGTAGCACAAATTGTTGAAAAAGTTCATGCTACCTATGACAGAACACACAGTGCATCACAGTTTGCTGAGTATAGGGCTGTGTAGCCACAGACTGGTCAGAGTGTCCATGCTGACCCCTATCCATTGCTGAAAGTGCCTACAATGGGCACATGAGCATCAGGACTGGACCATAGAGTAATGGAAGAAGGTGGTGTGGTCTGATGAATCATTTTTTTAACATTATTTGGAAGGCCGGGTGCATGTGCGTTTCTTACCTGGGAAAGAGATGGCACCAAGGTGCACTAAGGGAAGAAGGGTAAGCTGGCAGAGGCAATGTTCTGCTGGGAAACCTTGGGTCCTGCATTCATCAGATCTCAATCTGATGGAGCATCTGTGGGATGTGCTGGACAAACAAGACTGATCCATGGAGGCCAACCTTGCAACTTACAGGACTTAAAGGATCTGCTGCTAATGTCTTAATGTCTTGTGGAGTCAGTGCCTCAATGAGTCAGAACTTTTTTGTGACACAAGGGGGACCTACACAGTATTAGGCAGGTGGTTTTAATGTTATGGCTGATCTGTGTATGTGAGACAGGCAAATCAGGAATTGATATAATAATGTATACTAACAATAAATAGATGCAAAGGCCCTCATAAGTAGGTTAGCCAACCCCTGCCTTGAGTCCTGCTGGAATGCAGCCATTCCTTTCTGGTGAATTTTTCCACTACATAAAATCTTGAGCTATATGTAGCGGAATAATGCACCAGGAAAAAAAATCTTCCATTTCTTTTAGAGATCAAGGACAGGAAATCTCTAAGGAACATTAGAAGTGAAACATTCTATAAAAGCTCAGTGATGCTTAAACATGGAGATTGGGCGAGGCTTTTAATGTCATTTAGCTGTTTGAGAAATCACTCAGATTGTTTAGCCTTATGTATAGGAGTATTTTGTAAGGGAGGCAAAAGTGTTTGTGGCAAAAGAGCCTGTGAAATGGGCTTATGTTTCATAGTCATTATAAAAGAGTACAAAGCAAGCAAACCTAATAACTCCTTGTATAACACTTGGCAGAACGTGCTGTGGGTCAAATGCAGCTGCTGGTTTTATTCAACTGTAATTACATCATGATGTATAAAAGAGGGGGAATTTTATATTACACCACCAGGATATTTCTCATGCCTTGGATACAAGTGATTAAGAAGCTCTTGACAGAGGTGCTGATTCAATGCTGTAGTAATTGCTGTAGCCAACTTACTTGTTGAAGTCTGTTTCTGCCAGCAAGCCTCAATTTGCAATATGTTTTGTCTTTAGTAGTACTGCTGCAATATATATATATATAAATCAATTAATTGGCTTGAAAGTGGCTTATAAATTGGAATGGCTGTAACACATCATTTAGCTTTTTGTGTTAATTGTTTTTTTTCCTTACTAATATAAATGTAAAACAAAACTGTGAGGAACAACAATAATAACAATAACCAATTTAAATTACAAAGAAGGAATATAATAAGGTATTTATTTGAAACAAAAACACAAGAACCTTCAAAGTTGTGGATCTTACTTTGTACCGATTATCTAAACTGTGCATAGACATTTTCTTCTCATTAATTTAAAAAATCTAAAATTAAACAGATTAAAATCATTTATTTTGTTTACTGGCCTCATTCAACTATGAAATTGCTACAGATATTTAACTACTACATAAAAAAAGCCTCATCCATGAAATATAATGAGGCTTTAACATCAACTATTTAGTATGAAAACAGTTTTGCACACAATTTAGCAGTTTTTTTATGATATGTGCTACAATAGTAACAACACTACTGCCCCAACGAGGCCTGTACATTACAACACATTTATGTTTTTAAACACAATGCACTGAATATAAAAATCCATGTTGATCATTTTTCATAATAGACATACAGCTCTATTAGACTGTTGTAGGATACTAAAACAATATTTTTATGCAGATAGTATGAGCATATGATGTATATATTATATATAGTATCTCACAAAAGTGAGTACACCCCTCACATTTTTGGAAATATTTGATTATATCTTTTCATGTGACAACACTGAAGAAATGACACTTTGCTACAATGTAAAGTAGTGAGTGTACAGCTTGTGTAACAGTGTAAATTTGCTGTCCCCTCAAAATAACTCAACACACAGCCATTAATATCTAAACTGCTGGCAACAAAAGTGAGTACACACAAAAGTGAGACACACTTTTCTTTGCACTCCTCACCTGGTTGCGGCCACACACGCTTGACACCATCTGAACCAAATAAGTTTATCTTGGTCTCATCAGACCACAGGACATGGTTCCAGTAACCCTGGTGTCCTGGCAAAAATCCCCCATTGGCCCTTATCTATCATGGCCCCTTAATAATCGCCATCCCTTAATTGGCTACATTACTCTCTCCTCTCCACTAATAGCTGGTGTGTGGTGGGCGTTCTGGCACACTATGGCTGCTGTTGCATCATCCAGGTGGATGCTACACACTGGTGGTGTTTGAGGAGATTTACCCCATACAATGTAAAGCGCTTTGAGTACCTAGAAAAACGCTATACAAATCTAAGGAATTATATGATGCATAACAGATTTTGATACACAATTTCTCTTATGTTTGATGTTTAATATTTGTAATAAAAAAAAGACAAACTAACTAACTCACTTTCTCTAACTGTACAGTCCTTTCAAAACTAAAGGAACTGCAAGGCCAATTCATTTGTTCTATCCACCAAAGACATTTGGGTTTGAGATAAAAAAGATCAATATGAGACAAGAGTTTTGGGTCCACTTCTCTTTTCTATTTATACTACATCTCTGGGGCCTGTGATTGAGTCTCATGGTTTCTCATATCACTGCTATGCTGATGACACCCAGCTCTATTTGTCCTTCCAGCCTGATGATCTCATCTCAGCACACATTTCTGCCTGGATGACATTTCAAATTGGATGAGGGAACACCACCTTAAGCTCAAATTGGCAGAAACAGAGCTTCTTGTCATCCCTGCCTGCCCCTCAATCAGCCACAACCTCACCATGCATCTTGGCCAAACTACACTCAAGCCAACCAGGGCAGCCAGAAACTGGAGTATTGCAACGCACTACTCCCGGGCCTCCCAGCCAGCTCCATCAAACCCCTTCAGATGATTCACCCCACCTTGTTTTCAATCAGCCCAAAAGAACCAGTGTCACACCCCTCTTCATCTCCCTCCACTGGCTTCCTCTAGCTGCCCATATCAAATTCAAGGCCTTGATGCTCAGGTACAAGACCTTGTCTGGAACAGCACCTCCCTACCTCAACACTCTCCTTGAGGTGTATGTTCCCTCATGCAATCTTTGTGACGTTCATTTAACAACTGATGCCTGGTAGTGCCTACTCAGCGAGGCATTAGGTCCCTTTCAAGAACCTTCAAACTGGCTGTCCCTGAGTGGTGGTACTTCCAACCTCAGTTCGGACCACAGAATCTATCACTATCTTCAAAAAACGGCTAAAGACCCACCTCTTCCATTATTTAAAAAACAAACCCCCCAAAAAGCTTACATTGGCTCTTACACCTCTACTCTGCGCACTTTGCTTCTAGAATTAAATTAAAAATCTGGTATAGTAGCACTACTTGTATTGTTCTGAGCTTGATATATCGCTTTGCTGGTATTTCCTCATTTGTAAGTTGCTTTGGATAAAAGGAGTCCGGATTTTATTTCCTGGTATTTACAGTATATCTAGAGGTGTTAAACAACAAAACATAGAACCTTTTGAAACAGACCACCCAATTTTTAGGCAAGCAACAGTATAAGAACAGATCTTGAAGTAAATTAAAGTAAATAGTACTTAATATTTGGTTGCATATCCATTGCTTGTAATGACTGCATAAAGCCTGCGACTCACTGGCATCAACAAATTTTGGGGTTTTTTTTCCTTTTGTGATGCTTTTCCAGGTTTTTACCACAGCCTCTTTCAGTTGCTTGTTTTGGGGGGTTTCTTCCTTCAGTCTCCTCTTCAGGAGGTGAAAGGCTGCTCAATTGGGTTAAGCTCTGGTGATTGACTTGAACAATCTAAAACCTTCCACTTTTTCCCCTGATGAAGTCTTTTGTTTAGTAGGCTTTGTTGAGTTGGCAGTGTGTTTTGGATCATTGTCTTGTTGAATGATAAAGTTCCTCCTGATTAATTTGGATGCAGTTCTCTGTAAATTGGCAGACAAAATGCCCCCGTCAACTTCTGAATTCATTTTTCTGCTACCACCATTATATAATCAATAAAGATTAGTGAGCCTGTTCCAGAAGCAGCCATGCAAGCCCAAGCCATGACACTACCTCCACCATGTTTCACAGATGACCTTGTATGTTTTGGATCATAAGCAGATCCTTTCTTTTTCCACACTTTGGCCTTTCCATCACTTTGGTAGAGGTTTGTCTTGGACTCATCAGTCCATAAAACTTTGTTCCAGAACGTTTTTGCTTATCTCCATACTTTTTTTTATTATTATTATTCCAATCTGGCTTTCGGATTCCTACTGCTAATGAGTGGTTTGCTTCTTGTGGTATGGCCTCTGTATATCTGCTCATGAAGATCTTTGAATGGTGGATTGTGATACCTTTATTGTTCAAACAATCTAAAAGAACACAAACCTGGGTAGCTATAAATACCTGGCAGTCACATGTAGAAATACCAGGCAGTCACATGTGCCACATGTGCCACTATCGCCTACAAATTGTGTGCACTGATACAAAATGTGCTATGTTCCATGTCATTTAACACATCTATAAATACCAGGAAATAAAAGCTGAAATTCTAAATAGTTTTGGTGGGGACTGGATATCTGACACACTCATATTAGAATAGTAGGTTATATGCTAATAGATGATACATGCCATTAAATACAGAATATTTCCACACAGGCCTCTCGCTATAGAATATTGTCACTTTGGACAGATGGGGATTAAGTAATGCTGTTGAATACCTACCAGAAACACTTACACTAGTTGCTCTCAGTTTGGTCTGCCATGATTTACCCCATAGGAGGTGGCCAGGCTTTGATTCGCTGTGAGGCAAAAGTACCTCATGAATTTTCCTGTGGAAAAGTCTTCCCTGCTTTTTGGCTGTAGATTTGTATTTGGATGTAATGCTGAATGTATTCTTTCAGTGTTAATGATTTGGCTTTCTATTTAAAAGTGTTTCATCAAAGAAAAAGCCTTGAAGTATGGGTACTAGATGGGGCAATCTTTCTTTATTTTTTATTTGGGAAGGGGGAGTGGGAAGGTGATGGGGTAAGTCTTATGAAAGTAATAACGGGTTCTTGAACCATTTCTCTTTACAAGTTTATTACTTCTACAAAGTCATTTGGTTTGTTTTTCATTACTTTAATGCATCTGAAAAGTCATGGTTAGTGATGGATAGCTCTAAAGCAACCCTATAAAAATGGTTTCTATTTAGGTTTGTAAAACTTTGGCATAGTTTTCCTTAGTAAGCAGGATCACAAATCTTCTGCGGGTAAGTGAAATTGTTAACAGATATAGTTCTTCAACAGGAACATTACGTCATTTCACATATGTTCTGCAACCAACACCCACATTTGTCATTAATATTTTCCCTCTGAAACAAATCTGCCTTTTCTAATGGATGATAAATGTACTAACCCTTAGTTCATGAGCGTGTACTGTCATCCAAAAACCTCAGAAGCTTTATAGCTCTTTTGCACCTGAATGGGAGGTCCTGTGGAATACTGTAGCTCACCATGAATAATGCCTGCCTGCAGATTTTACATGTATATTTAAGAGGTGGGTGAAATACATGATACTCCAACATGTGTCATAGGTGGAACAATATGAAAAATTCACACCACACCAACACTAATTGTGCAAAACAATATTGTAATATGAGGCTATCTCACCATACAGTCATGTGAAATAATAAGTACACATGGACATTATTGGGGTTTTGTTTTTGTGGACATATTTGGACAAGCAAGTATTTGATTCTCTTTGAAACACTGCCTATTAATAAAGGTGATACACTCTATTAAATGACACATAAAATTTAAATTTTGTAGGAATTTTCACAATTTAAATGAACAAAAACAGGTTTGTCACATGGAAAAAGTAAGTACACCCCTACATTTATCACACCTTCAAATCTATAAAATTAGAATCAGGTGTTCAAGATTGGGTGCCAGTGATTAGAACCTGCTTAGGGAGTACAGGTGGAACCTGTCTTATTTAAACCTTTCATATCTAGTGTCTGGTGTTCCCTTTGTTATTGAGGTGTGTGGTGTCATCATGCCGAGTTCTAAAGAGTTCTGTAAGGCCTTCAGAAAAAAGGTTGTGGATGCCTATGAGTCTGGCAAGGGATTCAAAAACATCTCCAAATTATTTGAAATACATCATTCCACTGTAAGGAAAATTATCTACAAATGGCACAGATTTCAAATGACTGCCAATTTGTCCAGGACTGGCCGTCCCAGCAAATTCATTCCAAGAGCAGACTGTTTGATGCAAAAAGAAGTCTCCAAGAACCACAAAATTTCATCACAGGATCTGCTAGTAAGTCTTGCAGCTGTTGGTGTCAAAGGGCATGCTTCTACAATCAGAAAGAGATTGCACAAATTTGACCTGCATGGGAGGCATGCCAGGAAAAGACCTTTGCTGTCTAAAAAGAACATTAGCAAGACTACAGTTTGCCAAGGAGCATATAGGCAAAGACCAGGACTTTTGGAATAATGTGCTCTGAACAGATGAATCAAAGATGGAGTTGTTTGGCCACAGTAACAGCAGACATGCTTGGCGCAGAGAAAAGACAGCTTTTCAGGAGAAGCACCTCATACCAACTGTGAAGCACAGTGATGGAAATTTTATAATTTGGAGTTGTTTAGCTGCCTCAGGGACTGGACAGCTTGCATTCATTGATTCAAATATCAATTCTGACTCATATCAAAGAGTACTTGAAGATAATGTTAGATATCCCCATCCACTTTTTGAAAGTTAACAATAACGTAACATTACAGCTATTCTCCTTGATGTAATACAGAGAGTGGGTTAACGTTACTTACATTTACCACTTACAAGTGTTTTGGACAAGGCAAGCTGTAGTAATTAGCATTAGGAGGATGGGTTAGGGCCGTGTTTCTTCATGCAGTTGGTGAATGTTAATGCTGGTTAACACGTACAGACAGTCAGTGGCAAACGGAATTAGCTAGCTCAGTAATGTCAAGGCCAAAATTAAGGTTAAAAAGGGGATGGGGTTAGGTTGTAATGTTTTCCACTGTCTCTGTAATGTTAGTTGTCTGAATTAGGTTGAGCAAAAAAATTGCACAAAATGTTTTCCAAAATTACACAATTTGGGATTCTGTAAAGCAATTTCTCAGTTGAAGCCCAAAGGCATTTGTCCATATTTTGTAGCTAACAACTAACCAACACACTTTTTTGCTCTTTTACAGCTTATCAAATGGAATGGAGTAGGACTCTTGTCTTCCTAGATGGCAGGGAGATGGTAAGAAGATGCATCAACTCAAATTCTTACATCTGTCAAATGTTTTTAATAAAGGTCACCTGAATTTCATGCAATTGTTTATTTATTTTGTGAGCATTATAGTAGAATATTAGCATACAAACAAATTGCATTTTAGGTTAATTATAAGGGGAAAAAAGTATAAACACATCTGTGTTATTTTTCTGTTATCTTTGTGTGGAAATGTACTAACACACAGCATGTGTTAAATGTACTAACATACGGTTTGTGTTGAAAGCACCACAAAATATGTTGTCCATAACTAGACACAGAGGTGTGATAAAAAGTAGCACATGATGTGTAACTTCTGAGGCCAAGGGTGTACTTACTTTTCCCACAGAACATCATTCCATGTATTGCTTTTTCTGAGAATAAATTATTGAAAAAGCTATTTTTCCTTGTGGTTTTGTTGAAGTATATCAACTTTATTAATAGGCACTTTTTCAAAGATGATCAAATGTTTGCTCATCCAAATATGTCAAAAAAGCCAACATGGCATGTACTTTTTTTTTCACATGACTGTATTTTACAAGAGGACAGCATTAAATAACATGACATACCACTGTAATATTAGTTCAAGTATTCATCTTATTTGCTATGACAAACTGCATGAAATTATATATAACATTTTTTAAATTATTTTTTTAAAAAAGGTGACTACTTTTTTCATACAGAAACACTGCACCTCCCTCCTTCTGTGCAGCTGCCAACCTGTTAACTCACACAATGTTACACGGCAGCTGAACAAAAGTAGAGGACAGGGATTCTTGCTCTTTTCTGTATATATGAGTAGAGGTGCCAACATCTATAGTTTAGCTGTAGCATTTACATATTGGATATGGGGGCCAACTTCAACCTATGCTTTTCTGCTTTTTCAGATAAAGCAGCATTCTGACCAAATATGACCAGTATTCACTAAGCTGATTAGACAATTCACTGAAGGATGCACTGAAAGACCTCTGCAAGAGCTTATAGACATACAGAAACTACTGAGGTCTAGAAACAGTAATAGTACCTGAAAGTAAAGTAATACCCACCTCTTTCTATGTTCTCTGTTTGCTGGTGTTAGGACTTGTCAATTATTAGCAGTTGTGAGGCTGCAGTCAAATGACCACAAAGCAACCTCTGTTCTGTTCCAAAGTGTTAATTTTAAAGAATAGTACAATTTTTTGTGCAAGGAGACATAAAACTGTTCATTCAACTCTGATAAATGTTTATCATGCTTTGCGTGATTAAATGTATACATGGTAAACTTTCACATACCTTAATATAAGCACACAAGGGTCCAACAGATGGTACATGTCTAAACAGAATGAAGAGGGACAGAAAGCAAGAAGGAGGAAAGATATGAAGAGTTCACATTTTTGTTTTATTGCTTTCCAACTGGTACTGGACCACACAACACAAAAGAACAAACACAATTCAAACACAGTACTGGAAAATTCTAAGTGCGTGAAACATCAACTGTATTCAACCATAAGGTTTATCAGTAAAACTACTGTTTTACATGGTTTTGATTCTGGGCCTAAACTGCATCTGCACAGAACACAATATTCGTCTTTAATAGATTACTTTGACAAACAATTGTGTTTTGAACAGGGTGTCCCAAAAGTCTCCATTCATAAGGGACTAAGTACAGTATGCCAGCACCATGTCAATTGTGCCTCATCAGTGGATGGTCGTGGACGTCCACTTCTCAGTTGATCCATCACACTTCCATCACACTTTTTAATTTGTTAATAAGTTTGGCAACAGCGTTGTGTGTGATGTGCTTGATATGTTTCCTGTTAAAGTCCATCACACCCTTGCAACAACTCCCCGATTCAGCCATGAGAATGAGTTCAATATGTTCTTATGTCAAAGGCATTCGTAAAGGCTATCTCGTGGGAAATATATATATATGTATATACACACTCATATATTTATTTATTTATTTATTAGGGATGTCACGATACCAAAAATCTAGTAGTCGGTACTGAAACCACCAAAAGTACACGACACTCGAATCCAAAGTCGATCCCACAGTGTGGTATATAAAAAAAAAAATTTAATTAAAAACTCTTCTGGAGGACATCCTCCTCTGGCTGACACTGTCAAAGAGAGTGGGCGGGTATTTTAGTTATCAAACACTGTCCGACAATGAGTGGCGGTGCACCCCTAAACATGCACGCACGCACACGCACACACCCGCCTTATACTCTGAATGCAAGCATTAGTTTAAATTCACTGATATGGTGGCAGGTCAAAAAGATTTATTAAAAGCATGAACATTTGAATAATTATTAGTGACATTAGGCTACATTTAGCTGACAGGACACGGGCTGAATGGCGATGCATGGTGGCCCATTAGGAGGTAGTTTATAACACTGCAATGTGTTAGCGTTGTTAACAAATAACTGGCTATCGCTAACATTACATGGAGCATAACGTTAGCTGGTTTCAAGGCCACAATGCCAGCTGCCTCAAACAAACATAATATAGGACCGTCTTTCAGGTACTTTGCCAAATTCCAGGTGTTTCCTTGCTTTGTTTGAAACGAACAGCAGCATCGGTTGCACACCGGAAACTGATACTAGCTTTCCTCTCTTTTCCTCTCAACGAGTCGGGGCGGAGCTAAACTTGTTAAGCTAAGCTAATCTTCTGTAGTTTTTCTCGTGTGCTTGTAGGCATTCCTCTTCTTCTTTACCACTTGTGGACCGACTAAAACACTTCCGCGTATTTGCTGACCCCATCAGGTCCGGAAGAATTGCAACCTCCATTAGAATCGATTCCAACATTAGCGTAGAAAAACAAGTACCGTCACGTTTTAAGAATGTTGGTACCGACTTGGTACCGAAGTATTGGTTCTCGTGACATCCCTAATTTTATTTATATTTGTATACATACATACATACATACATTATTATATATATATATTATATATATATATATATATATATATATATATATATATATATATATACACATACACACACCAAGTATGAAAAAATTGGAAGAAAAGTGCTAATTTCCCCTATGTATGGAGACTTTTGGGACACCCTGTATATTTTGTTATTTCTTTTGAATCTATCATTAGTCTATAATTCATAAAACAATATGAAAGCCAAGGCTGAGCATGCAATAAATTGTTAAAAATAAATATATATCTTTTTCTTAAAGCTCTAACAAGCATTGTCCAATTCTAAGCTGGAAACAGCAGTGTTTAAGTGGGTTTCCTCATAAGAATCAGCTGCATAACAGCCGATTCCTGTTGCTTACATATAAAATATCTAACTAGAGGTAAATTTATCCAAGTATAAAACTCTGTCAGTGAAAAATCATGTGAACAGATCAAGACTGCCTGTCAGTCCCTGAGTACTGGAATCTGCATAAAACATAAGTCACTGCAAATGAAGAACCAAGACGTCATCAGCTTTCCTTTTCAAATTCCCTTTATGTTTCACTTTTTTCTCTTTTTTAGTCTTCTGTAAATTATTGGAAAGAATGCTATTCTTTTCATTCTCATGTTCATCAACATCTGAGTACCAAGGTCCCCAGACCCCTCCGTTGTACTGAGGATTGGACCTGTAGTCCTTGGGTGGGTAGCGGCATGGCACGGCTGTCTTGTTGTACTGTAAAAGTCTGAGTAGCATCTTTTTTACTATGTGTGGGTAACGTCTTGACAGATCCACACGCTCAAAAGGGTCAGCTGTGATGTTAAAGAGCCAAATCGACTTGCCTCGATCCCAACGCACACGCTCACTGTGCCAGCGATTGCTCAACATCTGTTTGGAAAAGGTTTGTGGTGGAACCCAGTCGCTGTAGCCTGGAACACCTGTCAGGAGTTTCCAGTCCCCAACACGGAGAGCTGCCTGGATCGCTGTGTTCCAGATCCCATATCCTGCCTTCCAGGAGCCATTCTTAGCTTTGCTGTAAATGGGATCGATGTTGTGGAGAATGTCATGACGTGGAGATGGGCGCCCTTCGCTGATCGACTCCCAAACGTCATAGCCATCTAGGTTCTGATTCTCATCAAGCATACCTTCACCAAGTGTTACCAAGGTTGGGTACCAGTCAGTAATGTGGATTAAGGCCTTACAAGTCCCTCGCTTCACAAGTAGGGGGCTGTGCACAAACCCCACTGCCCGTATACCGCCCTCCCAATAGGTTCCCTTACTACCTCTTAGCGGCCAGTTACTGCCACCTGACAGAGGTTGACCCCCATTGTCCGAAGAGTACACCAAGACCATGTTTTCATAGTAGCCGTAGCGTTTGAGTGCAAGAGTTAAGTTGCGCATAGCCTCATCTAAGCAGCTGACCATGGCTGCGTACTTGCGCCGTTGCAGATTTGGGATGGATTTATAGCGTTCCAGATAGCGAGCAGGAACCTGCAGAGGTGAGTGCACTGCCTGGTATGCCAAGTACAGGAAGATAGGTTGTCTTGGGTTGTGTGATGCTAGAATACGTACTGCCTTTTGAGTATACATGTGGGTGGAATAGATGCCTCGGTCTTGCTCCCACGCAGCTTCCTCGCCTTCATGCAAGTCAAAGCCACACAGTCCAGGGCTGTCACATTTGTAGTGGCTGTAGTAGTCACCACTCCCTAGAAGGGAGCCGAAAAAGGTGTCAAAGCCACGCTGTGTAGGCATGCAGCTACGCTTGTAGAAACCAAGGTGCCACTTTCCGACCATGTGTGTCGCATATCCTGCATTCTTGAGCTTTTGGGGGAGGGTGACGTTTTCTACAGGGAGGCAGTTGGGTTGGGTGGGGCGGATTATGGAGTGTTGGAGCCCAGTGTGGATTTGATACCTATGGTAGACACAAATATAAGCAAAATATCATTCAAATTTGAATACAATAGTTTAAGAATCATGTTTGTTTTAAGATTAAGTTGCACAAGTATTGCTTTACCAATAAAAAATAATCTATACCAGTCATATCTAGACATCTATATGTCATGGGTAGCATCTGAAAGCCACACACGTGTGATATACAACAGTTGGTACATTGTAGAATTTCATGGAATTTTGTCTGATTAAACTCTTTCTTTTGAAGTTCATGTAAACATGTCTTGTTTTGTCTGGAAGAAGCAGCTATATTTATGCAGTGCACGGTTTGATTCACACCTCAGTTACTAAGAAGACAAAACACTATGATGAATATCATAGACAAAAACTACAGATAGACTAATTTTAGTTCTTACATTAAATAATGGAGTCTAGTATATATTGTGTTTGAGAGTAAATATTTGCGGTACTGAATCACTTTCTGTAATGAAAAGAAAAAAAAGTCCACAAAGACACTCCATAAATACACTTGTTTTCTCTGGTAAGCAAGTATTGGTAATTTAGATTCTAGATCAAACTGACAGATTTAAGAAAAACAAGTAGATAATGTAAAAACTAGATGCTACATAAGTCACTGTTATGAGCTAGTATTGTACCTCAGCATATTGTAGGAAGGGGCAGGTTTATATTGTAAGCCAGTACTACTCTATGTAGTGATGCAGCTCTGCTTACAACCAGCTATAACTAATGTCATATTCAACCAATTTTCACAAACTATGCTTTGTTACAGACATCGTAGATTTTGCTACATCACAGGTGATGTTATGTTTAATACACGGTATTTTTCCAGGAAAAGCAGCTGTACGCAGGCTAAAAGAATAGAAAATATGGACTGAAAATATCAAAACAGTTATTTTATTCATATATTAGCAATCGGCAGTAACAAGATTAAATAAAATCACAAAGTATCAAGTTTCACGTTTATTTATATACAGGTGTTGTTACCTTTTACAGAAACATATTCATCAGATGTTGGTCAAGTAACAATTTCAGCTAAAACTTATGTGATGGACACGGCCTCTTAGCCATCAATCAAAATGCTAATCACGATAAATATACCAGACAAACACAAATCTGACTACAACCCCCAAACTAATCTTACCTAACTTCGCACATTACCTCCATCTATCCATTTTCTGAGTCGTGGGGAGCCTTGAGCCTATCCTAGAGGGGACTCAAGGCACAAGTCAGGGGACACACTGGACAGGGTACCAACCACAATCGCACACGCAGACACTACGGACAATTTAGAGATACCAATCAGCCTACAATGCATGTCTGTGGACTGGGGGAGGAAACAGGAGGAAATTGCTGAAGCACTGGGAGAACAGGCAAGCTCAGTGTATGCAGGGAGGAGGCTAAATTAAGATATTTAACTAAACCCCTAGCCAACAGCTATAACCCTGCTTTAACTCTCCCATAAAATAAGCACATTTGCTAAAACAATGATCTAATAATGACATGTTAGAATTAATGATCAGAAATTAATATGCATGGTTTTCTACAGCCTGGGGGGTGGGGTGTTAACCTATCATGTAGTTAAAAATAATAATGTAATTATTACATTTTTACTGCTTTCCTCTGGAAAACAGAAAAAAGGTATTGGTGCCTCTTGTCTGCCTTTCTGAGTGCCCAGACAACCAGGCTCCCCTCATTATTTTCTCAGTCACTCTCCTTTCCCTTCATCTCAGTCATTTATCCCTCTCTCCATCACCCCCTCCTCCTGTCTTTCAGTGCACAACAAACAGGCATCCTATCATCAGGTAAGGAGTGGAATAAGAGTTCTAGTTGTTCCTGTTTCCTGACATCAGGTCAAAGAACATGTAAATATTGGCATGGTTTCACAATGTTCTAGTGTCTATGCTGGTGCTAAAACACAAACAGCAATTATCACTCACACACACACACACACACACACACACACACACACACACACACACACACACACACACACAAGAATGCATATTGTAGTGAGATATGAAACATTCTTATTGCACCATTCAACGGAATTAAAAGGCATGTACTGCATGTTATTTTTCATGGAGCACAGTGGCTTAGTGCTTAGCCTTTTGCCCAAAGTTCCCTGGGATGGGCTCCAGGCTCTGTGTAGGAGAAGCAGTACAGAAAATGGAAAAATGGATGGATGGATGGGGTATGTTACTGTCCAGACAATGACAGCCCATAAATCATCGATTCATTCATTCATCTATCTTCAGTTATCCAGGTCAGGGTCAAGGTGGGTCAACTACTCATCCAGGAACTCACAAAGGAACTACAGGTCTCTTTTGCATCAATAAAAAGTCTCTGTTCATGACTCCACAATCAGAAAGACACTGGGCAAAAATGGCATCCATGGAAGAGTGGCGAGGTGAAAACCACTGTTAACCCAGAAGAACATTAAGGTTCGTCTGAATTTTGCCAAAACACACATTGATGATCCTCAAATCTTTTGGGAGAATGTTCCGTGGATTGATGAGTCGAAGTTGAACTATTTGGAAGACAGGTGTCCCGTTACATCTGGCGTAAACCAAACACAGCATTCCACAAAAAGAACATCATATCTAAGGTCAAGCATGGTGGTGGAAGTGTGATGGTGTGGGGATGCTTTGCTTCTTCAGGTCCTGGGCAACTTGCAATAATTGAAGGAAACATGAACTCTGTAACAGAAAATCCTAAAGGAGAATCTCCGGTCTTCAGTCCATAAGTTGAAACTCAAGCGCAACTGGATTATGCAGAAAGACAATGATCCAAAGCCTAGGAGTAAGTCCTAGTAGTAAGTGAAAGACTGATCTCCAGTTATAGGAAGTGTTTGGTTGCAGTTATTGCTGCTAAAGTTGGCACAACCAGATTTTAAGTTAAGGAGGCAATTAGTTTTTCACATTGGTGATCAGTGTTGGATAACTTTTTTTGCTTCAATAAAATAAATTTAAAAAATAAAAACTGTATTGTGTGTTTTCTCAGGTTGACTTTGTTTTATGTTGTATTTCATTTGAAGATCTAAAACTATTTAGTACGAGATACACACAAGAACAGAAAAAATCAGGATGGGTAGAATACTCTTTCACAGCATTGTACAACACAGAGGCGTGAGAGAGAGAGCGAGAGCGAGAGAGCGATAGAGAGAGAGAGAATGAAAAGTGCAATGATAGGGCTAGGACAGCACATTATCTAGGCTACTTCAACAAATGGAATGCAAATTAACGTTCAGCCAACTTTACCAACTGGATAACAGCTCAAATCTGGCTTACCCTGGTACCTATAGGTATAGTAAGGTTAAATTTAATGCTTTTAAGACTTTTCAAATCCTACATAAAATGTTATTTAAGGCTACTTTGCAGTATCTGTACACTAAATATAAAACTGTTTCCAACTCATGCAGTTAAAGTAATTTATTCTGCTTGTTCCTGTTAGATTTCCTTATATCTAGGTCTTTGTGTGTGTTAGCTTAACAGCAGGTAGATAACGTTCACCTCATTTTAACCCCTTAAAAGTATTAAAGGTGTTTCTTGTAGAGCAAATTATTCAGTAACTATAAATTATTCAGTAACTACAGTGAAACTAACAGGAAAGGTATGTAGTTAGAAGAGTGAGGAATGTAAGGTTGGATACACTGATGGGCGACAGTTTGACACCAGATAAAGAATAGCCTAAAATGCATAAAATCTGCAACCAATTAAATTCAAATGTCAAACAATTTAATAAAGTGCCTGCAATTATTTTTCATTTAATAATGTCTTTTTAGAGCCACGCATACTATGAATCTGTAAAGACACAAGTAAGGGGTTGCTGTTCTTTTACTATGCAAACATCTCTCTCTCTCTCACACACACACACATACAGACACACAGCTGTGCTGGCTACCATCCAGTTGTTCAGTTAATTTATAGATTCTCTATGCTGTGATCTTTGCAGAGAATAGAAAATATTTAGGAGTATTATATGGCAGAGCTGTGCATCTAAACTCTTATGTACTATACATTATAGTATATATTTACTATATTACTGCAAACATAGATTGATCTTAAAATGTTATTCACAATCATGGTGTATTTTAGGTCCTATATTTTTTTATGAGCTAACCAGGGGCGTTAGCTGGACTGTTAATCATCCAGGGCTGAGCCCATATTCTTCTTCATCAAAACACTTTTAAAAACACACTTCTAAATAGACTGTTTCCATGCATTTTTTTTCTTGCATGTGAAGACGAATTGTTTCTAAAATGTGAAAATTGGACAAAAAGTTGGATTTATCATAAAAAGTTAGGCTAGTCTGGTGTTGCTAGAAAAGTGGAGGCACAACTAAGCTATCATTGTATGGGTTTAGCTGCTACAGTGCTGTGCAAAGTTTGTTAGCTATGATGATATAGTTACTCCTTATTTTGTTCTGTGTCGTCTCATGTGGTTAATGTGTTGTTTTATGTAGCACCATGGTCCTGGTGGAACATTGATTCGTTCGTTTCACGGTGTACTGTACCAACTGTATATGGTTGAAATGACAATAAAGCCACTTGACAGACATTTACAAACCTTGTTTTCCTGCTCAGCATGAGAGGATGTTAGTGTTTCAGTTTCCACCCCATTACTAATGACAAAAAAAAATTGTCGTATATCCATTTCCCCCCTCAAACTAACTGACTGTGTGAGCTAGCATTTGGCAGAATTGAGACCGGTCAGCCAACATGAGTATTTCCACGTATTTTCCTGTAAACCCTGTCTGATTGGTCTTGAATCTGTTCACTGAAAATAAAATGCAACACTCCATTCACTGAAGATACAAAATTACAACACCACCGTCTTCTTTAACTGATGTTCAGTTACGTAGTGACAAACCGCTCCAAGTCGAAAATTATTAGGAGATAAAGAAAAAATCTTCCAGGCTACAGCCCCGAATTCCCAGGCCAGATTACGCCCCTGGAACTAATACAGAAGACAAGAAATACTGAGAGACAGCACTAAAAGGTGCATGTCTGTGACTACATATACATATAGACCTATCCACAGAGGCTTCTAACACTCTTAGCTACAAAAACACGGCCTTGCCATGGATGTGTTTAAACTTGGACTGCAATACTAGAAATCCTGCCAACAAACTTGGCTGGTTTCCTACTTGGCTCTAAACTGTCCATACAGTAAGCCCATACAAGATTAGCTCAAACTAAAACAGCATGGGTAGGGGTGATGATAACACAAGATATGCAAACTGTCTCCTTGAGACTCCTTGATACTTAGCTTGTACAGGCAGTGAGACACTTCACAATAACAAGAGTGTAAATGCCACAGTAATAAAAGTGATATTGCTCAAATTGTTAATGGTACAACCATTTCAGCTTTTCTTATCGTCATGTACTTATCATCGCTTAAACTTTTCGCTGATTCCTTTACATTGTAGCTTTACTCCAACATTAATTCAATTCAACAATCTACATAAATACTCCATAATGAAAGGCATGGTCATGTTTTGTAAAGCTAATTGCTGTGGTCAATTAAATTGCCTGGACAAGATTCAGAAAGGTGTATCTCTGTCTATATAAAGAAACAGCTAACATATATATATATATATATATATATATATATATATATATATATATATATATATATATATATATATATATATACATACATATATATACATATATGTATGTATGTATGTATGTATGTATATATATATATATATATATATATATATATATATATATATATATATATATATATATATTATATACACACACACACACACATATACACACACACACACACACACACACACACACAGTGGCTTCCAATATCCTCAAAAGTATATACATAATCAGTCCCTGCCCTTCCTGCAATTTTGAAAATGCACTTAAAAAATGGGGTGGGTCTCAAGTGTGCATGAGAATGGGAGATGCAGTGTGTAACAAATGTAGAGTGGTAAGATCAACATTACTAACACATCAGCATATTTCATTCATATATGTTGTGAAATAAGAGATAAATATTATATTTTTAGTAGCAGTCATGATTAAGTACTTTATGGCAACGTTAAAGTTGTTTAGCTGAAAAGGAGCATCATCATTCTATGGGGATGTTTTTCAGCAGCAAGGCTTGTCAGAATTGAGGGAAAGAGGAAAACATGCTCAAAAGGCACCCAAGACCTCAGAGTGGGGCAATGGTTTACTGTATAATAAAACATTATCTCAAGTCACACCACCAAGATAACTTTGGTACAAGACTGTGCATGTCCTTGAGTGGTCCAGTGTGGACTTTCTGAAGAGATTAATGGTAAATCCAGGTGTGCCAACCAAGAAGACTTAAGGCTGTAATAACTGCCATAGCATTTCAACAACTGTAAATGTAATTAATTTATTCCTTCATTCATTCATCTTCTTTAACCATTTCATCCTGGTCAGGATTGCAGTGGATCTGGATCCTATCCCAGGAACACTAGGCATGAGGTGGGAATACATCTAGAAGAGATGCCAGGCCGCTGCAGGGCACAATGCACACAGACATTCACAGGCAACTTATTTTAGTCAATCCATCTACAGGCATGGTTTTGGGAAGTGTGAAGTCACCAGAGGAAACCCACACGGACATGGGGGAAACATGCATAGAAACCCCACATAGTCAACAGCCCAAGGTCAGGATCAACCAGGAAGAGTGGAGCTGTTAGGCAGTAACACTACTTGCTGTGCCTGTAAATACATTTTTAAAAATACATTTACAGGATCTTTTTATGCCTGTTCATTAAAGTGAAATTAACTGAATAACATTGACATACAGTACAGTAGTTGGGCTTGAAAGACAAAAAGTTTCTTATTCATTTATATTTCTGGCGATCATACACAGAGATAGTGTGTGAGATGTAAAAGTGATTCCCTTAGTTCGTTTTTGTGTACCAGAAACATGAACCAGACTTTTTAACTGCATTTGTGTTTCAGTGCATGTTTGTTAACAAAAAAAATCCAATAAAAGTTCATTTACCCCTTTTATGAAGCCTTTTTGGGAAACCTCTGGCATTTTATGTACATTCCTGCATAAAAAGCGACTTCATAGTTTCTATATTTTTCATAGGTTTTTCCAATAGTCTCAGATCATAACATTGCTCACTACATTAGCAAACTCTGAAGCAAACCATATAAATAAATAATTGTAATAAGTAAATATTATGATGGGAAACAATGTATATCATGACAGCATATCGCTAAAGGGGCAGGGCAAATGTTAGGGTACACACTAAAAATGTTTTAATGGGCTTGTGAAAAGAAACGACCCCAAGCACACAAGTCGTTCTACCAATGAATGGTTAAAGAAGAATAAAGTTAATGTTTTGGAATGGCCAAGTCAAAGTCCTGACTTTAATTCAATAGAAATGTTGTGGATGGACCTGAAGCAAGCAGTTCATGTGAGGAAACCCACCAACACCCCAGAGTTGAAGCTGTTCTGTACTGAGGGATGGGCTAAAATTCCTCCAAGTCGATGTGCAGGACTGATCAACAGTTACCAGAAACATTTAGTTGCAGTTATTGTTGCACAAGGGGGTCACATCAGATACGGAAAGCAAAGGTTCACAAACTTTTGCCACTCACAGATGTGTCCTATTGGATCATTTTCCTCAATCAATAAACGACCAAGTATATTTTTTGTCTCATTTGTTTAATTGGATTCTTCTTGTCTGCTTTTAGGATGTGTGGAAAATCTGATGATGTTTTAGGTATATATAAATATGGAATATTCTATATTCAGGCACCACTATAGATAGACAGAGAAAGAGAGAGAGAATATTTTATTGATCCCTGAGGAAAACTGTTTTGTCACAGCAGCAGAAGATTACAGACGTGACATAAATGACATAACAGACACTAAATACTAAATACATGCTTATCTGTAAGTCAGTAAGTAGATGCATACAGTGTCATCTGGAATAAAGTGTCAAGTGAAATAAAGTATCCAGGTAATAAAGTGACAGTTAATTAATAAATATAAAAAAAACAGAACAGTAAAGATAAGTGTAGACAATTTGAGGTAAAGTGTAAAAGGTTTCCTCTTCATCTTTGGTAATTAATTAGGATTCTCTTTAATTCATTAAATCCTGTAGCACATTGTAGGATTTTTATAACACCTTATAATATCCCTATAATAGGGATAAAGATACACATAAATGGGTGTTTAAGCACAGTGAAAAAGCATGGTTATAAAACATGAATAAACATATTTTGATGCCTTATAGAAGCTTGTAAAACTGAACAGGCCAGCAGACATATAAGCTCCACAGTGTTATGCTCCATTAGCTCTAATTTACAATGTCATAAATCTGCAACAACAACCCCCAAGTCACAGGACTTTAGGGTCACTGACCAGTATAGCTATAGCAATAAAGATTCATCAGATTAAGTTATGTTTTTATGCGTCTGAAAATGTGTCGATAAAGAGAAAAAATACTGAGCTAATGTAAAAGTGAGTAAATGTTACGGTTAATAGTTTTTTTTATGGAGTTATAACTGTGGTCAGAGACACTACAGACAAGTGGAAACAGATCCAAGAGCTCTTTCAACTGCTAAAAGTTGCTGTCAAAATCCTGTCATGGTCTCCAATCACGGCTACCCACCGGCATGTTGACGTAACCGCTGGAGCATACATCCAACCTATCACACACCCAGTAAAACCAAAAGTCTCTCCTTGTATGCAATCAAAATAATCCTCAAGACATATGTCTTTTGACCACCACAGCCACTGGCTCTACATATCCTTACCCAATCTGTGCTGTAAGCTCTGCCAGCCCTATGTTCTTCCTCACTACAACGTTCCTCCTACATCTGGTCTAAATAAACATATTAAACTCCACTCTACAGTTAATCACAAACAGACCCTGAATCAACAAAAGCTGCTCTCTCAATCTTTCCCTCACACTAACAGTCACTCAGTCACACCTTCTTCTAGTTCCTGAGTCTTCCTAACAGATCATTCAATCTGTCTGGTTCCTCCGTTTTAATCCTCTCCCTTTTTCCACTCCATGAACAATGTGATCTAATGTACTACATTATTACTACAAAGTTAAAACTAAGACATGCAAGCATTTTGTTCTTTTGAAAGTATTTAGTTATTGAATTAAAGTATTGAAGTGCCAGTGTGAAAACTGTGAAAATTGCAAACGCATTGCATAAAGTTATCATAAAGTCGATACCATGCGATACAATCATGTCATCATTTAAGGTGAGAAAAATAATTAATTATTAGATCACAAGTGTCTTTTGAATGATTCTACATTGATACACTTAATGGGCCTTGGATTGTCTTGTTATTCGTGTGTATGTTGATAAATGCCAATCATCCTTAAATTACCAAGGGTGTTCATGGTACAGCTGATTTAGTGACACCCAATAAAAAGCTGAAAAATGATGCTCAAGTAATGGCGTAATGACACAAGAGCACCTCCAAAGCTTCCAATAATGCAGCACAGCCATCGTATCACGTCAGGTATAATACACTATATGGCCAAAATTTGTGGACACCTGACCATCACACCCATATGTGCTTGCTGAACATCCCATTCCAAAACCATATGCATTGAGCCCATTTTGGTATGCAGGGAAGGCTTTCCACTAGATTCTAGAACATGGCTGTGGGGATTTGTGTCCACTCAGACACAAGCGCATTAATGAGGTCAGGCACTGATTTCAGGTGAGGAGGCCTTGGGTGTAGTCGGCGTTCCAGTTCATCCCAAAGGTGTTGAGTAGGGTTGAGGTCAGGGCTCTGTGAAGTCCACTTGAGTTCTTCCACTCCAATCTTGGTTTTCATGGAACATTTTTGGGACCCTTAGCTCCAGTGAAGGGAAATTTTAATGCTACTGTTAATGCAACTGTTTGTTTATAACTTTGTGGCAACAGTTGGGGGAATGTCCACATATGGGTGTGATAGTCAGGTGTCCACATACAGTACCTTTGTCCATATAGTGTAAGTAATCCATATTTAAAACTGCAGTAACTCATCATCAATTATACAATTTTAAGCTGATCAGTTGAGGTTCACATTAGTAAATTTACACAAAATCAGAAGTTCTCATAGGATATGAACATAATTGTCAACTAAACCACCTTGACTTGTCTGGCATTGGAAGGCTGTCCAGCATGGACTTGGCTTAAACAGGAACTCTAGGAGGCCACAGCACATGTGAAGAGGATTTTTGGCGATTGTACACAGTCTAGCTCTAATGAATCAATACTTAATCATGACAGAAATCGAAACCTCTTATCAACATGTATATTAATCAACAGGAGGCTGACAAGAAAGGAATTCACAGTTTATCTGGGAAGGTTTAAATTCACTCTTTTGGCCCATCATTATAATCTGATTGATGACAAACACACACACACACACACACACACACACACACACACTGCCTTGCACCCTCTGGTTCTTCATCAGACAAGGTGAAAGACCCTCTTAGGTATTTCAGCATTTTTTCAGCATCAGCCATAGCATCAGCATCTACAATCACCATATTATATATATATTTAAGTCAAGCAAATGACAAAAATGTTAATCCTTCCATCCACTGACTTCTCTCAATTAGAGGACCTAAATCATCTGATGAGATACAGCTCTCCTTTCTTTCCTGTGTATTCCAGTCAGACAGACAATACACGATAAGACATTTCACAACTCTTGATTTAAGGCTTAAAGAAAAAAAAAATCCATCGTAAATGACTTGCCATTAATCTTATTAATAATGTAATCTTCAATGGCATCCAAGATTTATTTTGTAATGAAATTCTGAGTTGAAATTTTTTTTATTTCAACTTTGTTCATTGACATGTTGGTATACTTTCACTTCAATTATTAGTTTCCTACATTATCTACAATGCTGTTTGACTACCTTCTGATACCGGTGCTCTTGATTTAATCAATACCATAGTTTAGCCTAGTCATTTTGCATTGATTTATTATACATATAAATAAGATGAAAGTTTTGCATGTTGGTTCACGATGCAAAGATCAAATATACCTGAGCAGAAAGCAAACACACCCAAACAATAGCACCGATTATTCCAAACATTTTGTACCCTCCAGTCTCTTTACCTTCTTTTATCTAAGAGGAGACTTTATTAAAGTCACAGAAGCTTTCAACATGGGCACTAGACCCTGCTACTTATTCTGTAGTCCTTAAGGATTGTGAAAGTGAAGCCTCTTTTTCATTACCTTCAGAGCAGGAGCCTGGCAAATTTCCTGTCCGGCGGAGGGCTTTAAAGATCTCACTCAACCATTCTTCTCTACATGAAAGTTTTCTTTATACCACAGTGCTGCTGAACTCTCAAAGCTGATGAATCAGAAAGTGTTGATACATTTTCTATAACAGCATAACTCTGACAATAGTGCCGACTGTAATTCAAACGATAGGTTTATATTAACACACTAACTCTAATACCTTATCATTTCTATCATAAGAACTAAATCACAGAAAAGCCACGCCACATAATCTAAGTCTAATAATAAATGGATTTTTTTTAGAAAGAGTTGTTATTTAACAAAGAAAAACCTATACTTGTGAAGTGTCCTGTAAGGAGACATTTATTTAATGGTTATGGAAAGAGCCTCATTGTTAGTTTAGGTGTTAGTGTGTTGTTAGGTGTTATTGTGTCCTAATGGTCAGTAAATCAGGACAGAAGACTACGCACTTTCCGCTAACATTACAAGCTATATGTTAACTTCGAGAGAGAGAGAGAGAGAGAGAGAGAGAGAGAGAGAGAGAGAGAAAAGGGGGCTTGTGAGGGAACTGTTTATATATTTTAGAACATAAGTGGTAACAAGAGCTAACTTGTCCCATGGATACTCCATAACATTAACTGTAATTATAACCGATTATGATGACTGTGTGGAGTTTGTGTGCATGTTCCCCCAAGTCACCTGAGATATAAAGTATATCTTATCTTATCAGTGTGAGTTTTCTTCAGTTACTCTATTTTCCTTCCACCTCCTTAAAACATGCCAGGAGGAGGATTGGCAAAGACAGATTGCCCCTAATTGTGAATGTGTGTGTGTGCACGCATGGTGTCCTGTAATGGACAGGGTGCGGTCCTGCCTCACGCTAAATGTTCTCTTGGATAGTCTCTGGATCCACTGTGACCCTGGATAAAGTGTTTGCTAAAAGGACGTGAGTGAGTATAAAGGTTAAAAGCACTGTTGATCCCTTGTTCACTATTAAATTGAAAAAAATTTAATAGTTGGCAAATTGCTCTGGTATGAGAGGAATAAAGCACTTCAGGCCATGTTGTTAAATAATCGGAAGATAATCGATTTCAGGCCATATCACACCACCCCCTGGTGGATTATTTTCCTACAACAGCACAGCCTGTCATGTTTTATTCCTTACTTAATGAATGTATTGGACCTGAAGGCACACAAACTTGGAAATGTGCATTGCAGAATGAGTTAATAGGTAGGGTTATTTCCATTCATTTTTTTTTCAGTATCCTGCTACAAAATGTGTACTACAATGTCTGTGAAGTCTCTGATGATAGAATCTAGGGTGTTAAATGTAACATCAACGGTTGGCATGGTGTTTTGCATGATTCATATTGTGTAACAGTGATATCCTGAATGCAGGATTGCAGATGCAATTTGAAATTAGTTAATTATGACAGAATGCTTGACAGTATTTCTGTAGAGTCTGTGGAGATGAACAACACGTGTAGCGTTACTCGATCCTGGACTCGGACACGAGTCCAATTATGAATGAACTCGGACTGGTCACGCACTCGGGTAAATTTGTACACTAACCTGACACGGATTTGGAAACTTTGGACTCGGTGATTTTTCAGAGTACAGTCGAGTCTGTGTCATGTGTAACATGAAAACTAAGATAAAAAAAATAAATAACATAAACAGACATCCTAGTTCTCCTGGAAGTTCCGGGAGTCTCCCGGATACTGATAGTAGCTCTCTGATGGCCGCAAATTATAAACCATATCCCGGAATTTTTTTTGAGCGAGCGAGAGACCAGTAGGAGCAGAGCGCGAGTGACAAGAGCGAGAGAGTGACAGAGAGCGTATCCTGATTGGTCTCTCTTTCTGCTATCTAGACCTATCAGTTTTCTCTGTGGGCAGGACTTAAAGTCGACCTCTCTCTCTCTTCGGTTCATCCATCAGTTCAGTGTACTGCAGTAGTTCAGTATCGCTGTAGTGTTAATTAGCATCATGACAAAAAAAAAGCAAAAGAAAATACAAAACACACTTCACCCACGACTACACTAAAGTGTACCCCTGCTTCATAGGGGTCAAAGAAAGCAACAGTTTTGCACGTTTTCAAGAGTGACTTTAAAATGGTGGGTTAAATGATTGTAAAAGACATGTTGAGGTGAGTTTAACAGGTCTCATTTGTTCATTAGCAAAGATAATGTTATTTAAAGTAGCTGGTGAGCTGCTAAGGAGCTGCCCTATTGATGTCCTACATGATGAGGCCAAACTCCCAGTAGACTTGCTTAAAGTGGTAACAGAATAAAAAAAATGATTAAATGAGTTGAATATAATAGTACATATTAAGTACATATTGTAATGTCAAATTTAGCTATTAGCATTGAGACTGCCAACAAAATACTTAAAAATGAGTTTATGTGAAATATATATATAGGGGTGGGATGTCAGCATAAAATTAAGATAATAAGAAATGAATGAATGTCTCCCTGACACACTTGAAGCACGTGCCCAGAAAGTCGCCTCATCATGCGAGTACTGAATTGAGTTCTCTTTAGTGGCTTATTACGCTTGGATGGTCAAATAAATACACACACATCATGTCAAAATGCAGGTCTGGCCGAGTATCCACGCAAACACAGGCAGTTATTTCCTAAGTGTATGTAAACAGTTGGGGAAAAATCTGAGGAGTGTCAGTACAGTGTACTGGATCTGTGCATTAAGTCTTAAAGTGACAGCAGTCTAATAAACCTCCTGCTGTCTGTGTCATTAATGTAAATCAATCGACAAAAGGCAGAGAGAAAATCACTCTCACTCATTTGACTGAATACCTTCAGTAAATTTAATAAGAATCACTGTACATGTCATACAGTGAAGTCTATTTTATTTTACATTCCGTTGCGTTATTCAATTTCCGTAGTATTTCTTACTTGAATACTGATAGATCTACCTGAGAAAACGTATCGTTATCGTGATATAAGATTGTAGTCATATCGCCCACCCCTACACATTAGTATTTCGTGATTGCAGTCTTGAACTTCTGAATGTAGTAAATATCATAAACCCTGCTGATAGGAATTTTTTTTGTCATTTTAGGAGTTAAAATGAAAAAAGTTAGAAGAACAGAGCTGTGTTCAGAAATGAGTTTGTTGTCATTCATAGACAGATTAAAAGCAGTAATAAAGCATGAAGCTTGTTGTTATGATCTGCTGCTAAATGTAACTCTACTCTGTACTCTCTCAGCCTATATAACTGTGGAGGAGACGCAGCAAATCACTGAAATGTCAACTCAAACTGGAGGACACGATATAGTGTGATCCAATAACAACACAGGTTCATTTTTATTTCATACACTTTTTTCTTTGAAACCATTTTTTGATAGGAAACTAATTGAGATGCTGATGACATGAAATAAAAACATTAAATGACAATGGCAAGCTGTAATAGTGGTATTTTTTTGTTACATTTATGTTGCCATTGGTTTGTGAAGTTTAACATAATATTGATTAGGTTAACATTAATTTTATAGCTCAGTTTTGAGTTTACAATTGCAATTTCATATCTTTTTTCAGTTTAATTACTTTCTGGACTTGGCCGGACTCGACTCGGACTCGGCCATTAAGGACTCGGACTTAAGTCCGACTCAGCCCTTTTTGGACTCGGACTCGATTGGTTAAGGACTTGGTCTCAACTCAAACTCGACAAAGGTGGACTCAGACCCAACACTAGCATTACCCATGGCATATGTGAGCTATCAGTGAAACAGACTGCAGCACTTTGGTACAACATGTACATGCTTTAGTTCAGAATTTACTTCAGAGTTCTTTATTGCAAAATGTGTACACTTTGATGATTTTAGTATTTCACTGCAAGCGTGAGACCATTTCTGTAAAATATACACACTTCTTATACTTATATAGTGTAGATTTCAGTACTATAGTGCAGAAATGATGCCTTTGCTGTGCTTTAGTGTAGATTTCAGTATTGTAGTTCAGAAATGATGCCTTTGCTGTAAAATATACACGCTTTAGTGTAGATTTCAGTACTGTAGTTCAGAAATGATGCCTTTGCTGTAAAATATACATGCTTTAGTGTAGATTTCAGTGCTGTACTTCAGAAATGATGCCTTTGCTGTAAAATATACACACTTTAGTGTAGATTTCAGTACTGTAGTTCAGAAATGATGCCTTGCTGTAAAATATACATGCTTTAGTGTAGATTTCAGTACTGTAGTTCAGAAATGATGCCTTGCTGTGAAATATACACACTTTAGTGTAGATTTCAGTACTGTAGTTCAGAAATGATGTCTTTGCTGTAAAAATGTATATGCTTTAGTAGCAATTTCAGTACTGTAGTTCAGAATTGATGCCTTTGCTGTGCTTTCGTAGAGATTTCAGTACTGTAGTTCAGAATTGATGCCTTTGCTGTAAAATATACACGCTTTTATGTAGGTTTCAGTACTGTAGTTCAGAAATGTCTTTGCTATAAAAATGTACACACTCTAGTAGGTATAGATTTCCTTACTGAGGTTCAGAAATGATGTCTTTGCTGTAAAATATACACACTGTAGTGTAGACTGTGCACAACAGTGCAAACAAGAGGTCTTTACTGTAAAATGTTCATGTGTAGATTTGAGTACTTTACCTCTGCTGCATGTTGCAATAAAGAATTTCTAGTAACAACACTCCTATGTGCTATGGTTTTTACTTTTTGCTGCACAGGTGCATCTACATAAGTGCTGTCATTATGCATATTGTCGAATACGACATGCAATTATCTTGCAAGGTACAGCAGGTCGTGTTGTATCAGCTGACATGTGTGAGTGGTCACAGTTTGCTCACCTGCCGGTCATGAGCTGACTGCGGGATGGACTGCACAGCGGTTGCACGTAGTAATTCTCCAGCTTCACTCCGTTCGCTGCGAGCCAGTCCAGGGTCGGCGTCTTGATTTCGGATCCGTGATATCCCACGTCCCTGAAGCCCTGGTCGTCCACCATAACGAAAATGATGTGCGGCTGCGAGCCGGGTTTGTCCACTTCATTTGAGCTGGGGCGAAAGTTATTCGTCCATCTCCCGTAACCGGAGGCGGCCGCGCTGCAGAGGCAGAATCCGGCCAAAACCCCGAGCACCAACATGGCCGCCTCTTCAGCGCGTCTCGCCGCTCACACCATTCGCCTTGACTGCGAAAGTCCAAGTGGCTCATGAAGGTCTACAAACTGCTGCCTCATTCACAGCGTGCTGTCTGTCTGCACGGTATAGTCGGCGCATGTGTGCGTGCGCGTGAGTGCGTGCGCGTGTATGTGAGTGCGTGAGTCTCAGCTAGAGGCGGCGCGCGCCAGCGGGTGGAGCAGAAGCGCTTGGCAATTAGGTTTACACCATCTCCTCTAGCGTGTTTAAAACTGTGACGTGTTATAACTTTTTATTTGTTTGTTTTACATGATCAACAGTTCGAAATGTAAATATTTAAAGTTCTTATTGTTAAAAAAAAAAATCACATAGGCTATAATAATAACACCACTAGTGTCATTCCTCCCTGTTTCTAATACTCGTGGTGTGTCCAGGTGTTGTTGTTGTTGTTATTTTTAATACATAGGGGGTATCTGGTTTGTTTCTAGGTGAAAAAATGAATGGCCACATAATCACATTGCTGTGTTAGCTTCCCTGCTGCTCTAACACAGGTGTACCTACAATCTTACAATCAAATAGCTAGACACATTAAGTCTGCACAAATTGAATAAGAGTAACAGACCTGGCTTATGTGTGATTTAAGGTAGAATTGTATGGCAGCTGCTGAGGATCAGTTGATCCGCCTAATGGCTCAGTTCCTCCAGCTGCCACTGGGAGGATCAAGTGATTGTGCAGCTGCCACAATTCTACCTTAAATCACATATTTGCCAGGTCTGTTACTCTAACTCAGTATGTTTACTCAAACTGACTAGGAGGATCAACTGATTGTTCAGCTGACATCCCTATTACCACTCCCCTGATCTGATCTGAGATGTTTCCTTACAGTCAGTGCGTGAGTTTTGTTCAATATCAACTGTGAATTATTTAGAAAAACAAGGCATTTTGCATACAAGACAAAAGTCCTTCATTATCTGTGTAATCAAAGAGCTCTTGAAGCTGGCTATGATAAGGCAATCGATATTCCATGTATATTGAACTTTGTTGGAAACAAGGGCATACGGTATAAATAGACTAGCAGAACTACAAGGGTTCATTTTTAAAATACACATCAGAGTACACGCTGCTGACAAATTATTCAAGATTATTTTGGACTTTTGTGGAACCACAGCAATAGCAGCACCAATAGTCATAAGAAACATACACCGAATGGTATGAAGAAGCAAAGCTGGGGCTGATTTCTTTCTAGCTCAGACTGTAAATTCCTGCAGCCTGTCAATGCGTCATGTCAGGTGATTACACCGGGGTCATTTGCTTGTTGAAACGCTTCCAAATTAAACTTCATTAAAACATTGAATCTAATATCACACATATTGAACTATTCAAAAATGTGTATTGGTCAATCTGAGGTAACTTTATTTCATGTTTTTACAAGGTTTCTGAGAGGAAGATGGTTGCATTTTTCTCAGTCCTGTTACCAAAAAACTTACAAAACAAGTTGTATTTTTCTATTTTCCTTTTAAAGGAGATCCAAAGCTCAAGTTTATAAATGTTTTATCATGTAATTTTTTAAACAATTGTATAAATGATGGACCAAACATGATTGAAAATTGTATTTACATTTTAGTAACAGGAATGAACATTGGGTAACGGGAATGTGTGTCCATATGTGCGCACATATACGTGTGTGTGTGCATGAGTGTGTGTTTTTGTGTGTGTGAGAGTGTACATGACCGTGCGTGCATGTTGTGTGTGTGTGTGCTATGTGCTTGTAGTTCTTCAGTAAAGTAGAGTAGGTGGAGAAAGAAGGAGAGAGGGGAAGGGAGGGAGAGAGACAGAGAGGGAAGGGGAGAGAGGGGAAGGGAGGGAGAGAGACAAAGAGAGAGAGAGAGAGGAGGAGGGAGAGACAGAGAGAGGTGAGATAGAAAGGGTGGTGGGTGTGTCTCAGTCCTTCCACTTCAGCATACAATGGGTAGATGTTTCTGGCTCCTAGTATGGGTTCTCACCATTTTCTGCCACAAAAAGTAAGAAAGACAAAGACTAAAAGTTGAAGAAGTCCTCAGATCTCTGCAGTGACTACCAGGACCTAAGATGAATTTGAAAATATTCTTGTTTGTCTACAAAACACTAAATGGTTCTGTTGGAAAAACTACGTCCAATAATGTTTTTGCTAGAATTGCATTAAATTCAAGAAAACAAACTTGCCTGACCTTTTCTAAGAAGCCTTCACTTTATATAAGCAACAGGACTGAGTTTTTAGCACAGAATTAGCAAATACAAGAAATATAGCCACATGGCGTACATGCTAATAGCATGAGGACACTGAGCACATTCCAGTGATTTACCAAAAAAATTTTCAGATGGGGGAATGTGTTAGGGTAACAGAACTGAGTGTAAACCTGGGGACACGACTATAATGTGTATTTTAATTAAAATATTATAGATTTCTTATGGTGGGTGGGGGGGATGAACAAAGGGGGTATCACTTGATATGATCCAAGAAAAATTCAGATAGAAATCATATTCTACATAGTCCAGCCACATTGTCTCTCTCTTGTATTTTCTGTGACTCACATCCAGGAATCAGTTAGTGTTGCCAAATGAATGTGAGAACACCGGATACATTTATTTATTTATACCTTTCTCATGAAAACCCGAGAAGAAACGGAGGCTTGGCATTTACCATATACGCAGCTGAAACACGTTCAAGTGAGGATTAAGGTGGATAATGTACTACTGGACTGATAGATCAGGCTACAAGAGATTAGTAACTGAAAGCTTTTACATTAAGCTTGAGGTTTTTCCTTAACTCTAACCAAATAAATCTGATATCTAAAAGGATAAATCTAAAGGAACAAGCAATTCATTATGAATTTTTAGAATACTTTATAGATAGCGCACAATTTTAAAAACCATTCATGTATAAAGCAATAAATAAAGTGCTTTGATATATTCCAAGCACAAGCACTCCAAACACAAAAAACACTTGATTTTTTTCTTTCTTTTACAGCACCCCAGTGTGTTTTGTGATGTTACATGGATTCAGTTGTATCGTTATGCATTTTTCCATATCCATGCTAAAACAATACATTTTTTCAAAGGCTTTTCTGTATGCCTCCTCCTTACCACCTACAACATTAAGTGCTTAATGTGTCTTCCATTCAAACACATCCTCTTTATTTTGAGGATTGCTGGCCATAGTTAAAGCTTTCCATATCCGTTACCTTTGTAATTTGTAGTTTAAGTGAAAGAGCAAACATGGACCACGGTGAAACTCGGGCATATAGTTTTATTTCTATAAGCAGTAATGTAAGACATTTCAGGCATCCTCCCTCTATTGCCTGACTCACTCAGTATCATACTGATTGCCAGATGGCCTCTCAGCACTTTAATGCAGGCTATCCTGCTGTTCTGAGGTTCTCAAGACCAGAATTTCCCTTTTCCGCTGATCTGAGCTCACCATCCACTGCAGATTTTTGACCTTACAACAAAATAGAAAAATAAGCAAATTTTACCAGCATTCTGCATCACATTATCTGGTGAGTCACTTCATAAGCATTACCAGCCGTTACTGCAGCTGTAAGGAACGGTAACACTTGAGTTGATGGTCATACAGCCCCCTCCGGAACTATTGGAAGGGCAAGGCCAATTAAATTGTCTTTGCTGTAGACTGAAGACATATTGGTTTGACGTCAAAAGATGAACATGTGAAGAGAGTTTAGAATTTCAGCTTTTATTTCCTGGTATTTATATGTAGATGTGTTAAACAACATAGAACACAGCACATTTTGTATCAGACCACCCAATTTGTAGGTGAGCAAAATATTGGAACATGTGACTGACAGGTGTTTCTTGTTACCCAGGTGTGGTATGAATTTGTCTGAATGTCTACTCTTGGATTGAGCCCTGGGTTTCATCTGTGAAGTCTGCATTTGTTGTTAAAAAATTATAAGCCAATATAAAAGTCAGAGAGCATTCTATGGGAGAAAAGCAAGCCATTTTGAAGCTGAGAAAAGAGGGAACATCAAACACTGGTCAGAGCCAATACAACAATTTGTAATGTCCTGAAAGAGAAAGAAACCGCTGGTATACAGAGCAACAGACACTGAATGGGTCGGCCAAGGAAAACGGCAACAGCTGATGACAGAAACATAGTGAAAGCTGTGAAGAAGAACCCCAAAACAACATACAGTGACATTACCAACAACCTCCACAGGCCAGGGGTGAAGGTATCACAAGCCACTGCTCACAGAAGACTTCGAAAGCAGAAATATAGAGCCCATACCACAAGATGCAAACCACTCATCAGCAGTGAGAATCAGAAAGTCAGATTATAATTCGCAAAGAAATACAGAGATGAGTCACAAAAGTTCTGGAACCAAGATTAACCTCTACCAAAGTCCGAAAGGCCAAAGTGTGGAGAAAGAAAGGATCTGCTCATGATCCAAAACATACAAGCTCATCTGTGAAACATGGCTTGGGCTTGCATGGCTGCTTCTGGAACAGGCTCATTTATCTTTATTGATGATGTAACTCATGATAGTAGCAGCAGAATGAATTCAGAAGTCTACAGGAACATTTTGCCTGCCAATTTACAGAGAACTGCATCCAAATTAATCTGGAGGAACTTTATCATGCAGCAAGACAATGATCCAAAACACACTGCCAACTCAACAGAGGACTTTATTAGGGATGAAAAGTGGAAGGTTTTAGACTGGCCAAGTCAGTCACCAGAACCAACTGAGCAGCCTTTCATCTCCTGTGGAGGAGACTGAATGGAGAAACACTCCAAAACAAACAACAACTGAGAGGCTGTGGTAAAAGCCTGGAAAAGCATCACAAAAGAAGAAACCAACAATTTGGTGATGTCAGTGAGTCTCAGGCTTGATACAGTTATTGCAAGCAAGGGATATGTAACCAAATATTAAGTGTTATTTACTTTAATTTACTTAAAAACTTATCTGTTCCTAAAAATTTGGTGGTCTGATACAAAAGATTATATGTTTTATGTTGTTTAAAATATCTAGATGTAAATACCAGGAAATTCTCGTCAAACAAATGAATTGGCTTTGCAGCTCCATTTTTTTCATGGGAGACTGTATATCAGCTGTATGGATCAGTGGTAAAGTCTTGTGCAACCTTTCAACTTTATATGAGCTTTTATTCATAATGCAGTTAATTTCAGATATAGTGTGTCCATTAAAATTTATTATACGATTTTTAAAACATATTGTAAATTATCCCTAACCTCAAAAGACATGATTTAGAAATGGTCAATTGCTCTTGCATGGCTGTTTCTGATTATATGGATTGGTACTGTACATGGGTCAAAATTGATAAATGTCACATTTTCCCATTTAAAACTGATCCAAATTCCCTTAAAGATCCCTCATTTGATGAATATTAAATATGAGTGCAGATTGTAATAACAAAGATGATGTAAATGTTAAGTTTCAAATGTACAGACCCTGCATGATAATGGCAATAAACCAAAAACCAAAGTTGCTATATGGATATATATCAATTATTCCATGATTTTGGTGAGCAGATGTCATCTTTTTGTAATAGTACAGTGCCCTGTAACTATTAGCATGGCGTAACATGGAGTAATTGTAGTAGGGCGGAAGGCATGGGGTTGGAATGGCAGAAGGACAATGGAGGAGTTTAATTTTCATATTCACAGATCTTTGTGTGTGCTTAGGAGGGTCGAGATAAAGAGATGCTCATCAGCCATTTTAGAACTTTCTTAGCCTTCAAAAATATATTAGCAAATTTATTTCTCAACAAATTTCAGGGGAGGGCGCATGGTGGCTTAGTGGTTAGCACGTTCGCCTCACACCTCCAGGATCCGGGGTTCGAGTCCTGCCGGGGCCATATGTGTGCGGAGTTTGCATGTTCTCCCCGTGCTGTGGGGGTTTTACTCCGGTTTCCTCCCCCAGTCCAAAGACATGCATGTTAGGCTGATGGGCGTGTCTAAAGTGTCCGTAGTGTATGAATGGGAGTGTGTAGGTGATTGTGCCCTGCGATGGACTGGCACCAGGGACTGTCCAGGGTGTCCTTGTGCCCGATGCTCCCTGGAATAGGCTCCAGGTTCCCCGCGACCCTGAGAAAGGAGTAAGCGGTAGAAGATGGATGGATGGAAGTTTCAGGGGTACTTTTAAGAACAAACATATCGGGGTAAATCTAGGAAAGCAGTAGTGGAAACCAAGGTCTTGCCAGCCGTCTCAGAGCCATGTATCCTCAGACTCTGTGCTGAATTCTGTGCAACGTGGGAGCAATCAGCAGTACAGGAGGAAAAGCATATAATAGGTGGTGAGGCCAGATATGGGCCAGAAAATCTTGTCCCAGCAAGCAGTCTAGCTCTGCCAGGGAGAATCACAATCAGCACAACATGTAAACTTGGGCTTCTCTTACTAAGACAATGACGTTTCCGTCATGCCATTTAGCGTTTAAGTGGAGGCTGATAACTCACTTCTGACATGAAATGGCTTAATACTGCAGTGAAAATGGATGTACATTATTTGTTTATGGAAAATGCTAGAATATCTTTATCAACAGACTTAAGCATTTATTAATTCTTAGTCTTTAATACTTTATCAAGACAATACACTGTAGTTATGTTTTACCTCTAATAATGGTAAAACCACCATGCTGAAGTGGAGTAAAGTGTAACTGTTGTTAATAATGACTTTATACCAAGCTCATCATGTGTCAGTGTAGACATCAGTGGCTAATAAATTAGTTACTAACTCCTGAAAGCCATATCTAGCTACAGCTATCACAGAAACAACGGTAACTATCTAGATGTCCAACATGTCTGGGCAGGATAGACTCTCTTAAAGAAAAGGCTTGCTTTGTATGTTTTTAGCTCTGTAAGGTATGTGACTTTTCATGCCTGGCCTTCTGAATAAGTGAATGAACAGGACATGTAGACAACTTTGACACCTGCCAGTTACAAGGAATGTGAATCTGGAATGTGAGTGTGTATATTCTTCCAAAAGAAGTATTCATGCAGAGGTAATTGAATTCATACTCATGACTGAACTCAGCTGTAATGTTGTGAAGTACAATGCTGCATTTGGACATTAGATGACGTTTTATATATATAGCCAGACTCTCGATTTCCTTCCAAACGTATTATATTATCTGAGAGGCAAGTCGTAACAAGAACAGAACAAAACAGAATGTGTGTATTTGACACATTCTCGAAATATTTATCATAGTTTGCAAATGGGAAAACACACAAGGAAACATATAGGTACATTTTATCGTTCGAAGGACATTCTTGTATCCTGTTAGCAGTGGTTTGACTAAGTACTGTTACTGACAGTATGTTTAACTGCTTATTAATCACTGTAAAAATGATTTGTGTCATTGTGCTCACTGACAAAAATCCACTTTATTCATCAGCTGAAGTTCCTACAAAGCATCTCAAATGGCCTGATCTGTCATCATTGAACAGCTGTGACAGTAGGTTTCTGTCAACCAGAAAGCT
Source organism: Ictalurus furcatus (assembly GCF_023375685.1). NCBI lineage: Eukaryota > Metazoa > Chordata > Actinopteri > Siluriformes > Ictaluridae > Ictalurus > Ictalurus furcatus. Next base: position 14,635,157 of record NC_071261.1, read on the forward strand.
GAAATCTGGTTCCATCTGCTTCCACTCCAGATTGATAAACTATTTTTTGTCCCCTGAGGACTACTTTCCCTGGTGCTATATGAGATCAATTAGTGATTGTTTCTTTATTTCCCACTGTGGTTTTTTGCAGCCACGTGCACAGCTGCTTGAGAGTCGCTCTTGTGCCTGCGCACTGTGACTGCTTAATGTGTTATCCAGGTGGCTCAAATGACTTGAATCAACAACAGCATGTTTTGCTAGCATGCCCCTGAATTAATAGGACCACTTGCTTTACCGTTCACGTAGTAAAACTGAGAGCACTGCACATGTATTTATGTACACCAAGCATATGTATTTACATAGGGTTTATTTAGACGTGTCTCGTCATTTTTCGCATACTTGTAGAGGAAGTGGTAGAGAAGAACCACTATACTCCACTGACCCTAAACTAATACAATCTCAAGTGACTGTGCTGGATTTGAACCTAGGATTCTGAGAAGGTCAGACTTTGATTTCTGTTCGCCACTAAACCCTGTCAGTCTATCTGAAAAATAGACTTGTGCCATATTCTAATTGGGTTGGCTGATACAGTGAAAGAGAAGTAACTGAAAATAAAGCAACTTACAATTCTGATAAGCTGCTTAGAGGTCGAGATGGAGGGAAAAGGGGAGTCAAGCAAGACCTTAACTCTCATATGTGCTTTTTGAACATCTTGTTCCAGATTTATTCCACACTTTGCTGTTATAATAACCACCACTTTTCTGGGAAGGCTTTAAACTAGATTTTGGAACTTTACAATGGAGATTTGCCCATTCAGCCACAAGAGTATTAGTGAGGTCAGGCATTGATGTCAGGCATTCTAGTTCATCCATTGGTTCTTCCACTCCAACCATGATAAACCATGTCTTTATCAGTCTCTCCAGGATGTTGCAATTTTGCGATTTCAGAAATGAATGTAAAATCAAGGAAACTCCACAATATGTCAATTCAAGTAGTTTTCTGGAAAAAAAACAAATACACAGCAAACTCCACAAAGTGCATCGCAAATTTTGAAAAACCTGCCGCAAAATCAAATGTTTTTGGCCGCAACAATCACAAAAAAACTCCACAAACTCCTGTATGGACTTTGTGCACAGGGGCATTGTCATGCTGTAGCAGGTTTCGGCCTCTTAGTTCCAGTGAAAGGAAATTTTAATGCTACAGCAGACAAAGACATTTTATACAACCGTTTGCTTCCAACTTGGAAGCTGTTTGGGTGTGATGGTCAGATGTCCACAGACTTTTGGTCATATACCATATATGTATATTTTATAAGAATATGTTAGCTAAATGTTTATATTTGTATAACTGTAATGTTTCAGTCAAGCTGCCCTGTACCTCAGTGTATGCTTAACAAAACATAAAATGAATCCTAATATATTGCCCACTCTCATTGCCATTCTGTAAAGCTTCCCATGCCAAGGTTTATGTCAAAGCACAAAATTCCCTTTTCCATTTTTCATCACTTATGTTATGTCTCTTTTTTTGTATGAGGAGCTGAAGTTCTTATAAAAGCCAAGTTCTAAGTCAAAAGGTTTTTTCCACTCAGGCTTAGCAATAGGTGCAGTCAAGAGCAGGATTACTGCATAAAGAAACTTTGACACACACACACACAGGGACACAGTATATAAATGGAATATTCAGTGTATTCTGAAGCTTAGAATTTCTGTGTGATGGCCACATGACTAATTTAAAAGCACAGAGCTTCTTTGCCAGATGGGAGCACTCACATTGCAGTGTGACACATGGCTCCAGTTTAAGAAAGCTCTTAAACCTTGCTCCTCAATATCTGGGTTTCCTGCTTTTTACCCACCTTTATGTTTGTCATAATATATTAACCAACAACTCAGTTGACCTACTCTAGGCCAGAAAGTTTATATAGGCTAATTCCTTCTCTCTGTGATGGCCAGCAATGGCTCGTGATCATAGATTTTGTTGGGAGCATGACAACACAGCCATAAAATTATGTTGAGAGGCTACCACACTTATCTAATACTATAGGCTACTATCTAATGAATTTTTAAAGTGATCCCGGTAATAGACACTTGAGAGTCATGAAGCACATCCTCAGGCGGTAGTGTCCAAACAGAGAAAGCAAGCTAATTGGTGGGAATTGGTAAATGACCAAATGGAAAATGGATTTGGCACGTATTTGCTGTCAATAGAGGAAAAAATAGTATTAGGATTGACTCATCACCACCATTAGCAGCTTAGTTATCATGAGTATTCTCCATAGCAATTGACTGTGTATACCAGTGGTGTACAATCTTATCCAGAAAGGCTGATGTGGGTGCGGGTTTTCATTCCAACCCAGCAGAAGCCACACCTGATAGTCTATTAAAAGCCAAGATCAACTAATTAAACAGGTGGAATCAGGTGTGCCGTCTGCTTGATTGGAATGGTGTGTCCAAATATCCCTACTACCCTACTGTACAGCAGGTGAAAAGCAGTACACCAAAGGAGTAGTATGTCTGAATTCTCAGTATTCATAAAACAGTAGGTGATAAATACCTGGATGACCTACTGCTTCTGCCAAGATTCTGCAGTATGGAACCAATGCACACTGCAATATCCCATAAGGCAATGGGATTGACGCAGAGAAGCTGTCAGAATCAAAAATGGCAGAAGGCTGTGTGTCGGCTCTTTAAGTGTAGGTCACATGACAATGCCAATATGGCGGATGTAGTACGTCCAGATTGTATTCATACTACACACATATACTGATCAATACATTCTATATCAACGGCCGAGCAGTAATTACTGAATCGAATGCAGTAGGTATTGTCACAGTACGTAATAACGGATGCTCAGCAGCCCTTAGCGGATAAGATTGGACACCCCAGGTCTATACCATCAGACAAAGTCCTCTATAGGCATTTGGATGTCAAAACATTATAATACACTATGTGTAGCAATTTGGGAAAACCAGTGGCTGAATTTTGGCAAACAGCCAAAAATGGTAAACAATATTTTTTGACCAATATTGTTTTTTCTTCATATAATATGCTTTGACACCTCAACCTTCAGAAAACATAAATATAATTAAAATTATTTATATATAATATATTATTTTAAAAAATATATATATTTACCTTATTGTCTATGCTTTCTACATGCAGAGATCAAATTAGGAAAGCCTAAATAAGGAGCCACTTTAGCAAACATGGCTGTAAAAACAGTCTGTCTGCCTAATGATGATCTATTTGCTCATTATTTCTGAGGTGGTATTAATGCTGGTATGTTCTTCCATCTCTGTGGAGGGCTTCTAAAGCTCTGTTAGAGTTCCCATTGGGTTCTTGTTTACCTCCCCGACCAAGACCCTTCTAGCACGGTGAGTTTGGCTGGATGGCCAGCTGTAGCAGAGTCCTGGTGGTTCCAAATTTTTACATTTCATAATGATGGAGCTCACTGTGCTCTTGGGAGCAGTCAAAGTTTTAGAAATGGATTTATATGATTTATATGCCCAGATCTTGACACAATCTGATGGCTCATGTATACGGAAAGTTCCTGGATTTCGTGGCTTGATTTTTGGTCTGACATGCATGCACTGGGAATTGTGGGACCTTATTAATGACTAGATTAAGTGCCAAATAAAAATGTCAATTTAACAAATTTTAAATTGAATCTTTAACATAATAAAGTGTGTAAAAGCTGAAGAGGTCTCAATGCGTTCCACTTATAAATTCTTTTCTAAGTAGTCCAGAATGCACTGAAGGCCTAGACCTAAATGCCTGATTTCCTACTGAATAGTAGTGTCCATCTGGGATTTTAGTCAACACATCGTGCTCCAGTGGTCAGTAGTACTTGAAGACCCAGCAAAGCCCTGAGGGGGGAATCTATTTCCTCCCTTCACCCTTTTTTCCCCCTGCTTTCAGCTACACAGAAACCCTGTTGTTTTTCCAGAGCTGGTGGACCAGTGTGATTGTAGGTGCACATGCAAATACATAGAGGCAAAAAGAAAGCGACTGCATATAGGTTTCTGTGTGCAACATGTGCTGTATAGATTGTATTTGTGATGTTAAACAAGGACAGTGCAGTAATCAGCTTCCAGCTTCTTTTCCCAAACGAACTCTCAGTTGATTTTACCTGTTGAGCCTTGCACAAACAAACCCTAAAATTAGCCATGTATATGCTATTTATATCGCTGACTAGTGGCTTCTGAGGTATGGCGAGTGGACGTACACTGAGTAAGCTCAGTAATCAGCAGTGCTTGGCTATACCCCTCTGACATCAGATGAATGAATGCCATTTTAGCTGCACACTAGTTCTCTTTCACTATACATGGAGTCAATGAAAAGATTACTTCTGCCTCACTGCCCATTGCCTGCTGGATTATAGACTCTGTCTTGTTTATAAATGTGAAGCTAAAAAAAATTGCAATCACACGAAAGTTAAAAAAAAAAAATCAAAATAATAAAAGTCAGATGCTACATCATTACAAAATACTGTTACTGGCTGTACTGAAGCTCATTCAAATAGACTGATAACTTTCTTTCTTTTCTTTTAGGTTATAGTTCAGATAAAAGATACAATTTACTATTGATCACAAGTGTGAAAATGTGTATGGTTCTTGATTTGATTTTATTAACAAAAACAACAGCCAAACAAAAGAAAATGCTTATGTCATTAAATCTAGGAACCATTAAGTCATTTCAAGCTATTTATTGATTCCTTCAAAACAAAAGAATCATTCAAAAAAAAAACAAGTACGCTTTCTTACAGCTGTTGTTAAAACTCTAGTTAATTTGTACTTGGCTCTGGTCTTGTTTAGAACAAATGTGATCTAGCTTTAAAATATCATTAATAAATATCATTAATAAATAAAAGAAATGCACATATGGTGGAGAGGAGGAAAATTCACCTAACGCCCCTCACTTTGTACCCCTTGAGCATAACAGATGTGTTTGTAAAAACCATTAGCATTTTATGACACCATCACTTAGCTCCTTCCAGGAATAATATAAACCTACACAGAATGGAAGCATATGGAAACAGCATACTGTGGCCAAAGTAGTGTGTCAATTCAACTCGGATAAACTCGCAAATTAATCATTTTGCCAATTAGATATGAGACACTGTGTGTACATGATTCTTTAAAGTGCCTCAAATAGGAGGTTATATAATATAATGTAATTCTCTGGTAATGTGTAAGTATACGGATAAAATGATCCTGATCGTAAGCACGACTCTAAACAATAAAATGGAATTATTGAAAAACCAAAAGACATTCTAGAAACCTGTTGTAAGACCTGTAATGTCTACAAACTTTATAGTTCTGTTATGGTTAGTCAGAGAACCTATAGGCCTCAGGGAAATTCTACACAAGCTATAAAGTTGGTTACAGAGACTGCAGCCAGATGCTCTGGTCCCTGATTTTTATGAAAGTGCAGCTGTCCAGCTGTGACAAGCATGAGAATAATCGATGACAAAAGGCAGCCAGATGATGTGTAGAGTTTCAGCTGCAGATGAACAGGATCATGTTTCAGTGGGGAGGTTATGCAGGACTGTGAGTAAACATCCGGCTGTATATGTGTTGCAGTGAGTACTGAGTACTAAACTCCAGTTGGGTTTAAATACAAACAAAGTTCCAAAGATTACTGATTCATAAATATATAGTACAAATTAATGAGTATCATATAATAGCCTGATCTACACCTACACCAGCTAATGACAAGACAACAAAGGTAACAAAATGGAAGTGAATTGATTCACTTGTGTATATAGTAAATGGTGTGCAGAGACATCTGATAATTCCATTGCATCTCTCATGTTTATGCTTACAATAAATACTAAGTAAATAAATTCATCTGCCTTTTTTCACAAGCATCAAGAGGTCAGGCAAATGCACATTTTTCAGCAAGTATAAATAACTGAACAGAAAAAGTCTTAAAAATTCATTCATCTTCAGTAACCAGAGACTATCCTTGGGAATTTTATTATACACACACATATAGATATAAATTTTATATTTGTATTGGGAACTCATATACCCAGACAATACATTTAATATGTTTTTGTTTATTTACAGATATTTTAATTCATTCATATTCAGTAAACACCTTGATCCAGAGCCTATCCTGGGAACACTGGGCATGAGGAGGGAATACACCCAGTCCATCAAATTAACATAGCATGTGAAATATTTTTGAGACCTACCTCCTTCCCAAATCCAGGAAAGGAAGTCATTTTGTTTGAGGAAATTCAACATGGATGACGGTGTATATTGGAAAAGTTTAACTAGCCATGTTGTGTATGTATATATTTGTTATGGTTTGGAAGTGCATTCAGAAGTACAACACATTTCCATCTTTATTTGCAGAACTCCAACATGGTTAGCCAGTGAGTTAGCTTTGAATATTTGTAAAATAACGTATTTCATTTTTCTAAATTATTTACCAAGAAAAACACAAACATGATATACTATTTTAATTGTATTATGGACTATTTATTTGTGGAGTATTGGAGTACACACAGTGTATTTATATTCTAAATACACTGTATATACAAGAAAAATGAAATAACATTGTTGCACAAATTATGCTTAATTTCCCAGTTCTAGTTGCAATTCCACCCCAGCACAGTAGATGGCAATATAGCAACAACAGCATCTCTTCTCTGGGACCTGAGGAGTTTCATAAATTAGTTCTATGCCCAGTGTCACCACGTCCCAGCTCCACGGTCTGTGTGGTGTGTTAGTTTCACAACTACTGGGGAGTATGTGGGTTTTCTCATGGCCGAGTGAAAACCCCTAAAATAAAATAAAGTTTTCTCATGTCCATGTGAAAAGTTTTTATTATTTATTTTATTTATTTATTTATTTTATTTGTATAGCGCTTTTTACAATAGACATTGTCTCAAAGCAGCTTTACAGAAATATCAACATGGTATACAGATATTAAAGGTGCAAATTTATCCCAACTGAGTAAGCCACTGAGTGGCGACGGTGGCAAGGAAAAACTCCCTAAGATGTTTTAAGAGGAAGAAACCTTGAGAGGAACCCGACTCAGAAGGGAACCCATCCTCATCTGGGTAACAACAGATAGTGTGAAAAAGTTCATTATGGATTTATATGAAGTCTGTATGGCCTTAGGAGCAGCCGTAGTCCCAGCAGTCTGGAATTAGAGAAGATTTGAGCTCCATCCAGAGGCAGAAAGGATCTGGATCTCTAGTATCTCCATAAATTCATGTGGGGCTCGGCGAAAGGAGAGAGGGAGAAAAAAGATTATTATGACTGCGAAGTAGTAGAACAGAATCTAGTCAGGGTAGGCTTGAGTAAACAAATACGTTTTAAGCCTAGACTTAAACACTGAGACTGTGTCTGAGTCCCGAACACTAATAGGAAGACTGTTCCATAACTGTGGGGCTCTATAAGAGAAAGCTCTTCCCCCTGCTGTAGCCTTCACTATTCGAGGTACCGTCAAATAGCCTGCATCTTTTGATCTAAGTAGGCGTGGCGGATTATATAAAACCAAAAGGTCGCTTAGATATTGTGGCGCGAGACCATTTAGTGCTTTATAGGTTAATAAAAGTATTCACAAGTGTCCTATGTTTTCTTTGGGTTCTCCAGTTTTCTCCCTTCTCCCATAGCATATCAGTAGGTAGACTGCCTTCACTAAATTGCCTTTAGGTTTTTTAAATTTTTTTATTATTTTTTTTGTGTGTGTGTGTGTGTGTGTGTGTGTGTGTGTGTGTGTGGTTGGTTCCCTGAGATACACTGGCATCCCAGCCAGCGTGTATTCCAGTCTCAGGCCCAGTATTCCTAGGATAAGCTCCAGATCCACCATGGTCCGGACCCGGATAAAGACTTACTGAAGATGAACTAATGAAATATTTGAAACAAATATATATATATATATATATATATATATATATATATATATATATATATATATATATATATATATATATATATTAAATATATATAACTTGTAGCTCATGTCTGAGCATATGACTTTCAGTTAATAGCCTATTTCAATCAAACTAAAACTAAATGTGTATAAATGCATGTTTAATTTTTTATTTTTTTTTACACTCAACACCCTCATAAATCATAAAATATAATCATATAATGAGGGTAGTGATATCCCATGTTTAGAGTTTGTTTTAAAAATGACAAATAAAATAAAATAAATACAATTCAAAAAGCGTTCATCATGCGCGAGGTACGTGACGTCATAAGCACGGCGCCGTTGTTTTGATTGTGCGCGTGCGCAAAAGTTCAAACGCGGTCTGAATTCAAACTGGGCGGCGGGTAAAAAGAAAACAAGTGAGCAGCTACAGGACGACATACGTGTAGCTAAAGAGAGCTAAAAAACCGACAAAATGTCCAAAACTTTGCAAGGAATTACTTTGAAAGGAAGTGCCGAACTCGTTGCTGAGTTCTTCTGTAAGTTAAAATATTATAATAGTCCTCTTTTATTTGTTGATTTTATTTGAACGAGTCGCAGTTTGAGGCGTTAGCTAGCTGCCTGATTCACACCAGAAAGCTGGAATGTACCTTTTACAGTCACGTGGTCCCGATTATGTTTAACTACATTTACTTTATCCACTTCAGAAAATGTGACACTTGGTACAGCATTTATGTATATTAACATTTAAACCTGGCATGGATCAAATGTAGCTTCTGTAGCGCCTTTATTCATCCAGTTAGCCAGCTGGTCCATGGTCTTTAGCATTGGCTACTCCGTCCATGTAAAGCAGCGTGTATCTGATCATCATCCATTTAACCAAATATACAGGTCGTTTTATTGTTTACTATCCGACTCAGTTACAGTTGTTTAAAAACAAATAAATCTATTAAATTTATGCAGTTGTGATGATAACGTGTTAGACATATATTTCCCGTATTTTTAATGCATTTTTCACATTCACTTCCTGTCTCAAGACATTGCATTAGGACTTTTTTTTTTTTTAATTAACATTATTTTTTAAATTTTATTTGAAGTAGATTTGGTTCAAATATTCAGATTGATATTGAAGTATTCTGCTTGATTTGTGGCTATCATTTTGCAGCATTTGGGATCAACAGCATTTTGTACCAGCGAGGCATCTATCCTGCAGAAACCTTCAGCAGAGTCAGCAAGTATGACATGAGTCTCCAGCTCACCACAGACCCCAAACTGAAGAACTACCTCACCAACGTGGTGACACAACTCAAAGGTTTGCCTGGTTTACACAAACTGCAGATATTAGACAGCAGCTCATTTAGTTTAAATGTAGAACTCAAGGTTTCTGTGGCTTTCCTTCAGCAGACCTCTGGTTATATCTATAATCTGATCAGTTATATCATCATTTAAGTCTGCTGCCTTTGTCTCCCTTCTTTTCTAATTATTCATGTACAGGTGCATGTCAAAAATGTGAATATTGTGGAAAAGTTTTTTTTTCTGTAATTTAATTTGAAAAGTGGGAGTTTCTTATATTTTAGATTCATCAATCTCAAAATGTTAAAATAAAGTATTTATAACACAGAAATGTCAATCTACTGAAAAGTATGTTAATTTATGCACTCAATACTTGGTCAGAGTTCCTTTTTCAGGAATTACTGCATCAGTGCAGCATGGCATAGAGGCAGCCAGCCTGTAGCACTGCTGAGGTGTTCTGGAAGCCCAGGTTGCTTTGATGGCGGCCTTCAGCTCGTCTGTATTGTTGGGTCTGGAGTCTCTCAGATTCTGTATGGGGTTCAGGTCAGGCGAGTTGGCTGGCCAATCAAGCACAGTAAAACCATGGTCAGCAAACCAGTTACTAGTAGTTTTTGCACTGTGGGCAGGTGCAGAGTCCTGCTGGAAAAGGAAATCAGTATCTCCATAAAGCTCGTCAGCAGATGGAAGCATGAAGTGCTCTAAAATCTCCTGGTAGACGCTGCATTGACTCTCGACTGAGAAAACACAGTGGACCAACACCAGCGGTAGACATGGCACCCCAAATCATCACTGACTGTGGAAACTTCATACTGGACTTCAGGCAACTTGGATTCTGTGCCTCTCCACTCTTCCTCCAGACTCTGGGACCTTGATTTCCAAATGAAGTGCAAGATTTACTTTCATCAGAAAAGAGGACTTTGGACCACTGAGCAGTGGTGTGTTTAGCAAAGATGATTTGAGTTAATCAGCTGATTAAAGCTCTTCTCAGGTCGACATTGCTGTATTATAAATTGTTTATTATAATATTTTTGATATACTGGATTTTTCCAGTATCTCATTTCCATGAGCTGTAAGCTGTAATCATCAAGATCAAAACAAAAAAAGAGGCTTGAAATATTTTACTTCGTGTAATGAATCTAGAATATATGAAAGTTTCACTTTTTGGATTAAATGATGGGGGGGGGGGGGGGAATGAACACTTCCACAATATGCTAATTTTCTGAGATTAGCACCTGTATATAATCCACTGCTGTGCATTTTTTCCCCCCCCTGCAGAGTGGCTGTTTGACTGCACAGTGCAGAAGCTGGTGGTGGTGATCACTTGCCTTGAGACAAATGATGTCCTGGAGAGATGGCAGTTTGATATAGAGTGTGACAAGACAGCTAAGGAGGACAGGTATGCTCATAAAAGGGTGGATCTGAACACATGATGGCTTAGAAAACCCATTTTACAACTCCCGACAAGCATGTGAATGCGCTTTACACTACTCATAAGGGTCATGTAGGAGAAATGTCCAGCATTCATCTCACTGCTTTCTTTCTATGGATGATTAAATATAATTTCAAATGTCTGTATTGACCATAAGATAAATTAATATACACAAATGTAGCAGGAAGAGGAACAGTGCATTCATTCACTTCTAACTTTCCGTCTGAGCGAATCATTTCACATATAGCCGAAATCACTGCATGGGCGTTGTCTTTAACTCGTGTATTTTGTTAGAGGACGTCATAGTTATAAAGTGACTGCTGGTTAACATTTAGTCTTCGTGTGCCACATTTCAGTCCCTATTTCATACTCGTTCTGTTGTCCGACACCATGCCAATATCTCTTGTATAGTCCTTGAAAACAAAACAAAAAATAGCACTTGAAAAGTCCTGGAATTTATCGTGAAGCATCTGTACAAACCCTGAGTAAATTAAACAAAATCCATTAAATTGACTTGGTCGATACTTTTCTTTAATATCTAGAAAAACAAAGAAGATTAAGGTTTTTTTAAAAATTATTATTACGTCAAACAGTCTCCATTCAGTACCATTTAATTTGTAATTATTAAAAACATAAATAGTATTCATGTATCATGATCTTGATGTATTGCCTAGCTCTACATTGAGTGCACAGTATAGCATGAATGATGTATTTGATAGCGTGTCTACATTAGTGTGTCGGCTGCATCGACACACTAAAGCCACATGCATATGGTTTGTGGTGTAAAATAGGCTTGAAATGTAAGAAATTGCTTAACTGACTTGTCCTACATTAAATTATAGTTCCTGCATGTGTTTGTATATAGTAAGTTGTTTTGTGTGTCTCAGTGCTCCCAGGGAGAAGTCGATGAAAGCCATCCAGGAAGAAATCCGCTCAGTTATCAGACAGATTACAGCCACGGTCACTTTCTTACCTTTACTGGAAACAGCCTGTAAGTACACCACTGCTGAAATACTTGTAGGTTCATGAAAACTGTGTGGATCCCAAAGCTTTCTATGATAGATGCTCAAAAATAACATTAGAAGTGCTAATTTCTAGCTTATGTTTACAAAATAATAAACACAAGTAATCCACTATATGGCCAAAAGTTTGTGCTTTTTGCACCGATATGTGCTTTTTGAACATCTCAATCCAGATTTAGTCCCCCTTTGCTGTTATAAGAACTTCCACTCTTCTGGGAAGGCTTTCCACTAGCTTTTGGTGCATGGCTGTGGGTTTCTGTTCTCATTCAGCCACCAGAGCATTAGAGAAGCAGGCTCTGATGTCAGTGTTCCAGTTCATCCCAAAGGGGTTCAGTGGGGTTGAGTGCAGGTCATTTGAGTTCTGCCGCTCCAAACTTGTTAAACCATGTCTTCATGGAGCTCGCTTTGTGCACAGTGGCATTGACATGATGAAACGGGTTCGGGCTTCTTGGTTCCAGTGAAGAGAAACTGTAAAGTTACAGCATACAGAGACATTCCATACAACAGTTTGGGGAAGAACCACATATGGGTGTGATGGTCAGGTGTCCACAAACTTTACTAAACCTGAGATGAAAAGATGTATGGAAATATACAAGGAGGTAGCATAACCAGATCATAGTGCAGCAGGGATGAGGTATCTTTGTAAGCTGACCTGGAAGTTAGCATCACCTTGGTACCCTTGACAAAAATCCAGTAGGATTGTTCCATTGGCTTTTAGATTATTGCCAAAAATAAGCTCTGTGACCAACAAAAGTTTGATTCTTACATGTTTTGTTCATCAAGATAATCTTCACAAACACTTTTTTAAGAATTTTGAAGCCAAAAGTAAAAGGCTAATGTTAGGCTATAAACGAACTCCACCACGGTCGCATGACTTCACCGTCACCACCACTAAGCCTCCGACAACTCTTTCAGTCTTTATTTATAAAACACTACAACTGGAAAATACTATACACTGATAAACCAACCAGTTGGAAAGTTTGAGTTGGAATAGTTGAGGCTGTAGTAGATGAGTTTTCCTGTTCAGCGTGATGACATTTAATGTCCCTGACAACCTCTATAGTCCCATTTAGCCACGTGTTAGCAACCGTCTTTATCAAGACACGTAAAAGCTTTTTTTTTTAAAATTATAAATCATGTGTGGGGTTTTACTGAGGTATTTTATGTCATAGAATTAAACGTGAAAATATCTTGCGCTTGTGTTAAACACCTACCTTATTTCAGGCATTTAACTAAAAACCCCATTGACTTCAGTACGATGGAATCGGAAGTGCATTTCTGGGTTTTAGAACTCTTTCCTGTAGCACTCTATTACTCCACTTTGTTTAGATGTTCGTATGCATCCACACCATGAGTAAAACAATTTTTCCCCCCTGCATATATCGTTGCTTGGCATACCTCCTGGAGTTTTGGCAACACAACCCATTCTTTGAATCTCTGAAGCCTGAAAAGTCTTTTTTTTTTTTTTTTTTTTTAAAAAAAACAAACAAACAGAAAAACAAAAACACCACAATTAATTAACGGCAATCTCTTTCGGCAGTGTGTGAGCAGGTTTGTAGCCTGCAATTGAAGAACTACCCCTAATATCTTGGGACTTTCTCCCTTGCAATTTTTTTAAGCCATGTTGCTACTCATATTTGTCACTCTCTGATTTGCCACAGGTGCGTTCGACCTCCTGATCTACACAGATAAGGATCTGGAGGTCCCTGCGCAGTGGGAGGAGTCTGGGCCTCAGCTTATTGACCAATCAGAGGAGGTTCGGCTTCGCTCGTTCACCACGTCCATCCACAAGGTCAACAGTATGGTGGCCTACAAAAGGACAAACTCCATGTAAACATTTTCTCTGTTCTCTTTCTTTTTCTCTCTCTGTTTGTTTTCTGTACATAGTTTTCATGTTTTTCCCCAAACAGATCTCTCCTTTGCTGAGGTTTTTATGGCTGTAACTCTGAAAATGAATAAAAACATTCTGGTTTAACAGTGTTAAGTCTTTTTTATTCCTTTATTTATTACCATTGCTGTTATCTTCAATGTAGCCAATGTCCAATAGGTGGCACCAGTCCCTCAGTACAACACAGTAAAAGCAAGCAGGAGATTAGAGATTACGCTCCAGTAAACACAGTGTCCAATACACTTTGGTAAAAAAAAATTATAATAAAGATGCTGTCATCTTTATGTTGACCTTCTCTAGAGGAATTCAATTGTCTGTTTTTACCCACAAAGCTTCAAGATGTAGTAACATTTTCTTACAACAGTACAGTCCTACACTGACCTCAAAAGCCTGACACTCCCTTTCATAACTTGCGATGGTGCTGCAATGTCATCATCTACACTAAATGTTACACAGAATTGACTACAATGAGTCATTTAACATGTATGAAAATTCTAGATAATTTTGTTTCATGTTTTTCATCAACATTTTATGCATTACAAACCTAAGACTTCCCTGTGCAATGTCATGGGACACCCAGTGGGAATTAATATGATGGCAGCATTATTGCTTGGTCCAGTTATGTGTGACTGCATGTGATTAAAAGTTGAGTCTGGTATTAAGATGGCATAAACTGACACGTAGTGATTTAGGCATTTGGTGAAGCTCTGAATTTGAAACGCTGCTCATATTAAGTTAGCATATTTTTTATTGATCTTCATGAAAGCACAACTAATAGCAAATATCATACAGAGCAGTCCATGTAAATACAGTTTGATTTGCTGTGATTGTCTGGTTTAGGAATTGGAGGAATAGTGTTCAGCAAACAGACTGAACATATTCCCTTACATACTCTTCATTCTGTTCTGTTCATTCTGCACACATCAAAGCCCAGGTTCCCTGACACCTGCTGACCTGATCAGCATGAGAAAAACCGAGAGTGCTGCTCATACTGGGAAGCTTCTGAATAGACATCTGGCAGGGTTACGAAACACATCAAACCATTCAAGTTCTACACTAATAGACTGGCTGTAAAATAGAACACTGAAACATTTATTTGAAGCGTACAAAATCAGTAGAGGCAGTTATGAATTTCATTCTTGTTTATTATGCTCTGGTTTGAAATGATAATTCTGGTGTGTCTGAATCAGCTTTAAAGACCTTTACCCATTTGAATGTTGTTGGGTATTTAGAACATCAGTTCTGGAGCAAGACGAAACACTACAAAGCTAAAAACTATGAAAGTGTATGCATTTTGTAATAGTGGCAGTTAGTGAAATACCCTCTGACCTATGCATGTTTCTGTATCCTGTGACAAATATAAAACACAGCATATCGCCAAAAGTATGTGGACACCTGACCATCATACAGTACATACCCTTGTGCTTGTTGAACATCCCATTCCAAATACGGTTCCCCTCTTTGTTATTATAACAGCCTCCACTCTGCTGGGAAGGCTTCCTCTAGATTTTGGTACATGGCTGTGGGAATTTCTGCCAACTCATCCCAAAGGTGTTTGGTTCCAACACCAGTGCTTTCTCTGGGGCATTTTATTTGCATACTGAAGGCATCATGTGATTGCCAGATGGACAAAAGAAGGAGCTCAAGCACTTTTATTAATCGTTTACATTATATTAAGCTAGTTAACTGGACATGCTGATCGATCGGTTGACCACTAGTTTGAACAAGTTAAGAACATCAGTTTTGGAGCAAGAGGAAATGCTACAAAGCTGAAAACAACCACCAGAGGTCATATTTGGAATATGAATATATACCTAGTGATATAGGGCCTAGGTATATCACAGACCCTGAAAAGATTAGATTCCGTAAAAATGGCAGGGAGTAAAATACCAACTGACCTATGCATGTTCCCGACACAGATAAAACTCAGGAATAGACTTCAAGGTGGTTTCATGTGAATATGCCATATGCCTTCTGGACAGATAATACCTTAGAATCAAATGTTTTAGTTTCAGTAGTCAGAAAACACGCTTTCCAATTATATTCCCAATACATCTGAAAACTCGAATAAAGGACACAAATATTTGTGAACAATTAAATATATTTCTTCCTTCTTTATGTTTACGCAAGAGTTACATGTCAAGTAACCAAGTTCTCACAACATAATAGAAAGTTAATAAATATACAAACGACAGGTGAAAACAGTAACACAGTGTGTGTGTGGGGGAAATGACATTCTTCTACATATCTGAAGTGGGTGTGTTCCTTGGAAGTTGAGTATATTAGCTTAATTGTATGGTGCACTGTAGTGATGAATAAATTATTTCCTTTGTGCCTTTGCTTCTTCATTACAGTGAGTGAGCTACAGAAAACCCTGACATGGGACTAAAACAATAAATAAAACTTTGTATAAATGTCCTCGCATAGACGCTATGCAGGGTTTCAAGTGATTATTAAAAGATCATAATCCCAATTCCCCCCCCCCCCCACCCACCCACTAGCTCCTTTATTCTAGGATTACCTAAAAAGCTCCAATCAATTCATAGCTATTTTACCAACCCAATCAATGACTTTAGAGGGAAGCATTCGCTGTTAAATGCCGAGTTAGACTCATTCCTGAAAGCATGAGTTTCAATAACAAGACAGGCAGAAACTATTAACTTCCAAAGCTGATATAAACATAAAACATAACTGTTATCACTCCTCTTCTTCACAGGAAACAACAGCTTGTGTGATTATTTTTTTAAACGTAACAAACACATAATGGTGACGCAGAATATGTGTGTACTTTAGACCATATTGCTTTAGTGTTGTGTCCGAAACACCCTCTACCCCCCACCCCCTCAAAGCTACATGGAACCAATATGATTCAGCTACATCCCAAAGGTAAAATTACATTTTGCTCCATAGTGGTTGGTGAACTCCTCATAGAAGGAATCATGACTGGAAATAATTCTGTGCTTAAAGCTTCAGTGTGTGGTGTACGGTATGAAGAAGGACCAAGGGAAAGGGGTAAACTTTATCTTGTGCTGACTGGGATAAGCCGTTTATAGTCCTCCATTCAGTAAACCCGCCTCCTCAGCCTGTTCAGCAAGCAGCTTCCAGTTCTGCCTGTTCTTCCTGCAGCCTTCCAGTAGAGGGGAGCAGAAATCCGACATACTGGCCAGTGTCTAGAAAACGCACATGTACATATGGGTGGATATTTTAAATAATAATAATAATTACAAGCTATTATTCTAACACACTGCTTATATTTGATAGTGTTATAAATCTAGCCGATAAATGACTTTTACCTCGTACAACTGTACGCAAATGGCATCGATGAAAGACACTTGCATGCTGGGAATCTTATCACGCTTCTCTCTGTTCATCAGATCCTATTAGAAACAACGGTACTCTTTTAGAAGTTGTGAAATCTGATGCTGCTCTTGACATGGCCCTGCTGTTCACACAGTGTGATGTAATGTGCAGGAAGTGAACTTACAATAGGTTCAATGTTCAGCTCTTCTCTTTCCTTGTCCCCTTGCTCAAAGAATTCTGTGGCAACAAGCTCAGCTATCTGCAAAGACAAGCAGAGAAAAGTGTTCGATGTGAAACAAACAGGATGTCTGCACTTGGGAGAAACCTTCACCTTCATACTAATATCACTTCCTCTTCACTCCTTTGGTCTTTCTCTTATAGCATGGAGATTCCAGCCTTCGTTTCTCTCTGTGCTGCTCTCCTTTTTCACTGATTTACAGTCCTACTACGAGTACACACAGTCTATACAAACAGCTCGACACTTCCTGCACAAATGCACCACTTAACACAGCATCACACATTACACAGTCAGTATAGGTGTTTTACAAAGATTCACACTGTTTTAGTACAGCATATAAACCGTTTTAGATTATATTTAGAGGTCCCTTTTTTTTGCAGCACAACCAAATTTTCGAACGTGAACACAATTCTTACTGGTGCACTTTTTCTCTCCCACAAAATTAAATTTGGATGAAATTACCTTTTGATTTCCTATCAGCTCTCTACAAATCACCTGCCTAACCTAGAGAAGTGCTGATTACTTGTCTATAACAGCACGGCTTTGACAATGATTATGGCTGCAAGGTTTATATTATTGAACTCATTCTTATTTGTTATATTGTCTATGGTAACAATAGCGGATGCTCCACATAAACACCTAAAAAAATAAGTCAGAGATAAAGCTGTTCCTTTAGAAAGAGAAAGCAGCTGGTGAGGGGATGATTGTTTATAGCCATTATATCTCATAAAGTGAAAGCAGGAACTTGTTTTGCAGATGTTCCACAACATCACGACTATAAAACGATAACACGTATGGGATGCCATTCTTTAATCAATAAAAATGGTTAGGGTTGGCAAATTCCTACTATATAAAAGGAACAAAATGCTTCAGGGCATGCAGTTATTGGAAGATAATCAGTTTTGGGGTGGTAGCGCTGCTTCATGTCAGAATGCATCACAGCACCCTGTCATTGTTATTTTCCTAAAACAGCATGTCGCAAAATGATTCAGTCCTTACTTATACATGCTTTGTTGCTATTCTTTTACAGATTCAAACCCCAAACCCCCTACTAATAGCGCGCACACACACATGCACATGCGCACAGAGAGCATTATTTATGTTGTTATTCTAAGCTGGTCACTAAACTATAGTCCAAGTTATTTCCATATTGTTTCATATTCCATCTAAAAGTTTACTTTGAGTCTAGTCCAAATGTGTATTTTAGATACTGACAGACTAGTGCACATGTATTAGGTTATGAGGCAGCAATAAGAGCAGCATGTTTACACAATGGCTCAGACTGTTTGGGTTACAGTTCTAGCTGATTTTGAGCTAGCAGGAAATTTCATGATCAGCTCATAACACACTGATAGGATGAAGTCTGCATCAGACTCGTAATACAAGTCAATGCTGCATTACACATTTGTGATCAGTCATCGTTTGTGACTCTTGCAGACAGGTGCGGACTGGCCATTGGAAAGTTCGGGAAAGTTCGGGCCGGTCTTGTCTTGCTTTCCTAACACCGGCATTATACAGCCTATATACACATATTGAACAGTTCATCTTAGCTACAGCAACATGGTTTCATTGTTTTACATATTAGCTTAACACAAACAATACAAATGAACAGATTGTTGTTTTTTAAATTAATGATTCGTTGTTTGAGATACATGTTGTGTCAGTTCGAATTTCGTGCATCAAATAGGGGCCGCTTCACAGCAAATTCCCAGGCTGATTTTTGTTGCCAGTCTGCCCCTGCCTGCAGATGTTTTGTAATTATTTTAAACTTTCACAATTTAAATATTTTTACATCGCCATGCAAATTATCATTCATGTCTCATGTGTATAGCAATTTCCAATTCAAATTCAAGTGGCCATGACATTTCAGTCAAACTTAAATATTTTGAGTAAAATTTTGCAGGACGGCGAGAGAAAAGAAAGAAAGAGAATTTGACTCCTTCAGCGTTCTGTTTTATATGCATTTGCTATTGGTGCAAAAAATAATAAAATGGCTGCTTAATTCTACCTAGACAACTTACCATATGCATTAGAAAATATTAATAAGTTGACAATACAATGCAAAAATATAAAGAGCATATATTGTAAAATATATTCTAATAATACAGTTCTTGCTGTATGTGTCAATCTGAAGTTTGTCTACACACATTTTAAGGTCATGAAATCTTGTCCATCAGTGCATTTGTGGGTTTGTGTGTGTGTGTGTGTGTGCTTGCTTGTGTCCGTGTGTGTGTAAATAGCTCCTCTACTGAGGATCCTAGCCTGCTAATTGCTGAACAGAGAAAGGAGAGGAAGAAAAACGAAGTGTAAGACAAATCGGAAAGACATAAAGGTAGATAGTGACTACGTTTACATGGACAGCAGTAATCTAATTATTGACCCTACTCGGAGTAAGATAACAATGTGATTAAGGTGTTTACATGAGTCGCTTTTAGAATACTCCTGTCATGTTCCCGTTTTACATGTTATAGAACATAATTAGATTAACAGCCCGCGTCATTATGTCACCACGCCACGCCGTCCAACGTCCCTCCAGAATTTCACACATCAACATACAGTTTTGGGTGTTTTTATTTAATTTTTTTTTACGAATGCTTTAAGTGCAGTTAATTATTTGTCATGCTATACGTGCTAATTGACAACTGCTTGAAGCCGTGGGCTGCGTCTCAAACCGCGTAGATACCGTCTATACAGTAGCCAAGATACATGTATTTTTCCCCACTACAAGCCTATAGTAGGAAAGTATGCTGTTTGGGACGCAGCCGAACTCTCTTGTTCGCCGTAAAATGTAAAACTGCCGTGTGATCGTGTCCTGTCGCAAAATGCGGTCAAAACTCCCACACGACATTCATAATGTGATTAAGGTGTTTACATGTCTGTAATACTTGTCCATAATGCGACTAAAACAGGAGTACTCCACCTGTCTTAATTCGATTAGAGCTTAATTCGAGTATGACCTTAATTAGATTAAGGTAAGTAAAAATTGCTGTTTACATGGTAGTTTCTTAATTAGAGTATGGTCTTAATTGGGTTAAGAGTGGATTATTGTTGTCCATGTAAACGCAACTAGTGACTAAATGTCAGTTTCAACCTTGATATATTAGTCATGATGTACTGTAATACCATATATACATTTGAAAGGGATATACAATCAGTGCCCATGACTCATTTAGCTCTTACCCTCTTTTGTACAGGCCAGGGTTTGGTAATGGCAGAGATATCACATGCAGTCATAAGCATGGACCTGCAGTGGACAAAAAAAACCCACATCAGTTTTTAAAAGAATTACTTTTTAGAATATGGCATATACACACACACACACACACACACACAAATACATTATATATATATATGTAAAATTTGTTCTGAGAGGTATGCATAGAAATCACCTTAGCAAGTCTCTGTGACAATCGTCCTCCCAATTAAACTGGTTGTTCTTTGCTAGTTCAAAGAACTCTGTTCGTTTCCTGGAGTAGTAAAGAAAAACCCTCAGTTATTGCATTATTATCCACCCATAGCTCAACTATACTTTTTATTGCTGGAAAAGAGAGCAACAGACATGAAATATTGTCATGTACTATTACACTGAAAAAAAAAACTTCTTTCATGAAGTGTATGGTATCAGCTAAACAGAAGCCTCTATTAGATTGTTCAGAATCCTATAGCAAGTTAATGGACTAAAGGTGATCATGTGTTAAACCAGGTTAGATGTGTACTTAAAATGTACCATTATGACACAGAATTGGGTACAAACTAATAGTACTAATATTCTTTCTCTAATCCTTTACATGTACAGTGTATAGTAAAATTTACTGTAATTAAACCAATGGCTTTTCACTACTGCGTTGATTACTAATGAGGGTATAATTTTATTTTCTCAGCTGTGACTGAGGCCTGGTACCTACTTCATGTAGAGGGCCAGGTCAGTGGCCAAGATAGCTTTTTCAATCATCTTCAGTGTAGTTTTATACTCGTCCAGTGAAAGACTGCTTAGAATTTGACTGCCCTGAGAAAGCAAAATGGATCAATATTAGTGTCCAAATACAGGAACAAGATGCAGACTCGACCTTAGTACTATAAGGCTCTTATTCACTCGTTCATTCTTAACCTAGATAGAACCTTGTTATACTAATTGCACAGAATGTCAAAACATAAAGGCCACACAATCAAAGCTAGTACCAACACAACACTTAATTCCTAACTACTACACAGCAAGTGTAGTAGTTAGGAATTAAGATCTTTACATTTTCTAACCTAAAAAACAAACAAACTATTTTTTAAAAAATTTTTTTTAGAAAATCCCACAACCCCTCAGAATAATAATTCCCCCTGAATTATTATCTGACTGCCTGTGACTGTTTGCATGTCCTTTTCATGTTTTTCAGATTTATATCACAGAACCTTATCTTTAGGTCAATTATTGCACTAAAATACAAACAGGTGAGCTCTTTTATGGGGGATTTTTTTTGTCATTGTTAGATAATTCTGGTTAATCACCTTTATCCTATAATTAAACATTTCCATACTGATGGGAGTGGTCCACCAATCCACAAGGGGTGAGAGCTCACTAAATTGTTTGATGAGGATGACAATGCTGTAAATCATATTCTATGGTCTTCACAGTCATCAGATCTCAACCCAATTCTACACCTTGGACTGAACTGTTAAACCGCACTCTCCACCAATGTCCTCAAAACATGAACTGAGGGAATATCTTTCGGTTGTCTTGTGGTTTATAATGCACCAAAACCAAATATTCTGCAGTGACAGACTATGTTCTTATTCTACATTACTACAGCATTAAATTCAGATAAACAAATCTGATAAATAAATTAATGTAATTTTATAGTAATATATAATAATAACATTTTTCTAACAACACACTAGAAGTTCTTCTTACTGGACTGTTGAGGATCATGAGGCACTGGTCGAAGTGGTGATGCTCCATAATGGAGTGGCAGTAGAGCTGAGCTAGAGGATGGTCACTCCTATTGACACAATGAACAATCAGAGTGTTTTTTTTTCCTGTCTTCCGTGTGCTGTTTCTGTCCCCCACCACCAAGTAAACCACTCAAGTAACACTCACAAGAACAGAATTTCCATTCCTTTTCTCAGTCTGTCCTGCTTATTATAAATTGGACACTAGTAAAAAATAACACAAACATACCTCTTGATGAACGAGTTGTTGACACCTCTATGGTCCAAATCGTGACACAGAGTCGCAATCATCATGGCCAGTATCTCCATATCATTTAGATTGTTCTGTCAGTTTGAAAATAGAAGAATTATTTTTTTTCTGGTCATGAGATCAGCTTTTTCCTGTACAGGAGTAGGGACTTTTTCCTGAGGACTAAATTTCGTTGTCATGAGATGTTTCTAAATTCAGTAATCTTAGTTTCTAAATTAAGAATGCATGGCTGAATGAACATAAATGGTGATTATTTCCCATTATTTCCATTAAAAAATAATGTTATATATTTCATCATTTGTATTTTGTATCACACTTTAATTAGGCCTGCTTGTGTATAGTTCACAACGTAATCCCTGCACATCATAAAAGAAAAATAATTTTGTTTAAAAAAATACTATATATATATATATATATATATATATATATATATATATATATATATATATATATATATATATATAAAAGAGAGAATAATAAAAAGTACTAGAATTTATTCATAGAATTGTATGTATTTTTCCACAAGCTCTAATAAGCATTTTAGTGTGGCTGATTTTCCATGGGGTTCTGTTTTACTGACTTTTAAAAGTCCAATTCTGTGTCTGTATTACACTTGGTGGATGTAGGTGCATCCTAGTTCCTACTTATAAACAAACACATGTTAATAGGTGTCAAGACATGGTAACTGCTTTGTTTCATGCTACGCTAAACTTCAGTGGGAAATTCCCTTTGGCTTTTTATTTGGGTCATCAATTAGTTGCACTGACCTGTAGCCTCCCAGATTTGAGTATGGCAAACATGCACTGAGATGTGTTGAAGGCATGCCGCCAGTTATGGTAGGCCACATTCTTTCTGTAGTTCTTCTTCACACTCAGGATCCACTGACACAGACTCTGTAAACACAAATAAGTAACGGATAGGACCCAAACACAAGAGACAAAAAGAGACCAAAAATTCAATAACAAACAACAGATCTTGGATCATCTGTGCATCCTTAACAGGATAAGACAAATTGAATTTGCGAGTTATTATAATTCAATTGTCAAGAAAATTGCAAATCAAATTATTTTTCCTTCATACATCACGTGCTTGTCTTAAACCTGAAGGGCAATAAGAGAAAATAGCCAAAATAATACCAAAGTACAACAAGCATGGCTGCATTTTACAATAAATTTGGTTACCTCCTTTTAGTATTGCTTAAAGAGTAGTTAGAGAGAACAAAGCAGAAATGAGGTAAGCTATCCGAGGTGTATTCATAAGGATTTAATGAGTTATTTCTACTGAGAAGCTAGGATTAGAAAGGTTTAAGGGTTATGGTTATTCTGTTACATTATATTCACCCTCTTCAGTGGTTTTTTAAGCAGCTACCATATTTACGTGTCTGTCTATTGTTATATGAGTGAACTTTAATCATTTCCAGCTTTTACTTGTACTTTAATCTGTGAGTTGTGCTTTACTCTGTGACTGGTGCATTTGTTGTATAGACATCCAACTAGATTAAAATACGATGTTCCAGTGGAGTTTGATCATTAAACACATGCAAGTGCTTATGGTTGTTTTCCCCCCTGTTCTTATGAATATATTTTATAAAGGTAATACTTATCTACTCTTATTTTCCAGATCGATGAAGTAAACAGCTTTGCCATCAACTGAAGAACTCTTTACCACAGTTTACTAATGTTTACATAATCTTGTAGGGTACCCCTTAAAATCTAATTTGGTTAAATATTTGGTAATCCTTTTATCTTTCATGAATCCTAATATTGGTAGATATATGATTAGCTGTAAAATTAAAAGGAAAGTATTCTGTGGCATGCCTTAGATTCATAGCAAAATATATACATTCATTAAATTTCCTAGAAATGTTCCTTCTGCTTTTCCTGGTGGGAGTCATGGTGGCAAAAGGATAAGGTCAGTCCAGGGTTTTCTATCCCTGACCACAGATTTCAGCTCCTCCTGGGGATCCTTAGACACTCCCGAGCCAACTGTGATGTATAAGCACTCCGATACAACTCTAGTGCCATAGGGCATCTTTATAAAGTTCCTAAACCACCTCAACTCACCCTCTCTTTTTCCATCACATGAATAAGATCCCAAGGTATTTTAATCTCTTCCAGCAGAGGCAAGGTCTCTCCCTTCACTTGAAGAGAGCATCCTACTCTGTTTCAGGAGAGAACCATGGCCTCAGACTTGGAGCTGCTGATTCTCATCCCACCCATTTACATTCAGCAGCAAGACATTCAAGTGCATGTCAGGGGTTGTCTTCAGATTGGGGCCCAAGAGCACATCATCTGCAAATAACAGTGATGTTACCTCTAACGTCCCATACTGGACACCACTCCAACCCTGGCTGTGTCTTGATATTCATCAAAACTAGCTATAGGAGTAGAGACAATGTAGACCTCTGTTGGATTTGGAGCTGCTGATTCTCATCCCACCCACATTACATTCAGCAGCAAGAAGTTCAATATGTTCAAGTCCATGTTGGGGGTCTTCTTTCTTTCTTTTAGTGCCAAGAAAACATAATTATCTGCAAATAACAGTGATGTTACCTTTAGCCTCCCATACTGGACACCTCTCCAACCTTGTCTGGGTCTTGATATTATATTTATGAAATCTACATGCAAGAATAGGGACAAGGTAAACCCGTGGTGTCCAGAAACCATTTTTATGGTTTTGCATGCTAAGAATGTGGACACAACTCTCACTGAATAGAGAGACTGGATTGCACAAAGTAGTGACCCAGACACCCCATACTCCCACAGAGCCTCCCACAGCAAATATCAAATCATGGGATCATAGGCCTTCTACAAATCCACAAAACATGTAGACTGGTTCACTGTTCCATGGCCTGGCAGGATCCACACTGTTCCTCCTGAATCCTGAGTTTAAATATCATACAGAGTTTCCTCTCCAGCATCCTGAGGGGCCAAGGAATGTGATCCTCCTTTTGTGTGGTTCACCTTTCTTAAAAATAGGGTCCACCATACTAAATTGCCAGTCTCAAATCACTGTGTAGTAAGGAGATTTAACTGCACAATCCCAACCTGGTCCCGTGCCTTCCATATATATGACCCTATCTCATCCACCCCTGCAGCTTTGCTGCTATGAAGGTTTCTAACTGCCATTCAACCCTAGCCACAGAGATGCATTCCACCAGAAATTTCTGGCACTGCTTTCTGAAGGGAGGGCACATCTACTTGGTTAAGATGTTCCTCAAAGTGCTCCTACCATCAACAACAACCTCCCCCCAAGTAGAGGTCAACACTCCCTACATTTAACTTACTAAATTAATTCTAATTTAAGAAACAAGAGACATTCCCTACCATATATTATACACAGTGTTTGAAGGGAAAAAACCCAGGTGCCAAAAAGCATTGGGAGACTGCAAGGAAGAATTCTGACAATGCCACAGCCATTTCTGGCCTGGAACCAAAAAAGAAAAATTGGCCATGCTCTCTTTATATTCTTGCTTGCATGTCAATCACAGTGACACTAGCCAATCATGTGTGTCTTTGAGCTCATGTAGGTGGAAGATGGAAGATGGGCAGATAGCGTTTTCTTCTGAGTGTGTTATACTGCACTGTGACACAGCATGTAGCTGGTTGGCTCTTACATGTCTCAGATGAAGCATGTGTTAGTGCTCACCTGCCCCAGCTGGTAGCTGACAAATGATGATGTAGCTGTTGTGTGATAACGGAGAACTGATTACGAAATTAAAGAGAAAATGCCAAAAAAAAAAACATAATAATAATCCAAAATAAAAGACCAATGTATACAAAATAGAGAGAAGGTGGGATGGTTGCTTGTTGATAATTTCAATGCCTCAATAAAATGTCAGTACATCACAATTGTGTATAGCTCTTGGATCAGTTGGTGATTGTAAGCTACATTGTTTTGTTGGCTCTTGGCGGGTGGTCAGTCATAGCTGGCAGAGTTTTTTGTGATTGATCTGGAATCTATGCCAGAGTGGTTAAAGAGTGCCTGCTCACACTCATGCAGCTCAGAATAAGCACGGCCTAGGAAATCAATAAAAAGACTGTGTTGTACCCCATCTGTCTGCCGTCTCTGCTGGCATCAAGCTCCATAAAAGGAGTTTGTTCTAGAGAGCCAAGTACACAGCCATTTTTACTGTACCTATGCTCAGATAGCCAGATGTACTGGACTTCATCTGGCTATGATGAACTAATGTCACAGCTCAGTCAGATCAGAACTCAAATTCCCAAGATGCAACACTCACTTCTCATGCACGCACGTGCTCACCATCCCCGGAGTTCTGATCAGACACACCTGGCACCAATCACACACACACACTCTCACCGCTAGTACTTAGGGAAGTTATTCACCCAGAATCTATGCGAAGTGTACGCTCAGTCAACTCGTTTCTCTGCGATACCAAGCCGTTCTAGCTAGTTTGTCTTCTTGTGATCCTCGACCCTTGTTTCCGGTTTCGACTATGCTCTCTGCCTGACCCCGTTTGTGTTGTTCGTCCGATCGCTTGACCTTTGCATGTCTTACGACTACGTTTCTTGTACTTCCCGATACCACGCTCTACACCTGCCGCCCGCTCCTGCTTCCGTGCCGATTCGAGGTTCGTGACAGAATACTTCACCTTCCAATGGAAGCAGCGGGAGATCCCCGTTGGCCACAAGCCATCGAGGGACATGGCCGGATGATTAGTGACCATGATCACCGTCTCGCAAACCTGACTGAGCAGGTAGCTCGGCTAAACCAAGCCGCGCAGCTTTCTACGGCACCGACCACACGCTTACCTCCCACTCCAGCGCCGGAGAAGTACGACAGAGATCCGGCACGCTGCCGAGGTTTTTTACTCCAGTGCTCCCTGTTTTTTTCCACGTACCCAGACATGACGGAGAATCGGAAAATAATCCACTTCATGGAACTCTTAACCGGGAGAGCTCTCCTCTGGGCCACCGCGGAATGGGAACAGGAAGGGAACTGACATCACGCTTCCGCACTGTATTCAATCATTCTCCAGACAACCGGGAGACTGGGGAAGAATTATTATCCTTGACGCAGGGATCACGTTGTGTGGCGGATTACGCTCTTGAATTTTGTACTGTGGCCGCTAGGAGCGGATGGAATCAACCCGCTCTAAAGACTATGTTTCGCCGGGGATTAAATGCCGATATTGTAACGGAGCTGGCGTGCCGCGATGATCAGCTGACTCTCGATTCACTCATCAACGTAGCTATACGCCTGGATCGTTTACTATGGAGCCGCCGCTCCATACGCAGCGAGGCGGAAGCACCAGCGTCTGAGAGCCCTAGTGAACCCATGCAGCTGGGACAGACTCGGGTGAGCATGCAGGAGAGAGAACGACGGCGCCGTGAACATTGTTGTTTCTACTGCGGCGAGAAGGGCCACTTCGTGCACCAATGCCCTCTCAAACAGTGCTCTACCCGAGGGGAAACCAAGACTGCCAAACAACCTCAGCCAGGGGTAAGTTTAGAACCCATTGCCCAGTACTCAGTTCAGTCTGCATTCGTATTACCAGTTATATTAGAATACTCAAGCGTTTCCTGAATTTTCGAGGCGCTGATCAACTCAGGAGCGGCGGGTAACTTCATTGACCAAGAGACCGTACTCCAATATAACATCCCCATTCGTCCTCTCGGCACCCCCCCGCCGTGTCCAAGCCATAGATGGAGCCCCCATTGGAGATGGTTTAATCTCCCACTGCACCGAACCCATTAACCGCCGCACCAGCGCTCTTCATCAGGAGAAAATTACGTTCCATGTCATTGTGACGGCACGGCATCCAGTGGTTCTCGGTCTTCCTTGGCTCGAACATCACAACCCACAAATTTCATGGAATCAAAGGGAAATCACTCGCTGGTCAGCTCACTGCATCAATCACTGTCTCCAAGTCCCTGTGATCTCCTTAGCATCCACATCCGTTGAGAGCCCTGACAAGGCGGACAACGTTCTGATCCCCAGTGTTTACCACGACCTCATTGAAGTATTCAGTAAGAAGAAGGCTAGTGGACTACCTCCTCATCGAGATTACGACTGCGCAATCGATTTGCTTCCAGGCACTACACCACCACGAGGGAGAGTCTATCCGTTAACGGTAACTGAACAAAAAGCCATGGAGGAGTACATTCAGGAAGCGTTGCACCAAGGTTATATACGACCATCTACTTCTCCAGCATCCGTGGGGTTTTTCTTCGTAGAGAAGAAGGGAGGAGGTTTACGACCATGTATCGACTACCGAGGACTAAACCGGTGTTGCGTCAAGTACCGTTACCCACTACCTCTAGTACCAGCCGCCCTGGAACAATTGCGCACTGCCACCATCTTCATGATGCTGGACTTACGCAGCGCATACAACTTGGTGCGGATTTGAGAAGGAGATGAATGGAAGACTGGGTTCAGCACAACTTCAGGTCACTATGAGTATCAGGTCATGCCGTATGGGCTTTCTAACACTCCCTCAGTCTTCCAATGTCTAATCAACGATGTGTTACGTGACATGCTGGGACGTCATGTGATCGCCTACATAGACGACATTCTAATATATTCTGACTCCCGGGAGGAACATGTTCGCCACGTCCGCCAAGTTCTACAACGACTGCTCCGTCATCAGTTATATGTCAAAGCTGAGAAATGCGAATTTCATAAAACCACCATTGCGTTTCTGGGATACGTCATCAGCCCCGAGGGGATCTCCATGGACCAAGAAAAGGTCCAGGCGGTAGTAAACTGGCCCCCACCCACGACGATCAAGGAACTACAGAGGTTTCTGGGGTTCGCGAACTTCTACAGAAGGTTTATCAGAAATTTCAGTGCCATCGCCAACCCCCTCACGTCCCTGCTAAAGGGGAAACCCAAACGTCTATCATGGAATCCAACCGCCCAAACCGCCTTCGACAAGCTCAAGAAAGCCTTCACTACTGCACCCATCATCAAACATCCGGACCCATCCAGACCGTTTATAGTGGAGGTGGACGCGTCAGAAACCGGGGTAGGAGCCATTTTATCCCAGCGATTCGGAGAGAAGCCAAAGCTCCATCCGGTGGCGTTCTTCTCGCGAAAGCTTTCCCCCGCTGAGAGAAACTACGATGTGGGAAATCGCGAACTCTTGGCGATTAAGTTAACGCTGGAGGAGTGGAGACACTGGTTAGAGGGGGCTACACATCCCTTTGTCATCTTCACAGATCATAAGAACCTGGAGTACCTTCACACTGCAAAGCGACTCACACCCCGCCAGGCCCGATGGGCACTGTTCTTCACCAGGTTTCACTTCACGTTATCCTACAGACCAGGGTCCAAGAACATAAAAGCTGATGCCCTGTCTCGTCTCGACCACACAGAACGTGTCAACGAGCATGAAGAGTATATCATCCATCCTTCATGTATTATCAATGCGCTAGAGTGGGATCTGGACCAGGAGCTAGAGCAGATTCCCCAGTCACAAGTGCCCGTAAATTGTGTCCCCCGAACAAACTATTTGTACCCGAAGAGTACCGCCAAGAACTCATCATCTGGGCACACACGGTACTCGGTACAGGGCATCCAGGGGCACAGCGCACACACCATCTCCTAAAAGAGAAGTACTGGTGGTCCAATATGGAGGGAGATATACACAAGGTGGTGACATCCTGTTCATCTTGCGCACGGAATAAGGTACCTCGGACCCTCCCAGCTGGGAGGCTCAAGCCCTTACCCATACCCGAACGCCCATGGTCACACATATCCGTAGACTTCGTAACGGATTTGCCAAAATCCCAAGGAAATACCACAGTTCTAGTCACAGTGGACCGGTTTTCCAAGTCCGTACGTTTTATTCCATTACCTGCTATCCCCACCGCCTTCGTGACAGCCGAACTTCTATTCCAGCATGTTTTTAGATATTTCGGCATTCCGGAGGAGATTGTCAGTGACAGGGGCCCGCAGTTTACTTCCAGAGTGTGGTCCAGCTTCATGACTAAGATGGGAGTAGCAGTGAATCTCACCTCCGGATATCACCACAAGCCAATGGACAAGTTGAACGAATCAATCAGGAACTACGGCGATTCCTCCGTACTTTCTGTGCCAATAACCCAGAGGATTGGAGCAAGTTTTTGCCATGGGCCGAGTACGCCCAGAACTCACTACGTTATTCGGCTACCAATCTTACTCCTTTCCAGTGCATACTAGGTTACCAACCCCCACTGTTCCCGTGGAACGCGACCCCCACCGCAGCTCCTGCCGTTGACCAATGGTTTGAACGTAGCGAGCGTGTCTGGGCTGACACCCACCGACGCCTGAAAGAGACCACAGACACATACAAGCGCAAAGCAGATCGCCACC
This sequence comes from Ictalurus furcatus, assembly GCF_023375685.1. Taxonomy (NCBI): domain Eukaryota; kingdom Metazoa; phylum Chordata; class Actinopteri; order Siluriformes; family Ictaluridae; genus Ictalurus; species Ictalurus furcatus. The sequence continues at coordinate 14,665,696 of NC_071261.1, forward strand.
ACAAAGAACACCCTAATTACCAACCAGGCGATAGGGTGTGGTTGTCCACAAGGGACTTAAGACAAGCTCATAGCTGTAAAAAACTAACGCCAAGATACACTGGACCATTCAAGATCCTCAAGCGAGTCAATGAAGTCACTGTGTCGTGGAATGAGGGGGAGATGCGGCTGTGTCGTGGAAATGCCACGACACAGCCGCATCTCCCCCTCATTCCACGTATCACGTCTCAAACCTGTTATCAACGGTCCATTAGCCACCGAAGTACCATCTGAAACCCCTCCGACCCCACTGGAAATTCATGGACAACCGGCTTACCGTGTCAAGAACATCCTCAAATCTAGACACAGGAGAGGCAAGCTGGAGTATTTGGTCGAGTGGGAGGGTTATGGACCTGAGGAACAATGCTGAGTTCCCAAGCAGGATATACTGGATCCACAGCTTACTAAAGACTTTCACGCAACTTATCCTGATCTCCCTGGTCCACGACCCCGGGGGAGGCCAAGAAGGAACTCGGCTCCCGGGAGTGAGCCCTTTGGGGGGATGGGTTCTGTCACAGCTCAGTCAGATCAGAACTCAAATTCCCAAGATGCAACACTCACTTCTCATGCACGCATGCACTCACCATCCCCGGAGTTCTGATCAGACACACCTGGCACCAATCACACACACACACACTCTCACCGCTAGTACTTAGGGAAGTCATTCACCCAGAATCTATGCGAAGTATACGCTCAGTCAACTCGTTTCTCTGCAATACCAAGCCATTCTAGTTAGTTTGTCTTCTTGTGATCCTCGACCCTTGTTTCCGGTTTCGACTACGCTCTCTGCCTGACCCCGTTTGTGTTGTTCGTCCGATCGCTTGACCTTTGCCTGTCTTACG